>NC_138310.1:86404983-86792483 GCF_965601325.2 Salmo salar
GAGTTTACACGTTCCCTGGTAAGGTACAGTTGAAGTTTACATACACCTTAGCCAAATACATTTAAACTCAGTTTATCACAATTCCTGATGTTTAATACTAGTAAAAATTCACTGTCTTAGGTCAGTTAGGATTACCACTTTAGTTTAAGAATGTGAAATGTCAGAATAATAGTAGAGAGAATGATTTATTCAGCTTTTATTTCTTTCAATAAATTCCCATTTGTGACCAAGTGTCAAACGGTGGGTGTAGCTGGTGCATGGAAGTCAGGTGCAGGATAGCAGAGATGAGTGGACAAAGCACTTTACTGAGGCAATTATTAGAACATACACAACCACGTCACAAAAACAAAATGCCCAAAGAACAAGTGAAGCAGCACAAAGTATAACAAACCTTGTACAAAGTTCCGGCTGCCACAAAGCATGGGTACAAAACCCGGCGCAAACCAGCTGGAAGCGTGCCAACCTTGACAATAAACAATACCCCTCACAGACATTGAGGGAACAGAGGGCTAAATACACATAGTAATTATGAGGAGATGTAAACCAGGAGTGCAGAAAACAAGATAAAACAAAAGGAAAATGAAAGGTGGAGCAGCGATGGCTAGAAGACCGGTGACGCCGAACGCCACCCGAACAAGGAGAGGGACCGACTTTGGCGGAAGTCGTGACACCAAGCTTTAACTTCCTGACTTATGTCTTGAGATGTTGCTTCAATATATCCACATAATTTTCCGTCCTCATCATGCCATCTATTTTGTGAAGTGCACCAGTCCCATCCGCAGTAAAGCACCCACACAACATAATGCTGCCATCCCCGTGCATCACGGTTGAGATGGTGTTCTTCGGCTTGCAAGCGTACCCTTTTTCCTCCAAACATAACGATGGTCATTATGGCCAAACAGTTCTATTTCTGTTTCATCAGACCAGAGGACATTCCTCCAAAAAGTACGATCTTTGTTCCCATGTGCAGTTGCAAACCGTAGTCTGTTTTTTTTATGGCGGCTTTGGAGCAGTGGCTTCTTCTTTGCTGAGCAACCTTTCAGGTTATGTCAATAGAAGACTAATTTTACTGTCGATATAAATACGTTTGTACCTGTTTCCTCCAGCATCTTCACAAGGTCCTTTGCTGTTGTTCTGGGATTGATTTTCACTATTTTCGCACCAAAGTACGTTCATCTCTAGGAGACAGAACACGTCTCCTTCCTCAGCGGAAATACGGCTGCGTGGCCCCACGGTGTTTTTAGTTGCAAACTATTGTTTGTACAGATGAACGTGGTACCTTCAGGCGCTTGGAAATTGCTCCATGGCATGAACCAGACTTGTGGAGGTCGTCCAACTTCAACTGTACTTGGCATCATTGCTCTATACAAATTAGTGCGATGGAGCAGAATGTTCTGTTTTTCTTTTCAAAACTTGTTGAAGACTACTACCTCTACTACTACAACTATCACCACTAAGCCTACCACTACTACTACTACTGCCACTAGGCCACTACCAATACTACTACTACCACTAGGCCTACTACCACTACTACAAATACCACTACTACTACAACGATTACTTCTAGACCAACCACTACTACTAGTACTACTACTACTACCACTAGGGCTACTACTACCACTACTACCACAACCACTAGACCTACTACCACTTGTACTACTACCACTATGCCTACTACCACCACTACCACTACTAGGCCTATTACCACTACTACTACTACCACTAGGCCTACTACCACTACTACTACTACCACTACTACTTCAACTATTACGTCTAGGCCTACCACTACCACTACTACTACTACTACTACCACTAGGCCTAATACCACTACTACCACTACTACTAGGCCTACTACTACTACTACTACTACTACTACTACTACTAGGCCTACTTCCACTACTACTCCTTCTACTACTTCTACTAGGCCCACTACCACTACTACCACTACTACTACCATTAGGCCTACTACCACTAGGCCTACTGTCACTACCACTACTAGTACTACTTTTTTTTCATTCAACTTTTTCACCCCGGAGGTTTTATCTGGACATCGTTCGTCAGGACTTCAAACAGCCGAAGCTAAGTAACATTAACATGATGCCTTCTAATTGCAGTCGTTGTACTTATAATATACAGGAGAACGATCACCTTACGGCAAGGATAGCTGTGCTGCAAGCCCAGCTTCAGACGCAATCGTTAGGCAAGGGCAATTTCAGTGTAGGAAAGGATGAAACAGCGTCTGTGGCACCAGTAAGTACAGATAGTAACGTTAGTATAAACCCCCTCGCACGGTCCCTGCAGCCGGACAACTTTCTCATGGCTTCTGGAGGGAAACGCTGTAGGAATGCTCAACCGGTGTTGCTTATTCAGCCGACAGAAACTTTCAACCGGTTCTCCCCATTAAGCGAGTCGGAGTCGGAGGCCGAGACTTCTCTGGTCTCTACTCCTCCCGTTGTGGGGTCTGAGACGCCGACGGCTCCCACCATTAGCTCTGACAAATTGAAAACCCTAGTCATTGGCGACTCCATTACCCGCAGTATTAGACTTAAAACGAATCATCCAGCGATCATACACTGTTTACCAGGGGCCAGGGCTACCGACGTTAAGGCTAATCTGAAGATGGTGCTGGCTAAGGCTAAAACTGGCGAGTGTAGAGAGTATAGAGATATTGTTATCCACGTCGGCACCAACGATGTTAGGATGAAACAGTCAGAGGTCACCAAGCGCAACATAGCTTCAGCGTGTAAATCAGCTAGAAAGATGTGTCGGCATCGATTAATTGTCTCTGGCCCCCTCCCAGTTAGGGGGAGTGATGAGCTCTACAGCAGAGTCTCACAACTCAATCGCTGGTTGAAAACTGTTTTCTGCCCCTCCCAAAAGATAGAATTTGTAGATAATTGGCCCTCTTTCTGGGACTCACCCACAAACAGGACCAAGCCTGGCCTGTTGAGGAGTGACGGACTCCATCCTAGCTGGAGGGGTGCTCTCATCTTATCTACAAACATAGACAGGGCTCTAACTCCTCTAGCTCCACAATGAAATAGGGTGCAGGCCAGGCAGCAGGCTGTTAGCCAGCCTGCCAGCTTAGTGGAGTCTGCCACTAGCACAGTCAGCGTAGTCAGCTCAGCTTTCCCCATTGAGACCGTGTCTGTGCCTCGATCTAGGTTGGGCAAAATTAAAAATGGCGGTGTTCGCTTTAGCAATCTCACTAGTATAAAGACCTCCTCCATTCCTGCCATTATTGAAAGAGATTGTGATACCTCACATCTCAAAATTGGGTTACTTAATGTTAGATCCCTCACTTCCAAGGCAGTTATAGTCAATTAACAAATCACTGATCATAATCTTGATGTGATTGGCCTGACTGAAACATGGCTTAAGCCTGATGAATTTACTGTGTTAAATGAGGCCTCACCCCCTGGTTACACTAGTGACCATACCCCCGTGCATCCGGCAAAGGCGGAGGTGTTGCTAACATTTACGATAGCAAATTTCAATTTACAAAAAAAAAAAAACAATGACGTTTTCGTCTTTTGAGCTTCTAGTCATGAAATCTATGCAGCCTACTCACTCACTTTTTATATCGACTGTTTACAGGCCTCCTGGGCCATATGCAGTGTTCCTCACTGAGTTCCCTGAATTCCTATCGGATCTTGTAGTCATAGCAGATAATATTCTAATTTTTGGTGACTTTAACATTCACATGGAAAAGTCCACAGACCCACTCCAAAAGGCTTTTGGAGCCATCATCGACTCAGTGGGTTTTGTCCAACATGTCTCTGGACCTACTCACTGCCACAGTCATACTCTGGACCTAGTTTTGTCCCATGGAATAAATGTTGTGGATCTTAATGTTTTTCCTCATAATCCTGGACTATCGGACCACCATTTTATTACGTTTGCAATCGCAACAAATAATCTGCTCAGACCCCAAACAAGGAGCATTAAAAGTCGTGCTATAAATTCTCAGACAACCCAAAGATTCCTTGATGCCCTTCCAGACTCCCTCTGCCTACCCAAGGACGTCAGAGGACAAAAATCAGTTAACCACCTAACCGAGGAACTCAATTTAACCTTGCGCAATACCCTAGATGCAGTTGCACCCCTAAAAACATCTGTCATAAGAAACTAGCTCCCAAACTGGAAGTCTTCCGACTAGCTTGGAAAGACAGTACCGTGTAGTATCGAAGAGCCCTCACTGCTGCTCGATCATCCTATTTTTCCAACTTAATTGAGGAAAATAAGAACAATACGAAATTTCTTTTTGATACTGTCGCAAAGCTAACTAAAAAGCAGCCTTCGCAAATGGAGGATGGCTTTCACTTCAGCAGTAATACATTTATGAACTTCTTTAAGGAAAAGATCATGATCATTAGAAAGCAAATTACAGACTCCTCTTTAAATCTGGGTATTCCTCCAAAGCTCCATTGTCCTGAGTCTACACAACTCTGCCAGGACCTAGGATCAAGGGAGATACTAAAGTGTTTTAGTACTATATCTCTTGACACAATGATGAAAATAATCATGGCCTCCAAACCCTCAAGCTGCATACTGGACCCTATTCCAACTAAACTACTGAAAGAGCTGCTTCCTGTGCTTGGCCCTCCTATGTTGAACATAATAAACGACTCTCTATCCACCGGATGTGTACCAAGCTCACTAAAAGTGGCAGTAATAAAGCCTCTCTTGAAAAAGCCGAATCTTGATCCAGAAATTATAAAAAACTATCGGCCTATATCGAATCTTCCATTCCTCTCAAAAATTTTAGAAAAAGCTGTTGCACAGCAACTCACTGCCTTCCTGAAGACAAACAATGTATACGAAACGCTTCAGTCTGGTTTTAGACCCCATCATAGCACTGAGACTGCACTTGTGAAGGTGGTAAATGACCTTTTAATGACGTCAGACCGAGGCTCTGCATCTGTCCTCGTGCTCCTAGATCTTAGTGCCGCTTTTGATACCATCGATCACCACATTCTTTTGGAGAGATTGGAAACCCAAATTGGTCTACATGGACAAGTTCTGGCCTGGTTTAGATCTTATCTGTCGGAAAGATATCAGTTTGTCTCTGTGAATGGTTTGTCCTCTGACAAATCAATTGTAAATTTCGGTGTTCCTCAAGGTTCCGTTTTAGGACCACTATTGTTTTCACTATATATTTTACCTCTTGGGGATGTCATTCGAAAACATAATGTTAAATTTCACTGCTATGCGGACGACACACAGCTCTACATTTCAATGAAACATGGTGAAGCCCCAAAATTGCCCTCGCTAGAAGCCTGTGTTTCAGACATAAAGAAGTGGATGGCTGCAAACTTTCAACTTTTAAACTCGGACAAAACAGAGATGCTTGTTCTAGGTCGCAAGAAACAAAGAGATCTTCTGTTGAATCTGACAATTAATCTGGATGGTTGTACAGTCGTCTCAAATAAAACTGTGAAGGACCTCGGCGTTACTCTGGACCCTGATCTCTCTTTTGAAGAACATATCAAGACTGTTTCAAGGACAGCTTTTTTCCATCTACGTAACATTGCAAAAATCAGAAACTTTATGTCCAAAAATGATGCAGAAAAATTAATCCATGCTTTTGTTACTTCTAGGCTGGACTACTGCAATGCTCTACTTTCCGGCTACCCGGATAAAGCACTAAACAAACTTCAGTTAGTGCTAAATACGGCTGCTAGAATCCTGACTAGAACCAAAAAATGTGATCATATTACTCCAGTGCTAGCCTCCCTACACTGGCTTCCTGTTAAGGCAAGGGCTGATTTCAAGGTTTTACTGCTAACCTACAAAGCATTACATGGGCTTGCTCCTACCTATCTTTCCGATTTGGTCCTGCCGTACATACCTACACGTACGCTACGGTCACAAGACGCAGGCCTCCTAATTGTCCCTAGAATTTCCAAGCAAACGGCTGGAGGTAGGGCTTTCTCCTATAGAGCTCCATTTTTATGGAATGGTCTGCCTACCAAGTGAGAGACGCAGACTCAGTCTCAACCTTTAAGTCTTTACTGAAGACTTATCTCTTCAGTAGGTCCTATGATTAAATATAGTCTGGCCCAGGAGTGTGTCATGACTGTCCTGATCAGGTCAGGGTACAGGAGACCACCACCCTACAGATTATCTCCCAAAACCCCAACAGAGGAGGAGAGATCTAGGGGTCTGAAGATGTGGGGGTTTTATGACCCCTCACGCCATAATAAACCTTAGGCCACAGAGAAATTCCTTTGTCCTCACAATGGAATTCTGGCCTCAGAACATTAAACATGCAATAAAAGGGACTTTGGAACAATGGTTTCCGTCAGCCACAACGGTGGTCATGACGAGAGGTGGAATATGAAAATGTATGTAACTTTTGAATTGTTATTAAAGGTTAAGAGATGACGTTATTATGAAAACATTGTACCTTTAAGAGTTTTCCCAGTATATGCCTGATGTTTATACATTGTAAGTTGTGTGGAAAATATCCAAATCAAAGAGAATGTTTTGGTAAAGATGAGATGTGAAGGTAGTGTCTAAAATAGGATTTTAGTCAAATCTAGGCCTTGCCCCTTAACTTGGTCCGCCCAGAGAATTGCCCTAAAGGCGGTTACGCCTACTTCTGACCCGAGGGTATAAGACAGGAGAGTGAAGAATTAACATAGGAGACTAATTGACCCCAAGCTGCAGCGAAGGTCTAACAAAGTCAACGAACCCCAAAACGAAACACAAGGTGAAGACAAAGAAATATTTTTCTACACGAGCTATGGACGAGTAGCTGTGTCTAAGCAGGTGAATTCAAGCTGAACCACCCAGCCTCCACTCTTCATTGAATCGTGGTATATACACCGTTCGAGTCCGAAGCTGTGAGCTCTGAGCTACAGAGCTGTCTGTCCTCAGAAGACCGCGAGGGATCAGACCACTAAGCCAAGAAGGACACTGACATCGTGAGGACAACCAGAGAGTTGCACCGGAGAAGTGCGTCATTGAGAAGCCTAAACGACCCACGCGGAGCTTCCCACCTGAGACCTGCAACACGTAATTACATCATTATATTCTGACCCATAAGAGCGGCAGTTCGGGGCAATGCTAGGTTTAAATAAGCATGGCTGACAAATGAACCCAAATGTATATTTCTCTCGTGTACTTTCTTGGTTTCTCTCTCTTTTAAATCCCCATTTTGGGTAACACGCGCCATAGTGTGTTGGCCCGTTATACTAAGTCCTAATCAATAGCTAGACTGTGTTTTGTGTATGTGTATTTTTATCATCATTTTAGCTTGCTAGTAAATAAATAATCAACTAAGATTGGTGTGGTAAACTCATGGGTGAAGCCCGGGTCCGTGCAGATTCCCGGATTATGCGACGTTCAGAATGAGACTGTAGAGGAAATTGATTAATTTAGCGACTGTTGTAAAATCGATATTCTGATATCCTTTGAGTTAATTTGGGAAATAGAAACTCAATCAAAATACTGTTCCCATGGTGCCCCAGGTTGATGAGTTAATAATTGCTTGATTCATTACTTAATTCATTTAATCACGCAATTATAAACCGTTAATCATTCGATGAGCAACAGTCGTCACATTAACTAATACAACGTCACGACAAGTGTGAAGGTGAACGGAAAGGCTGGAGCAACGAACCGCCCTTGCTGTCTCTGCCTTGCCGGTTCCCCTCTTTCCACTGGGATTCTCTGCCTCTAACCCTTTTACAGGGGCTGAGTCACTGGCTTACTGGTGTTCTTCCATGCCGTCCATGGGAGGGGTGCGTCACTTGAGTGGGTTGAGTCACTGACGTGGTTTTCCTGTCTGGGTTGGCGCCCCCCCCTTGGGTTGTGCCATGGCGGAGATCGTTGTGGGCTATACTCGGCCTTGTCTTGGACGGTAAGTTGGTGGTTGGAGACATCCCTCTAGTGGTGTGGGGGCTGTGCTTTGGCAAAGTGGGTGGGGTTATATCCTGCCTGTTTGGCCCTGTCCGGGGGTATCATCGGATGGGGCCACAGTGTCTTCTGATCCCTCCTGTCTCAGCCTCCAGTATTTATGCTGCAGTAGTTTATGTGTCGGGGGGCTAGGGTCAGTCTGTTATATCTGGAGTATTTCTCTTATCTTATCCGGTGTCCTGTGTGAATTTAAATATGCTCTCTCTAATTCTCTCTTTCTCTCTTTCTGTCTTTCTCTCGGAGGACCTGAGCCCTAGGACCATGCCTCAGGACTACCTGGTATGATGACTCCTTGCTGTCCCCAGTCCACCTGGCCGTGCTGCTGCTCCAGTTTCAACTGTTCTGCCTGCGGCTATGGAACCCTGACCTGTTCACCGGACGTGCTTGTTGCACCCTCGACAACTACTATGATTATTATTATTTGACCATGCTGGTCATTTATGAACATTTTAACATTTTAACATCTTGACCATGTTCCGTTATAATATCCACCCTGCACAGCCAGAAGAGGACTGGACACCCCTTATAGCCTGGTTCCTCTCTAGGTTTCTTCCTAGGTTTTTGGCCTTTCTAGGGAGTTTTTCCTAGGGAGTTTTTCCTAGCCACCGTGCTTCTTTCACATGCATTGCTTGCTGTTTGGGGTTTTAGGCTGGGTTTCTGTACAGCACTTTGAGATATCAGCTGATGTACAAAGGGCTATATAAATACATTTGATTTGATTTACTACCACTACCGTTACTACTATCACTACCACTACTACCACTACCTTTACTACTACCACTACTCCTACCACTAGGCCCACTACCACTACTGCTACCACTAGGACTAATACCACTACTACCACTACCACTAGGCCTACTACCACTACTACTATTACCACTACCACTACTACTACCACTACTACTACTACCACTACTCCTTCCACTAGGCCCACTACCACTACTACTACCACTAGGCCTAATACCACTACTACCACTACCACTAGGCCTACTACCACTACTACTACCACTACCACTACCACCACTACTACTACTACTACTACTACCACTACCACTACTACCACTACTACCACTACTACCACTACCACTTGGCCTACTACCACTACTACTACTACTAATACAACTATTTCTCTAGGCCTACCACTACAACTGCTACAAGTATTTCCACTAGGCCTACCAGTACTATTACTACCACTAGGCCTACTACCACTACTACAACTAGGCCTATCTATTATTACTACTACTACCACTAGGCCTACTACTACTACCACTACTACTACTATTACTACTAGGCCTACCACTACTTCCACTTATTCTGCTACAACTACTACCACTAGGCCTACTACTACCACTACTACTACCACTATTCCTAGTACTACAACCACTACCACAACTACCACAACCACTACGCCTACTTCCACTACCACTGGGCTTACTACCACTACTACCAACACTAGTCCTAGTACTACTACCACAACTACCACTACCACTACTACTACCACTACCACTAATACTACCACTAGGCCTACTTCCACTACTACTACCACTAGGCCTAGTACTACTACCACTACCACTACCACTAGGCCTACTACCACTACCACTACCACTACTACTAGGCCTACTACAACTGCTACTACCACTAGGCATACTACCACTACCACTACTACCACTACTATTACTGCAGCTACTACTACTACCACTAGGCTTACTACTACTACCAGTTCTACTCCTCCTCCTAATTCTCACAGGAAAAAATTTAGTTCCAAAAGTGTTCTTTGTCTGTCTCCATAGGAGAACCCTTTTTTACATCGTTGCTACTCTCTGTTGTCATCATCTATGCATAGTCACTTTAATAACTTTACCTACCGTAAATTCCGGACTATAAGCCGCAACGTTTTTCCCAGGCTTTGATCCTCGCGGCTTAAACAATGACGCGGCTAATACATGGATTTTTCCCGCTTTCATTTTTTTTTTTCAAAAAAAAAACACATTCTGTGACGTGCTCAGTTTTTTGGCGGCATGAAGCTTTCATTAGACCAATGAAATTGCCGAACGGGTTAAGGTCAAACAACTTTTTTGTTTACTGTTTAGATTAAATCGAGCGCTCTCAAACTTCCCATCATTCTGATTATGGTAGTCATTTTGTCACCCTCATCATGGCAAAGACACGGAGAAATGCATATGATGCAGCTTTCAAGTTGAAGGCGATTGATCTGGTTGTTGGAAAAGGAAATAGAGCTGCTGCACGGGAGCTTGGTCTTAATGAGTCGATGATAAGACGTTGGAAACAGCAGAGTAAGTAATTGACTCAGTGCAAAAAGACAACTAAAGCTTACTGCTAATTTTTTATTTTTTTGTTACAAGCCGTGTTTCGTTAAAGCCTATTTATTTTTGTTACAAGCCGTGTTTCATTAAAGCCTATTTATTTTTGTTACAAGCCGTATTTTGTTAAAGCCTGTGTAAAGTTCATTTGTTTCAATGTACCGGTAGGCACCTGCGGTTTATAGATATGTGCGGCTTATTTATGTTCAAAATAAATAAAACATTTCAATTCAGTGGGTGCGGCTTATATTCAGGTGCGCTTAATAGTCCGGAAATTACGGTACATGCACATATCTCCTCAACTAACCGTTGACGCACATTGACTCTGTACCGGTACCCCCCTGTATATAGTCTCACTATTGTTATTTTACTGCTGCTCTTTAATTACTTGTACATTTTATCTCTTATTCTTTAGATGTATTTTTTTAAACTGCATTGTTGGTTAGGGGCTCGTAAGTAAGCATTTCACTGTAAGGTCCAGACCAGTTGGATTCAGCGCATGTGACTAATACAATTTGATTTGAATAGATTTACTATTACTATTGATCCTACTACTGCCACTACACCATACAGATACAATTGGCCAGCTGAAGCAAGTCACACAATTCATAGAAAATGACCATCCTAGTTTTTAAATTTATTTTTGTCTTTCTCTAGCATTGTGATAATTCAAGTAAGACTGAAGATCCAGAGATATTAGACAGCTGAACTGTTTATGACAATCACTGTAATATTACATGAAGGGTAGCCAATACATTACACGATACATGCAGTACAGACATATATTCATTATAACACATTTCACTGAGACCTTGCTTTGTGTTGATGGTGGTATGAATGCCACATGCCCATTGGTGTAATGACACACATTGGGTTGTGGCCCAGAGGCCTATGAGGAGAGGTTTAAGAAGTCAATGTTGTTTTTGATGAGATAGTAGACCATGCTTGTCCAGAGCAGGCCTGTGAGACAGAGGCTCAATAAGGGGCTTGTGTGTAGGCTCCTGATCTGGACCTGGACAGCAGCAGTCACTGAGGGGGTCACTGAGGGGTCCTGTGGAAGCACACCAGGCTGTCAGTGGCCACTGGAGTAGAGCAGTGAGAAACATAGGCTATGTCAAAAAAATATATTTTCTTTCTGCTTCATTATTGTCTTGACTCTCATAATGTGCGACTACACATATGTAGATATGGCCACTTGGCATAATGTGCTGTTGGATGTGTGTTCAGGACTTATTGGACTTATTGAACATCCATGTAACCATGACAGATCTGGTACACCAGCCGGCTCTTTCTCCTTTGAACCGTCTCTCACAATGTCTCATAAAGAGACAGGAATGGAGCCCATGGCAGGAGCGGATTTACATTGGCTGATATCTCAGTCCATCACCGTCCAACAAAACCCTTAGAACCTTCCCTCTACAAACGAATTAGGCTAAACAAGGAAGTGAGTTCGGGAATTCAGAAAGTATGCACCTAGTTCTCACATGTAAACTTCATATTTTGCTCCATTGCACCCCAGTATCTCTACTTGCACACTCATCTTCTGCACATATATCACTCCAATGTTTAATTGCTATATTGTAATTATTTCGCCACTATGGCCTATTTATTGCCTTACCTCCCTTCACCTACCTCATTTGCACACACTGTATATAGACCTTTTCTATTATATTGTTGACTCCATGCTTGTTTATTCCATGTGTAACTCTGTGTTGTTGTTTGTGTCGAACTGCTTTGCTTTGTATTGGCCAGGTCGCAGTTGTAAATGAGAACTTGTTCTCAACTAGCCTACCTGACAAAAAAAAGGTGAAAATAATAAAAAAATAAATATGCCCAAACAGAATCAGTTGGGGCTTCCTAAAAGAAATATGATCATTGTGAGATTGTCTGCATTTTTCAAAGTCAAACTGTAGCAGGATCTCTCTCTCCTGCCTTGATTTGAACCCTTCCCCTTTCAAGTAACACTTCTTTGCACAGTGTTTCCAGGCTCCATTTTTTGGTATCAATTGAGTCTGGGGATGAGGTTAACCCATGACTGACTTTGAAATGATGTGTCCGTATTTATTATAGAAAGACTTTGAATAGGCCAATGGTCAGTATTCATCCTAAAGGCCTTTCCCAAAATATGTTTCTTTAATATCGTGTGTCATTGGATGTCTTCCCCATCATATGTTTCTTGGTGTTTTGCTCTGGCCTCAGCAATATAATGAAACATTTAGGAGCAAATATGCAGAAAAGTAAACCAAAACTGGAGGCCAGAATAGCAAAGATCTCCACAGCTACAGTGAACTTCCCAGGAGAGCTGACATAAGCTGGGATAAAGGTGATCCAGACTGCACAGAATATGAGCATGCTGAAGGTGATGAATTTGGCCTCATTGAAGTTATCAGGCAGCTTTCGAGCCAGAAAAGCCAGCACAAAGCACAAGACAGCCAGGAGTCCTATATACCCCAACACAGCCCAGAAACCAATAGCTGAACCCACATCACACTCTAGAATGATCTTTTCCTTATAGGTCTTCATGTTCTTGTAGGGGAAAGGAGGGGAGACTGTTAACCAAAGAACACAGATCAGGACCTGTATGAGAGTGAAAGCCAGAACACTGAGTCTCTGCTGTGGAGGACCAAACCATTTCATGACATTACTGGCTGGAAGTGTAGCCCTGAAGGCCATCAACACCACTATTGTTTTCCCCAGAACACAAGAGATGCAGAGGACGAAGGTGATCCCAAACGCTGTGTGACGCAGCATACAGGACCACTCAGAGGGCCGGCCAATGAAAGTAAGAGAACACAGAAAACACAGAGTCAAGGAGAAAAGCAGCAGGAAGCTCAGCTCAGAGTTGTTGGCCCTGACGATGGGGGTGTCCTTATGAATTGAAAACACAACAGCTACCAGAGTAGTAACACCAGACCCCAGTAAGGAGAAAAATACCAGAACTATGCCAATGATTTCTTCATAGGAGAGGAATTCAACTGGTTTCAACACACAGCGGTCCCTTTTTTCATTTGACCAATACTCCAAGTCACATCGATAGCAGCCGTTAGAATCTGTAAGGAGATTAGAACGTCATTCATTCCATGAATCAGTGTGTCACCGTGACATTTGTTTTTTGATATCTATTAGTCCTATTGGGCAGTGACAGAGCTTGAAAGTATTGTAGGTAGCCCTAAATGCATTATATATCACCTGTGATATTGCTGATCTCTCCCTCCGCACATGGTACACAGTCATAACAGCATACAGGCTTTCCTTTCTGTACAGCCTTACGAGTGCCTGTGGGACAGCTCTCACTGCACACTGCTGCAGGTGCCTGTAGAGAAAAACAACACATCTGAATATTGGTGTATTTTATATAATTAAACATGCAGAAATTATTTTATGTTACTAGTTGTGGAAGTTATATTACCAATACATTTTAGTCATTTATCAGACACTCTTACCCAGAGCGACTTACAGTAGTGAATGCATACATTTCATTTCATGCATTTATTTTGTACTGTGCCCCCATGGGAATTGACCCCACAACCCTGGCATTGCACACACCATGCCCTACCAACTGAGCCACAGGCAAAGCTAACTGAGCATCAGGGAAAGCTACAAAACAAGACAATTGAGATAGACTATGTGGATTATGTATACATTATGGAATGCATGTTTTACATTTGCAGTGGTTTGAGGTTTGCATGTGTTATGCTTTTGCAACATAGTCAAGATGTATTTAGTCGTACCTCTGCCTGGCCCCCTGCCCAGACCAGTTTTCCCTGGTTGAAGGTAAAGCGCTGTTCAGGGGGCATCGAGGAATCATACAGCCCCACAGCATGGAACTGCAGGGTCCCATCCTCCTCCTGCTGCCAGTTCACTAGGTCGTAGCACGCCACCACATCTCCGTTAGCATCAAACCAGATCTCCTCTCCTGTCTTTACTCTAAACCTCACCTTCTTCAGGTACTGTAGCACCTGCTCAACAACATGGAGAGAGAGACACACAGACAGACAGAGAGACAGAGAGACACAGAGAGAGTGGGATGATTCATATGATATGTCTTTTTTTTTTTTGAATCTGGAGCTTGCTCACCTGCTGTGATGTGTAGACTGGTCTGTTACCGCTGTCTGTGTCATTCTTTAAGTCTGTCAGTAGGTTGTGTAGAGCGTGTGCAATGGCATACACAGCTGTGTACACTTTACTGGATATTCTCAGCTCTGACACATCAGTGTATTGGTTCTTCAGCTTTGCTAAGCTCTCTGTTCCTGTGCACAGCGTGCTGCTGACCCCCTCGAAGGAGCATTGGAACACAGTCTCCCAGAACTCCCTGAGCAGGGTGTTGTCTGGCGCCTGGGAGGGGTGCACCTTGTCTAGGAACCCCTCCAGACCATCCAGTCTGGCATTCCTGATGGCAAAGCCCACCGCCCCCCTCAGGAAGCCGTAGGCCTTGTTATCCGCCAGCAGCCTGGCTGTGATCCAGGACTCGCTGCCCACCCACTGCAGCCCAGGGTCTCCCTCCAGGGCCAGCTCATTCAACAGGGGGATGAGGTCCCCCAAGGTCAAGAACAGTACCACCACCCTGGCTGTGGCCCTCCGGATCACCCTGACGACTTCCAGGAGCTTCTCTCGGGAGTCTGTGCGATGGATGGACTCTTGGTACTCTACACAGACCCCTTCATGCCACGCTGCCTCCATGAATGTGGCAATGCCATTGTTTCCATAGTCATTGTTGCTGTTCACCACTCCCACCCAGTTCCATCCAAAGTGTTTGACCAGCTTTGCCAGGGCTCTACTCTGGTAGAAGTCACTGGGGATGGTTCTGAAGAAGGATGGGAACTCCTTTCTGTTACTCAGACATGCACAGGTGGCGAAGTGGCTGATCTGTGTGGAAGAAAAGGGAAGATTTGAGTTGATCTTTCATACATAGCTGACACTGACTATTCTACCTCTAAAGAGCCAAAACCAGAAGGGAAGATTTGAGTTGATCTTTCATACATAGCTGACATTGACTATTCTACCTCTAAAGAGCCAAAACCAGAAGGGAAGATTTGAGTTGATCTTTCATACATAGCTGACATTGACTATTCTACCTCTAAAGAGCCAAAACCAGAAGGGAAGATTTGAGTTGATCTTTCATACATAGCTGACACTGACTATTCTACCTCTAAAGAGCCAAAACCAGAAGGGAAGATTTGAGTTGATCTTTCATACATAGCTGACACTGACTATTCTACCTCTAAAGAGCCAAAACCAGAAGGGAAGATTTGAGTTGATCTTTCATACATAGCTGACACTGACTATTCTACCTCTAAAGAGCCAAAACCAGAAGGTGTCTCACCACAGGGATGCTGAATGGTCCAACCAGGGATGATATTCCGATGGAGGATGTGGAGCTTGACTCCCCTACAATGCCCAACACGGCTGGAGATCTGGAGCAGGAGGAGGGGTCTCCCAGGCTGTCCTCAGGCCCAGGGCTGTTCATCAGGGCCAAGGCTGAGTGGATGGCCAGGGTGGCAGAGCTACAGGAGTCATAGACCTGGTAACCCAGAGACAGCCCTGGCAGCAGATCACTGCTGTTGTTGATCTCCTCCAGGGCAAAGATCAGGGTCTGTGCAAACTGGAACTCACGTGGGTTGAAACTGGATAGTGGTAACAAACCAAAAAACTGAGTTATTTGACGCCAGGAACCTCATATGCCACAATCACATATGCCAGCAAAACTGATATACTCAGTCGAGATTTGTTGAGTATTGTGTTTAGTATAACAGAAACAATTTGTATACTTGTTTTGTCCAAAAATAAATTCACAGATCATCTACAATAGTGTTATTAAGCACTGTGCCTAATTTCAGAGAGAGACTAAAAAAAATCTATCCTGATGAGAAATATTCCCAAACAGCTTAAAGTTCCCACAGACAATTGTTTTTCAACACCTACCTGATACAGGGTGTTTTCTCTGGTCTGGAGGTGAACGGATGGACCTTGAAGAGGGCATTCCTATGTAGACCGAACACTGCTCCAATGTTGATGTCCCCCTCAGCAGATAGGAGAGGCAGAGCGGGTTGGCCCAGCAGAGAGCAGATTGTGGCTGGAGCAGCCATACCCCTCATCACCACCACCAGCAGCCGGAGAACCACGTCTGTTCTCAGTGCCATACCACTCTTCAGCAGGGCAGCTGTGTCTGAAAGGGCAGATAGAAGCATTCCTCTTTTGTAGAGGTGAAAATGCCCCCTAAGACGCTGGAACTGCCCATACACTCCCTCTCAACGAGTGGGATGTGGTTCTAGTGTTTATTGTGTCCCCGGAGTACAGGATGAGAGAAGGAGGTGGGATATTGACAGAGGCTGGGATATGCTGCTATTATGAGCAAGCAGTGGATAGATAAGTGCAGGCTTCTGACATTGTGGATATAAAACATCATATCAGTCTTGCTTTCCCATAGGTTTTTTTTGTATGACATTATAAACTCATACATAAAACAATAGAACAATTACATTTTATTTCAAACAAGAAATAGTACAAAATAATATCTGTCATGCCTTCACATGTATTTGTGTGTATGACAGTTTAAACACATACATAAAACAATAGAACAAGTATGGTATTGAAATAAATAATTCATTGTTTTATTATTTTACATGTGTGTTGAAATTGTCATCCCCAAAAAAACATCTGGAAAAGCATGACACATATACATTTTCATTTCCACAATGTCAGACGTCTGCACTTATCTATCCACTATTTGCTCATATTAACAACATAGGCCAGCCTCTGTCAGTATCCCAACTCCCTCTCTCATCATAGACAAGGTCTAGCTCCTGGTTTGTCCCGGGGACGTAACCTGAAGGTCGCAAAGAAGGCCCTGATTGGTGAACCACTCATTCACATCACCACTTGTTGCTGTTGCAAGGCCCTGATTGGTGAACCACTGATTCACATCACCACTTGTAACTGTTGCAAGGCTCTGATTGGTGAACCACTGATCCAGCCCTTTGTCTTTTGGTAATCCTAGGGACAAGCCCACACAGTGCTTTAACATAGTGTTTTCAAACATATTTGACTCACTTCAACAGACAGTACCAGTCCAAAGTTTGGACACATCTATATATTCAAGGCTTTTTGTTTATTTTGACTATTTTCTAAATTTTAGAATAATATTGAAGACATCAAAACTATGAAATAACACATATGGAATCATGTGTAGTAACCCCTAAAATTTTTGTAAACAATATATTTTATATTTGAGGTTCTTCAAAGTAGCCAACCTTTGCCAGTTGTTTCCACTTCTGGCAGTTGTTTATTTGGCTCCTGAGTGCCGCAGCGGGCTAAGGCCCTGTATTTCAGCGCAAGAGGTGTCACTACTGTCGCCGGTTCGATTCCAGGCTATATCACATCTGGCTGTGATTGGGAGTCCCATAGGGCGGCGCACAATTGGCTCAGTGTTGTCTGGGGTAGGACGTCTTTGTAAAAAATATTTTATTATTAAATGACTTGCCTAGAGTTAATTAGTCGACAAATTCCAGGGATATTGGAGGGCGCGCAATTCAAATAAATATTTGTAATATTAAACATGAATTAACATACAAGTGTCTTACATCATTTAAAAGCTTAATTTCTTGTTAATCTAACTGCGTTGTCAGATTTCAAAAAGGCTTTACGGCAAAAGTATACCATACGATTGTCTGAGGAAGGCGCCCCACATCAACATCTTTTTCAACCAGCACAGGCTTCACAAAATCACAAATAGCGATTAAAGAAATCACTTACCTTTGAAGATCGTCCTCTGTTTGCAATCCCAAGGGTCCCAGCTACAACATTATTGGTAGTTTTGTTCGATAAAATGCTTCTTTATATCCCAAAAAGTCAGTTTAGTTGGCGCCATTGATTTCAGTAATCCACTCGTTCAACATGCAGACAAATGAGTCCAAAAAGCTACTGGTAAACTTCGTCCAAACAACTCAAACGACATTTCTATTTAATCCTCAGGTACTCTAAAATGTAAATAAACTATAAAATTTAATAATGAAAGTAGTATGTTCAATAGGAAAGGAAAATTTGTCAGGGTGCTCCCTCTTCCTCGTGAGCCGAAAGACTGATTTTTCTTCAGGTGGTCTTCTAACAAAAACTCCAAATACTTGTTTGTTTTTCAAAAAATCAGCCTGAAACCTTGAATAAAGACACTTGACATCTAGTGGAATCCATAGGAATTGCAATCTGGAATACAGATGTATATGGAAACAATTGATTTCCATAATAAGATAAAATAACATTCTTGTCGGATGTTCATCGGATTTTTGCCTGCCATATCAATTCTGTTATAGTCTCACACATTATTTTAACAGTTTTAAAACCTTCAATGTGTTTTCTATCCAATGCTACCAATTATATGCATATCCTGTTTGGGATAGGGGTCAGTATTTTCACGGCTGGATAAAAAACGTACCCGATTTAATCTGGTTACTACTCCTGCCCAGAAACTAGAATATGCATGTAATTAGTAGATTTGGATAGAAAACACCCTAAAGTTTCTAAAACTGTTTGAATGGTGTCTGTGAATATAACAGAACTCATATGGCAGGCCAAAACCTGAGAAGATTCCATACAGGAACTGCCCTGTCTGACAATTTGTTCTCCTTCAAGGGCATCTCTATCAAAAATGCAGCATCTCTGCTGTAACGTGACATTTTATAAGGCCTCCATTGGCTCTCAGAAGGCGCCAGAAAGTGGAATGACGTCTCTGCAGTCTCTGGGCGAAAAAAAGCAGGAGTTTTTGTGAGTGGTCAGGCAGGGAACAATGACACTGGAGTGCGCGTGCACGAGACGACTCCATGTTTTTCTTTCAGTCTATGAATGAATATAACGTCGCCCGGTTGGAATATTATCGCTATTTTACGAGAAAAATAGCATAACCTGTTGGGGATAGGGGGCAGTATTTGCACGGCCGGATAAAAAACGTACCCGATTTAATCTGGTTACTACTCCTGCCCAGTAACTAGAATATGCATATAATTATTGGCTTTGGATAGAAAACACCCTAAAGTTTCTAAAACTGTTTGAATGGTGTCTGTGAGTATAACAGAACTCATATGGCAGGCCAAAACCTGAGAAGATTCCTTACAGGAAGTGGCCTGTCTGACAAGTTCTTGTTCTTCTTGGCTCTGTTTATTGAAAACTGAGGATCTTTGCTGTAACGTGACACTTCCTACGGCTCCCATAGGCTCTCAGAACCCGGGAAAAAGCTGAATGATGTAATTCCAGCCTCTGGCTGAAAAACATTAGCGCGTTTGGATAGTGGCCGGTCAGAGTACCATCAGACTGAGGCTCATGCACGAGGGGATCCCATGTTTTTATTTTCTCTCTCTTTGGACGTAAACACGCTTTCCCGGTCGGAATATTATCGCTTTTTTGCGAAAAAAATTGCATAAAAATGGATTTTAAACAGCGGTTGACATGCTTCGAAGTACGGTAATGGAATATTTAGATTTTTTTTGTCACGAAATGCGTCGTGCGCATCACCCTTCTTTACCATTCGGATAGTATCTTGAACGCACAAACAAAACAGAGGATATTTGAACATAACTATGGATTATTTTGAACCAAACCAACATTTGTTATTGATGTAGAAGTCCTGGGAGTGCATTCTGACGAAGACAAGCAAAGGTAATAACATTTTTCTTATAGTAAATCTGACTTTGGTCAGGGCTAAACTTGGTGGGTGTCTAAATAGCTAGCCCTGTGATGCCGGGCTATCTACTCAGAATATTGCAAAATGTGCTTTCACCGAAAAGCTATTTTAAAATCGGACATAGCGAGTGCATAAAGGAGTTCTGTATCTATAATTCTAAAAATAATTGTTATGTTTTTTGTGAACGTTTATCGTGAGTAATTTAGTAAATTCACCGGAAGTTTGCGGGGGGTATGCTAGTTCTGAACGTCACATGCTAATGTAAAAAGCTGTTTTTTGATATAAATATGAACTTGATTGAACAAAACATGCATGTATTGTATAACATCATGTCCTAGGGTTGTCATCTGATGAAGATCATCAAAGGTTAGTGCTGCATTTAGCTGTGGTTTGGGTTTATGTGACATTTTATTAAGCTATCTTGAAAAATGGGTGTCTGATTATTTCTGGCTGGGTACTCTGCTGACATAATCTAATGTTTTGCTTTCGTTGTAAAGCCTTTTTGAAATCGGACAGTGTGGTTAGATTAACGAGAGCCTTGTCTTTAAAATGGTGTAAAATAGTCATATGTTTGAGAAATTGAAGTTATAGCATTTTTAAGGTATTTGTATTTCGCGCCACGCTCTACCATTGGATATTGGTGAGGCGTTCCGCTAGAGGAACGTCTGTCCCTAACAGGATATCCTGGCGTCTGGGCCTGAGTAACAGGCAGTTTACTTTGGGCACGTCAGTCAGGCGGAAATTCAGGAAACTCAACCGTATCCCAGAGAGGTTTTAAATGTAAAACAAATACGTTTTACATTTCCTTGATGACAGCTTTGCGCACTCTTGGCATTCTCTCATCCCCTAAGTTCCCACATACTTTGAGCATGTGTTGGCTGCGTTTCCTTCACTCTGCAGTCCAACTCATCCCAAACCATCTCAATTGGGTTGAGGTGGGGTGATTGTGGAGATCAGGTCATCTAATGCAGCACTCCATTGCTCTCCTTGGTCAAGTAGCCCTTACACAGCCTGTTTTGGGTCATTTTCCTGTTGAAAAGCAAATGATAGACCCACTAAGCGCCAACCAGATGGGATGGCGTATCACTGCAGAATCCTGTGGAAGCCATTCTGGTTAAGTATGCCTTGAATTCTAAATTGAATTCTAACACCATCCTACTTCCTCCTCCATGCTTCACGGTGGGAACCACACATGCGGAGATCATTCATTCACCTGCTCTACATCTAACAAAGACTCAGCAATTGGAAACAAAAATCTCAAATTTGGACTCATCAGACCAAATGACAGACTTCCACCTGTCTACTGTACATTGCTTGTGCTTCTTGGCCTAAGCAAGTCTCTTCTTCTTCTTGGTGTCCTTTAGTACTAGCAGCAATTCGACCATGAAGGCCTGATTCACACAGTCTACTCTGAACAGTTGTTGTTGAGATGTGTCTGCTACTTGAACCCCGTAAAGCATTTATTTGGCTGCAATTTCTGAGGCTGGTAACTCTAATGAACTTATCCTCTGCATCAGAGGTAACTCTGGGTCTTCCTTTCCTGTGGCGGGCCTCTTGAGAGCCAGTTTCATATTGACTGACCTTCATGGATTAAAGTAATGATGGACTGTTGTTTCTCTTTGCTTATATGAGCTGTTCTTGTCATAATATGGAATTGGTATTTTACCAAATAGGGCTATCTTCTGTATTCCACCCCTACCTTGTCACAGTTTAACTGATTGTCTAAAATGCATAAAGAAGGAAATAAATTCCACAAATACATTTTTAACAAGGCACACCTGTTATTAAGTCAAATGCATTCCAGGTGACTACTTCATGAAGCTGGTTGAGAGAATGCCAACAGTGTGCAAAGCTGTCATTAAGGCAAAGGGTGGCTATTTTGAAGAATCACAAATATAAAATATATTTTGATTTGTTTAACACTTTTTTGGTTACTACATGATTTTATATGTGTTTATTCATAGTTTTGATGTCTTCACTATTATTCTACAATGTAGAATATAGTAAAAAATAAATAAAAACCCTTAAATGAGTAGGCGTGTCCAAACTTTTGACTGGTAATGTACAGTTGATGTCGAAAGTTTACATACACCTTAGCCAAATACATTTAAACTCAGTTTATCACAATTCCTGACATTTAATCCTAGTAAAAATTCCCTGTCTAAGTTCAGTTAGAATCACCACTTTATTTTAAGAATGTGAAATGTCAGAATAATACTAGAGAGAATGATTTATTCAGCTTTTATTTCTTTCATCACATTCCCATTTGCGACCAAGCTTTAACTTCCTGACTGATGTCTTGAGATGTTGCTTCAATATATCCACATCATTTTCCGTCTCCATGATGCCATCTTTTTTGTTAAGTGCACCAGTCCCTCCCGCAGCAAAGCACCCCCACAACATGATGCTGTCACCCCCGTGCTCCACGGTTGGGATGGTGTTCTTCGGCTTGCAAGCCTCCCCCATTTTCCTCCAAACATAACGATGGTCATTATGGCCAAACAGTTCTATTTTTGTTTCAGAAGATCAGAGGACATTTCTCTAAAAAGTACGATCTTTGACCCCATGTGCATTTGCAAACCGTAGTCTGGCTTTTTAATGGCGGTTTTGGAGCAGTGGCTTCTTTTTTGCTGAGCAGCCTTTCAGGTTATGTCGATATAGGACTCGTTTTACTGTGGATATAGATACTTCTGTACCTGTTTCCTCCAGCATCTTCACAAGGTCCTTTCCTATTGTTCTGGGATTGATTTGCACTTTTTGCACCAAAGTACGTTCATCTCTAGAAGATAGAACGTGTCTCCTTCCTCAGCGGTATGATGGCTGCGTGGTCCCATGGTGTTTATGGAGATGTTTATCTTTCAAAGGGTGTAAGATGGTTGTATGTTTGAGAAATTTGAATTATGACATTTAATTGTTTTCAAATTTGGCGCTCTTGATATTTCACCTGTTGTTGATAGGGTGTACCAGGGGTGGGACGCTTGCGTCCCACATAGCCCATAGAGGTTAAAACCTGTTGAGGACCTGATCCCGGTATTGGGATTTATTGACAAGAGACCATGGCGGGAAATTCAAAACTGCAAGAATCTAATAATTTTAATTTCTCAAACAATCAACTATTTTTCACCATTTGAAAGATAAACATCTCCTAAATCCAACCACATTGTCCGATTTCAAAGAGGCTTTATGGCGAAAGCATAAAGTTAGGTTATGTTAGGAGAGTACATTGAAAATAACTGTGTGTAATGTTTTGTCAATTCAAAGACAGGCATCACCAAAAGCAGATAACCAGCTAAAATTATGCACTAACCTTTGACAATCTTCATCAGATGACACTCCTAGGACATTATGTTATACAATACATGCATTTTTTGTTCCATCAAGTTCATATTTATATCCAAAAATAGCATTTTACAGTAGCGGTGAAATTCAGATTTTTTTTTCCCTCAAATGCTTCCGGTGATCAGCGTTACAATTTACAAAATTACTATTCGAAAACTTTGGTAAATTATAATATTGTCATTCAAAGAATTATAGATTAACATCTCGTAAATGCTACCGCATTGCCAGATTTCAAAATAACTTTACTGGGAAATCACACTTTGCAATAAATGGGGTGCTATGCTAAGAACAATAGGCTAGGATATACAGGTTAGCACCATCTAATATCAATAATACTATTGTAAATAATCCCTTACCTTTGATTATCTTCATCAGAAGGCACTTCCAGGTATCCCAGGTCCACAACAAATGTGGTTTCTTTCGACAAAGTTCATAATTTATGTCCAAATAACTCCAAGTTGTTCCATGTTGTTAGGCGTTCAGTAGGCTCCTCAAAATGTAGGGCGGGGGAGGGGAAAGTCACGACGAAAAGTTTAAAAAAAAATCTATTTACGTTCGTTCAAACATGTCAAACGTTGTTTAGCATCAATCTTTAGGGCCATTTTTAACGTGAAACATCAGTAATATTTCAACCCGACCTCTCCTGTGTCTTGAAAAACGTTTTTGAAAAATGTCTCGCCTCACATGCACGCGCAGGTGCGCACAATAATGAAGTGACGACCTCCCAGGGACGTCAACTTCCCTGCATTCTAATTCGGTCTCTGTTCATCATAGACGCTTCAAACAACTTTATAAAGATCGTTGACATCTAGTGGAAGCCGTAGGAAGTGCAAAATGAATCCTTTGTCACTGTGTGATCTATTAGCAATGACTCGAAAATAGTACAGCCACAAAATTCTCATTTCCTGGTTGTATTTTTCTCAGGTTTTTGCCTGCCATATGAGTTTTGTTATACTTACAGACACCATTCAAACAGTTTTAGAAAATTCAGAGTGTTTTCTATCCAAATCTGTTAATGATATGCATATCCTAGCTTCTGAGTTGGTGTAGGAGGCAGTTAAAAATGGGCACATATTTTTTTCAAAATTCTCAATACTGCCCCCTAGCCCGTAGAGGTTAAATTTATTTCGATACCCTCAATGATCCTGGATCACCTACATATGTCATATAATCCTATCCTGTTGGCTTAGAATATATCCTAAATATTTGACATAAGTCTACCATTATTAAACTTTTCTTGCTAACTCAATAACCTTGTTCAATAGCAAAATATAATAATACTTATTATATCAATTCCACAGCCTTGTTGTGTTAAATCTCTTACACTGAATACAAGAACAGCTGACTACCTAAAGGAAAATACTTATCTAAATAATGTATAAAAATACTACTACTGGTCAAAAGATATTCAAACAACATAATCAGATCTGAACAATTCTACAAAGAAAAATCATTGTACCCTTATCGTCATTCTGCCTTCTCATTGGTTCATATTACCAATATGTGTCATGTCCTGACCAGTAAAGGGGTTATTTGTTATTATAGTTTGGTCAGGACGTGGCAGGGGGTATTTGTTTAGAGTGTTTGGTGGTTTGTTGGGTATGTGTTTAGGTAGAGGGGTGTTTGTTTGGAGTGTTCTGGTTTTTTGGTTACGTTCTATGTTAGTATATTTCTATGTTCTGGTCTAGTCTTTTTAGTTCTATGTTTAGGGTTATTGGATGGGCCTTCAATTGGAGGCAGCTGTTCCTTGTTGCCTCTGATTAAAGGTCCTATATAGAGGGGTGTTTTTGTAATGGGTTTTGTGCGAAGTTGTTTTTGCATAGCTGTGTGTAGCCTGCACTACTGTTCGTTTGTTCGTTTTCTTGTTTTGTTTTTTCAGTGTTCTAATAAACATTAAAATGAGCACTCAACCCGCTGCGCCTTGGTCCATTACATACGACGATCGTTACAGAACTTCCCACCACCAAAGGACCAAGCAGTGGGGTAAGGAGCAGCAGAGGAACTCTATGGACTATGGGGAATAATGGACATGGGAGATTTTAGCCGGAGAGGGACCATGGAGGAAGGCTGGAGAGGACCGGGACTGTTATATTGGAACACGACTGGCATGGAAGCCTGAAAGGCAGCCCCAATAAATGTATTTTGGGGGGGCACACGGGTAGTTTGGCTGGGCCAGTGTTAAGCCCCAAGCCAACTTCCCGTGCTTACCGGAGGCAGCATGTTACTGGTCAGGCCCCGTGCTATGGGGTGATGCTCACGGCGTCGAGGCCGAGCATTCACAGGCCGGTGTGCACGGTGCCAGCATCCCGTATTTGTCAGGGGGAAGCGGCATCCAGCCAGTAAGGGTGGTGCCAGTACTGCGCTCGAGACTGCCAGTGCGCCTTCACGGCCCAGTGTATCCTGTTCCCGCTCCTCGCACTAGCCCTGAGGTGCGTGTATCCAGTCTTGCGTCTCCAAAGCCAGCACCACGCACCAGGCCTTCAGTGAGTCAGCCCAGTCCAGGATGTCCTGTTCCCGCTCCTCGCACTAGCCTTGGGGTGCCTGTCTCCAGTCTGGTACCTCCACTACCAGCACCATGCACCAGGCCTCCAGTGTGTCAGCCCAGTCCAACTCGTCCTGTTCCTGCTCCTCGCAATAGCCCTGAGGTGCGTGTTTCCAGTCTGGCACCTCTAAAGCCAGCACCACGCACCAGGTATGTTAGTATATTTCTATGTTCTGGTCTAGTCTTTTTAGTTCTATGTTTAGGGTTATTGAATGGACCTTCAATTGGAGGCAGCTGTTCCTCGTTGCCTCTGATTGAAGGTCCTATATAGAGGGGTGTTTTTGTAATGGGTTTTGTGGGAAGTTGTATTTGCATAGCTGTGTGTAGCCTGCATTACTTTTCGTTTGTTAGTTTTCTTGTTTTGTTTTTTCAGTGTTCTAATAAACGTTAAAATGAGCACTCAACCCGCTGCGCCTTGGTCCATTACATACGACGATCGTTACAATATGTCTAAGAACTTTAACCTGTTATGGCTAGGGGGCAGTATTTTCACGGCCAGATAAAAAACGTACCCAATTTAATCTGATTATTACTCCTGCACAGAAACTAGAATATGCATATAATTATTAGCTTTGGATAGAAAACACTCCAAAGTTTCTAAAACTGTTTGAATGGTGTCTGTGAGTATAACAGAACTCATTTGGCAGGGCAAAACCTGAGAAGATTCTGTACAGGAAGTACCCTGTCTGACCATTTCTTGGCCTTCTTGATTATCTCTATCCAATACAGGGGATCTCTGCTGTTACGTGACACTTCCTACGGCTCCCATGGGCTCTCAGAAGGCGGCAAAAAGCTGAATGATATCGAGGCAGCCCCTGGTTGAAAAACATTAGCGCGTTTGGATAGTGGCCAGTCACAGTACTATGAGACTCAGGCTCGTGCACGAGGGGATCCCATGCTTTTATTCTCTCTCTCTTTTGTACGTAAACATGCTTTCCCGGTCGGAATATTATCGCTTTTTTACGAGAAAAATGGCATAAAAATTGATTTTAAACAGCGGTTGACATGCTTCGAAGTACGGTAATGGAATATTTCAGATTTTTTTGTCACGAAATGCGGCGTGACCCTTATTTACACTTCGGATAGTGTCTTGAACGCACAAACAAAAAGCCGCTATTTGGATATAACTATGGATTATTTTGAACCAAACCAACATTTGTTATTGAAGTAGCAGTCCTGGGAGTGCATTCTGACGAAGAACACCAAAGGTAATCAAACTTTTCTAATAGTAAATCGGAGTTTGGTCAGGGCTAAACTTGGTGGGTGTTTAAATGGCTAGCCCTGTAATGCCGGGCTATCTACTGAGAATATTGCAAAATGTGCTTTCACCGAAAAGCTATTTTAAAATCGGACATATCGAGTGCATAGAGGAGATCTGTATCTATAATTCTTAAAATAATTGTTATGCTTTTTGTGAATGTTTATCGTGAGTAATTTAGTAAATTCACCGGAAGTTTGCGGGGGGTATGCTAGTTCTGAACATCACATGTAATGTAAAAAGCTGGTTTTTGATATAAATATGAACTTGATTGAACAAAACATGCATGTATTGTATAACATAATGTCCTAGGGTTGTCATCTGATGAAGATCATCAAAGGTTAGTGCTGCATTTAGCTGTCTTCTGGGTTTATGTGACATTATATGCTAGCTTGAAAAATGGGTGTCTGATTATTTCTGGCTGGGTATTCTGCTGACATAATCTAATGTTTTGCTTTCGTTGTAAAGCCTTTTTGAAATTCGACAGTGTGGTTAGATTAACGAGAGTCTTGTCTTTAAAATTGTGTAAAATAGTCATATGTTTGAGAAATTGAAGTAATAGCATTTCTGAGGTATTTGAATAACGCGCCACAGGATTCCACTGGCTGTTGCGTAGGTGGGACGATTTCGTCCCGCCGACCCTAGAGAGGTTAAGATATCGTGGCTTCTCGGTGTACAGAAGGAAAACTATTAGCTCTCCAATTTAGCTTCTTGCGATATCTATCGGTTGAGGGACTGTGTTGATCTCCACTAATCATGTCTACCCAGTCTGTGATTTTCCTCCCCTGTGACACCCACTGGCCCATGTCCTCCCCCCTTTCTGAGGGCTCCCTGGCGAGAGATACATGGGGGCTCCACCTTTCTCTGAACAATGTCTGGTTCTGTTGAAGTAGCTCCACTTCCGCAGCAACATGAGTGCTGTCATAGTGTAACCACTTTAACCCTATAGTTCTCTCTGGGGTTTTAAGTAATGCTTCCTCATAGACAGGATCTGGACCTGGGTGTTTGTTATACCAGAGAGTACAGTGTAAGTCATCGGGAGACATTTTAATGAGTCCTGGTACTAGTTGTTCTGAGAGTTCCATCAAGGTTTTAGGAATATCTGTTATCCCCCCCTCAGCAAATCCTGACTGTACCAATAACATGGTTCCCCGTCACCACAGACGACCATATTGTCTCTAACAATGTTTGCCTTCATTCCCCTCTCAGTGGGAGTGACTGCCACATTTAGTTTCCTTATCACATCTTTGTCCAACAAGTTTACTGGGCATAGTTTAGATATTAGAACAGGGACAGTGGCTTCTCCCCCAGATGACTCATGTTTCAGGGTTATACATTTAACATTTACATTTAAGTCATTTAGCAGACGCTCTTATCCAGAGCGACTTACAAATTGGTGCATTCACCTTATAATATCCAGTGGAACAACCACTTTACAATAGTGCATCTAAATCTTTTAAGGGGGGGTTAGAAGGATTACTTTATCCTATCCCAGGTATTCCTTGAAGAGGTGGGGTTTCAGGTGTCTCCGGAAGGTGGTGATTGACTCCGCTGTCCTGGCGTCGTGAGGGAGCTTGTTCCACCATTGGGGTGCCAGAGCAGCGAACAGTTTTGACTGGGCTGAGCGGGAACTGTGCTTCCTCAGAGGTAGGGAGGCGAGCAGGCCAGAGGTGGATGAACGCAGTGCCCTTGTTTGGGTGTAGGGCCTGATTAGAGCCTGAAGGTACGGAGGTGCCGTTCCCCTCACAGCTCCATAGGCAAGCACCATGGTCTTGTAGCGGATGCGAGCTTCGACTGGAAGCCAGTGGAGAGAGCGGAGGAGCGGGGTGACGTGAGAGAACTTGGGAAGGTTGAACACCAGGCGGGCTGCGGCGTTCTGGATGAGTTGTAGGGGTTTAATGGCACAAGCAGGGAGCCCAGCCAACAACGAGTTGCAGTAATCCAGACGGGAGATGACAAGTGCCTGGATTAGGACCTGCGCCGCTTCCTGTGTGAGGCAGGGTCGTACTCTGCGAATGTTGTAGAGCATGAACCTACAGGATCGGGTCACCGCCTTGATGTTAGTGGAGAACGATAGGGTGTTGTCCAGGGTCACGCCGAGGCTCTTAGCACTCTGGGAGGAGGACACAAGGGAGTTGTCAACCGTGATGGCGAGATCATCCACACTGATATGTCTGCCAGACATGCAGAGATGCGATTCGCCACCTGGTTGTCAGAAGGGGGAAAGGAGAATATTAATTGTGTGTCATCTGCATAGCAATGATATGAGAGGCCATGTGAGGATATGACAGAGCCAAGTGACTTGGTGAATAGCGAGAATAGGAGAGGGCCTAGAACAGAGCCCTGGGGGACACCAGTGGTGAGAGCACGTGGTGCGGAGACAGATTCTCGCCACGCCACCTGGTAGGAGCGACCTGTCAGGTAGGACGCAATCCAAGCGTGGGCCGCGCCGGAGATGCCCAGGTCGGAGAGGGTGGAGAGGAGGATCTGGTGGTTCACAGTATCAAAGGCAGCAGATAGGTCTAGGAGGATGAGAGCAGAGGAGAGAGAGTTAGCTTTAGCAGTGCGGAGAGCCTCCGTGACACAGAGAAGAGCAGTCTCAGTTGAATGCCCAGTCTTGAAACCTGACTGATTAGGATCAAGAAGGTCATTCTGAGAGAGATAGCAAGAGAGCTGGCCAAGGACGGCACGTTCAAGAGTTTTGGAGAGAAAGGAAAGAAGGGATACTGGTCTGTAGTTGTTGACATCGGAGGGATCGAGTGTAGGTTTTTTCAGAAGGGGTGCAACTCTTGCTCTCTTGAAGACGGAAGGGACGTAGCCAGCGGTCAAGGATGAGTTGATGAGCGAGGTGAGGTAGGGGAGAAGGTCTCCGGAAATGGTCTGGAGAAGAGAGGAGGGGATAGGGTCAAGTGGGCAGTTTGTTGGGCGGCCGGCCGTCACAAGACGCGAGATTTCAACTGGAGAGAGAGGGGAGAAAGAGGTCAAAGCACAGGGTAGGGCAGTGTGAGCAGGACCAGCGGTGTCGTTTGACTTAGCAAACGAGGATCGGATGTCGTCAACCTTCTTTTCAAAATGGTTGACGAAGTCATCCGCAGAGAGGGAGGAGGGGGGGGGAGGGGGAGGAGGATTCAGGAGGGAGGAGAAGGTAGCAAAGAGCTTCCTAGGGTTAGAGGCAGATGCTTGGAGTTTAGAGTGGTAGAAAGTGGCTTTAGCAGCAGAGACAGAAGAGGAAAATGTAGAGAGGAGGGAGTGAAAGGATGCCAGGTCCGCAGGGAGGCGAGTTTCCCTCCATTTCCGCTCGGCTGCCCGGAGCCCTGTTCTGTGAGCTCGCAGTGAGTCGTCGAGCCACGGAGCAGGAGGGGAGGACCGAGCCGGCCTGGAGGATAGGGGACAGAGGAAATCAAAGGATGCAGAGAGGGAGGAGAGGAGGGTTGAGGAGGCAGAATCAGGAGATAGGTTGGAGAAGGTTTGAGCAGAGGGAAGAGATGATAGGATGGAAGAGGAGAGAGTAGCGGGAGAGAGAGAGCGAAAGTTGGGACGGCGCAATACCATCCGAGTAGGGGCAGAGTGAGAAGTGTTGGATGAGAGCGAGAGGGAAAAGGATACAAGGTAGTGGTCAGAGACTTGGAGGGGAGTTGCAATGAGATTAGTGGAAGAACAGCATCTAGTAAAGATGAGGTCAAGCGTATTGCCCGCCTTGTGAGTAGGGGTCGGAATTTGAGTGGGTGAGGTCAAAAGAGGAGAGGAGTGGAAAGAAGGAGGCAGAGAGGAATGAGTCAAAGGTAGACGTGGGGAGGTTAAAGTCACCCAGAACTGTGAGGGGTGAGCCATCCTCAGGAAAGGAACTTATCAAGGCGTCAAGCTCATTGATGAACTCTCCAAGGGAACCTGGAGGGCGATAAATGATAAGGATGTTAAGCTTGAAAGGGTTGGTAACTGTGACAGCATGGAATTCAAATGAGGAGATAGACAGATGGGTCAGGGGAGAAAGAGAGAATGTCCACTTGGGAGAGATGAGGATTCCAGTGCCACCACCCCGCTGGCTCGATGCTCTAGGGGTATGCGAGAACACGTAGGCAGACGAGGAGAGAGCAGTAGGAGTAGCAGTGTTCTCTGTGGTAATCCATGTTTCCGTCAGCGCCAGGAAGTCTAGGGACTGGAGGGTAGCATAGGCTGAGATGAACTCAGCCTTGTTGGCCGCAGACCGGCAGTTCCAGAGGCTGCAGGAGACCTGGAACTCCACGTGGGTCGTGCGCGCTGGGACCACCAGGTTAGAGTGGCAGCGGCCACGCGGTGTGGAGCGTTTGTATGGCCTGTGCAGAGTGGAGAGAACAGGGATAGACAGACACATAGTAGACAAGCTACAGAAGAGGCTACGCTAATGCAAAGGAGATTGGAATGACAAGTGGACTACACGTCTCGAATGTTCAGAAAGTTAAGCTTACGTTGCAAAAATCTTATTGACTAAAATGACGAAAATGATACAGTACTGCTGGCTGGTGGAGTAGGCTAGCTAGCAGTGGCTGCGTTGTTGACTTTGAACGTGTAGCTGGCTAGGTAACCTCGATAGTTTCAGTACTACCCCTTGTCATGATACAAAGCAACTTTGTAGCTAGCTAGCTAACATAACACTAATCAAGACGTCCTTGTAATGTATTTAGTTTCTACAATGCTGCTCGTCGGTAATAGTTGGCTGGGTTAGGAAAAATGGCGTCGCGGGGGACGGAAATAGCTGGCTAGCTGACCTCAATGGCTGGCTAGCTAACCTCGGTAATTACTAGACTACACAATTATCAAGCTATGACAAAGACAACTAAGTAGCTAGCTAGCTAATAGGAGCAGATAACCGTTCCATGAATTGATGTCCTGATGCTGACCGTACTATTATCTGTTCCCCATTGCTTTTTATCCCTTTGGGAGCCTCGTCTGCACAGATTGCTGTGCGACACACCCCAGTATCACACAGAAATTTGATTCTCTCTCCCATTACTGTTAGTGTCAAATAGGGTTTCTGTTCCTGTTGTAATGCCAAATCAATCGTAGCCAATTCAAAAACTTCACAATCACTGTTTATAACTAAATCCCGAAAATCCTTCACTAGTGTCTGCTCCCCCGCTCTCCATAGTTAGTCATGCGTCATCTTCCTCTTAGTCTGGCTGTGGGTGCCTGACCTTTTTTTCTCAGTATTTGTCTCGACACCCTCTCTTGCCTCTCCTGTCTTCTTTATTCTTACAATCTCGGTGATTATGGCCTCCTTCATTGCAGCGGTTACACGGTGCTTCACAATTCCTAGCATAATGTCCTGGTTTGTCACAATTGAAACATTTGAATCTCTCTCGAAACTTTTTCTATAGAATTGTTTGATCGGACATTAGGTCGCATAGGTATGCATTTATAAGCTACTTTCCAGGGTCGTAAAGTCCTAGTTAATGGCCTATTTATCTATTGCTCCCTTGAAACAGTAATATCTCTTATCTCACTCCGCCATATTAGGTTTCCCTTCTTCCATGGATATCAGACCTAAATGGACTCCCCCTTAAAGATCTGACTATCCCCTTATGTCTGTTGACCTTTTTTTTACGTTTTCAGGTCTCACCATAAGTGCTAGTTTAGTTTTATGCAGTGGCCATAGATGCCCAGGGTCATTACGGACCCTGTTTTGCGGTTTTTTAATTTACAACTAATTCCTGTCTTCCATTCGCACAGAATACTTGGTTGTCTTTAAAACATTTTTCTCTATGCGAACTTATACTGACAGGTCACCAGCTATGAACTTTCCCGATTTCAGCGTCTAACACCCAGAGTACATTCAAATCCTCTAATCGCTCCTGCCTTTCACTCTCACATCAATCACTTTTGCCTTTCACTCTCACATCAATCGCTTTTGCCTTTCACTCTCACATCAATCGTTTCATCATTTAATGCCAACATCACGGTGTATTGCTCATTTCATTATGTAATGCAGGCATACAGGTGTATTACTCATTTCACTATGTAATGCAGACATACAGGTACTATCACTCATTCATCATTTAATGTAATCATACAGGTGCTATTCCCCAAAACAATGAATAAAGCAAACTGACCTTGTTATTTGCAGCTGAGGTTTCAATGTTGGTAAAATCTCGTCACAGCCTCTGTCGCATACCAGTTTGCCACTGGCCTGTAAAGAACCCTCAGCAAGGGGCCAGGTCTTTGATCTACGGATATTTCATCCGCCCGTGCACGGTTTCGGTGTCTTCCTGGACCGACAGAGGCAGATATTGAGATCCGAGCTCGGAGGACCAATTGTCAAAGAAATGTTCTGTCCTAATGATAATAATTAACAATCAATAAGCCTTGACTAATTCCCAAGGTTTGTAAGACAATGGGTTAATAATTAGGCAAGGACTCAGCTTTCTGCCAAAGGTTCATTCGGCTTTATTCAGAGAACGTTCTACCCAACATGCACAAAGATGTTCATTTTATCCTCTCTCTCCGCTTACGCACACACCTCCACACCAACAGTAGATAACCTATGCACACACATACGCACAGACAGTAGGTGAACAGTATCTCTTCCTTGACCTCCCGCCACAGTTCCACTACTGTTCAAGCACTGCCTGTTCCTTTCCCCATAGATTAGGAGAACCTTGAAGGCTACTCCCGGTATCTCACACACACATGTCTAGCCTCTATGGGCTAGGTGGGACGCTTTAAAAATCCTATTACTTCAATTTCTCAAACATATGACTATTTTACAGCTATTTAAAGACAAGACTCTCGTTAATCTAACCACACTGTCCGATTTCAAAAAGGCTTTACAACGAAAGCAAAACATTAGATTATGTCAGCAGAGAACCAAGCCAGAAATAATCAGACACCCATTTTTCAAGCCAGCATATAATGTCACCAAAACCCAGAAGACAGCTAAATGCAGCACTCACCTTTGATGATCTTCATCAGATGACAACCCTAGGACATTATGTTATACAATACATGCATGTTTTGTTCAATCAAGTTCATATTTATATCAAAAACCAGCTTTTTACATTAGCATGTGACGTTCAGAACTAGCATACCCCCCGCAAACTTCCGGGGAATTCGCTAACATTTTACTAAATTACTCACGATAAACGTTCACAAAAAGCATAACAATTATTTTAAGAATTATAGATACAGACCTCCTCTATGCACTCGATATGTCCGATTTTAAAATAGCTTCTTGGTGAAAGCACATTTTGCAATATTCTAAGTACATAGCCCAGGCATCACGGGCTCGCTATTTAGACACCCGGCAAGTTTAGCACTCACCATAATCATATTTACTATTATAAAAGTTTGATTACCTTTTGTTGTCTTTGTCAGAATGCACACCCAGGACTGCTACTTCAATAACAAATGTTGGTTTGGTCCAAAATAATCCATCGTTATATCCGAAAAGCGGCGTTTTGTTCGTGCGTTCCAGACACTATCCGAAATGGTAAAGAAGTGTCGCGCGCATGGCGCAATTCGTGACAATAATATTCTAAATATTCCATTACCGTACTTCGAAGCATGTCAACCGCTGTTTAAAATAAATTTTTACGCCATTTTTCTCGTAGAAAAGCGATAATATTCCGACAGGGAATCTCCTTTTCGGCAAACAGAGGAAAAAATCACAAAGGCGGGGGCGGTCGGGTCACGCGCATAAGCCCAGAGTCCCTTGATCGGCCACTTGAGAAAGGCGATAATGTGTTTCAGCCTGGGGCTGGAATGACGACATTCTGTTTTTTCCCGGGCTCTGAGCGCCTATGGAAGACGTGGGAAGTGTCACGTTAGAGCAGAGATCCTTAGTAAAAGATAGAGATGGAAAAGAAGTTCAAGAAATGGTCAGACAGGCCACTTCCTGTAAAGGAATCTCTCAGGTTTTGACCTGCCATTTGAGTTCTGTTATACTCACAGACACCATTCAAACAGTTTTAGAAACTTTAGGGTGTTTTCTATCCATATGTAATAAGTATATGCATATTCTAGTTACTGGGTAGGAGTGGTAACCAGATTAAATCGGGTATGTTTTTTATCCAGCCGTGTCAATACTGCCCCCTAGCCCTAACAGGCTAGACTTTATGGAACTAACGTTTAGTACATTGATTATTCATTATCCATGCTACATAACTACTAATTCATAATGGATTATTGATTCATTTACCTTTATCAGATAATTCTCTTATCAACTTCTGGCCCTTCTTTGGACACTGCGTTAACAACCCTCCAGACGAGCTTCAATGCCATACAACTCTCCTTCTGTGGCCTCCAACTGCTCTTAACCTGTTGGGTCTGGGGGCAGCATTTGCACGTCTGGATAAAAAAATGTACCCGATTTAATCTGGTTTTAAATACTAGTAAAACTAAATGCATGCTCTTCAACCGATTGCTGCCTGCACCTGCACGCCCGTCCAGCATCACTACTCTGGACGGTTCTTACTTAAAATATGTGGACAACTACAAATACCTAGGTGTCTGGTTAGACTGTAAGCTCTCCTTCCAGACTCGCATCAAACATCTCCAATCCAAAGTTATATCTAGAATTGGCTACCTATTTTGCAACAAAGCATCTTTCACTCATGCTGCCAAAGATACCCTCGTAAAACTGACCATCCTACCGATCCTCAACTTCGGCGATGTAATTTACAAAATAGCCTCCAATACCCTACTCAATAAACTAGATGTACTCTATCACAGTGCCATCTGTTTTGTCACCAAAGCCCCTTATACTAGCCACCACTGCGACCTGTACGCTCTCGTTGGCTGGCCCTCACTTCATACTCATCGCCAAACCCACTGGCTCCAGGTCATCTACAAGACCCTGCTAGGTAAAGTCCCCCCTTATCTCAGCTCACTGGTCACCATAGCAGCACCCACCTGTAGCACGCGCTCCAGCAGGTATATCTCTCTGGTCACCCCCAAAGCCAATTCCTCCTTTGGCCATCTCTCCTTCCAGTTCTCTGCTGCCAATGACTGGAACGAACTACAAAAATCTCTGAAACTCTAAACACTTATCTCCCTCACTAGCTTTAAGCATCAGCTGTCACAGCAGCTCAAAGATCACTGCACCTGTACATAGCCCATCTATAATTTAGCCTTGGGAGCAATTTCCAAATGCCTGAAGGTACCACGTTCATCTGTACAAACAATAGTACACAAGTATAAACACCATGGGACCAATCAGCCGTCATACCACACAGGAAGGAGACGCATTCTGAAACGAGTCCTATATCGACATAACCTGAATGGCCGGTCAGCAAGGAAGAAGTCACTGCTCCAAAACCGCCATGAAAAAGCCAGACTACAGTTTGGAACTACACATGGGGACAAATATTAAACTTTTTGGAGAAATGTCTTCTGGTCTGATGAAACAAAAATAGAACTGTTTGGTCATAATGACAGTCCTTAAGTTTGGAGGAAAAGTGAGAGGCTTGCAAGCCAAAGAACACCATTTCAACCATGAAGCATGGGGGTGGCAGCATCATGTTGTGGGGGTACATTGCTGCAGGAGGGTCTGGTACACTTCACAAAATAGATGTGTCATGACGTGGCCCTCTTTGGGTATAGCGAGCACCATCCCCCTCTCTCTCTCACCACCTCTCTCTTCCCCCTACACCCAGGCTCTGTTATCGCAGGTCATAAATTCCTAGAGGAGTCTCTCTCCTCATGGCCAGAGAGTATAGAGAGAGAAGGTTTAACAGGAGAACAAAATATCCTCTTCTCCATCATAGAACTTGAGAACTGGACAATGTCTATGTTTTGGAGAATGTGTACATGGTGTGGGGAGAATCCAGCTACGACCGGTCCATTTCGTTTAATGTTTGTGAAACTCATGAGAAACAATACAGCCACATTACCATAACTCTGTTTATTCAAGAGTCTCAGTTGTGAGGCTTGCATCTAATTGTTGTATAAAATGAATGAGTAAAGATTAAACTATTTGTGAAATTATGCAATGTGATTTTAAACTGTTTAATGAAGGAAACTCCAATTCCCTTCGGAGTTTAACCTCTCTGGGCTAGGCGGGACGAAATCGTCCCACCTACGCAACAGGCAGTTGAATCCCGTGGCGCGATTTTCAAATACCTTAGAAATGCTATTACTTCAATTTCTCAAACATATGACTATTTTACAGCTATAAAGACAAGACTCTCGTTAATCTAACCACACTGTCCGATTTCAAAAAGGCTTTACAACGAAAGCAAAACATTAGATTATGTCAGCAGAGTACCCAGCCAGAAATAATCAGACACCCATTTTTCAAGCTAGCATATAATGTCACTTAAACCCAGAAGACAGCTAAATGCAGCACTAACCTTTGATGATCTTCATCAGATGACAATCCTAGGACATTATGTTATACAATACATGCATGTTTTGTTCAATCAAGTTCATATTTATATCAAAAACCAGCTTTTAACATTAGCATGTGACGTTCAGAACTAGCATACCCCCCGCAAACTTCCGGTGAATTTACTAACAATTTACTAAATTACTCACGATAAACGTTCACAAAAAACATAACAATTATTTTAAGAATTATAGATACAGAACTCCTTTGTGCAATCGAGGTGTCCGATTTTAAAATAGCTTTTCGGTGAAAGCACATTTTGCAATATTCTGAGTAGATAGCCCGGCCATCATGGTTTGCTATTTTGACACCCACCAAGTTTGGCACTCACCAAACTCAGATTTACTATAAGAAAAATTGGATTACCTTTGCTGTTCTTCGTCAGAATGCACTCCCAGGACTTCTACTTCAACACCCAATGTTGTTTTGGTTCCAAATAATCCATAGTTATATCCAAATAGCGGCGTTTTGTTCTTGCGTTCAAGACACTATCCGAAAGGTGACGCGCCGGCGCATATCGTGACAAAAAATGTCAAAATATTCCATTACCGTACTTCGAAGCATGTCAAACGCTGTTTAAAATCAATTTTTATGCGATTTTTCTCGTAAAATAGTTATAATATTCCGACCGGGAGACGTTGTTTTTGTTCAAAGACTGAAAGAAGAAAATGGTGTCTTCACATGCACGCGCGCACCGGGTCATTGTTCTCAGATCGACCACTATCCAAATCCCCTACTTTTTTCCGCCCAGGGACTGCAGAGTCATCATTCCCCGTTCTGGCGCCTTCTGAGAGCCTATGGGAGCCTTAGAAAATGTCACGTTACAGCAGAGAGCCTCTGTTTTCAATAAAGAGGCTATAGAAGGCCAAGAAATGGTCAGAGAGGGCGCTTCCTGTATGGAATCTTCTCAGGTTTTGGCCTGCCATATGAGTTCTGTTATACTCACAGACACCATTCGAACAGTTTTAGAAACTTTAGGGTGTTTTATATCCAAATAAAATAATTATATGCATATTCTAGTTTCTGGGCAGGAGTAATAACCAGATTAAATCGGGTACATTTTATATCCGGCCGTGAAAATACTGCCCTATCCTAAACAGGTTATCTAAGTCATCGGCCCGCCCCATGAGCACAGACATTGATCTGGCATCATGGGACAGCCCTTTCCTACTGGTCTGGATATAACCCCCACCTTGGGAATTTCCCAGCAGACCAAGCTTACCTTGATTCCCGAGAAGGCTAAGGTTTGAGTAGAGACCATAAAACCTGAGTATAAGCTAAGGTTGTAATGGTTGTTGAAACTCTGAGGCTATCGATACCGACAGAATAAGAGCAAATCTTCGATACTAATTACTAGTCTGCAGCTAGGAATTGTGTACCATTGAATGCGAAGGCCGACAACCGCCGAAATATCTACAGTGGGGGAAAAAAGTATTTGATCCCCTGCTGATTTTGTACGTTTGCCCACTTACAAAGAAATTATCAGTCTATAATTTTAACCTGTTGGGGCTAGGGGGCAGTATTTGCACGGACGGATAAAAAACATACCCGATTTAACCTCTCTAGGCTAGGCGGGACGAATTCGTCCCACCTATGTAACAGCCACTGCTATCCTGTGGCGCGATTTTCAAAACCTTAAAAATCCTATTACTTCAATTTCTCAAACATATGACTATTTTACAGCCATTTAAAGACAAGACTCTCGTTAATCTAACCACACTGTCCGATTTCAAAAAGGCTTTACAACGAAAGCAAAACATTAGATTATGTCAGCAGAGTACCAAGCCAGAAATAATCAGACACCCATTTTTCAAGCCAGCATATAATGTCACCAAAACCCAGAAGACAGCTAAATGCAGCACTCACCTTTGATGATCTTCATCAGATGACAACCCTAGGACATTATGTTATACAATACATGCATGTTTTGTTCAATCAAGTTCATATTTATATCAAAAACCAGCTTTTTACATTAGCATGTGACGTTCAGAACTAGCATACCCCCCGCAAACTTCCAGGGAATTCGCTAACATTTTACTAAATTACTCACGATAAACGTTCACAAAAAGCATAACAATTATTTTAAGAATTATAGATACAGACCTCCTCTATGCACTCGATATGTCCGATTTTAAAATAGCTTTTTGGTGAAAGCACATTTTGCAATATTCTAAGTACATAGCCCAGGCATCACGGGCTCGCTATTTAGACACCCGGCAAGTTTAGCACTCACCATAATCATATTTACTATTATAAAAGTTTGATTACCTTTTGTTGTCTTCGTCAGAATACACACCCAGGACTGCTACTTCAATAACAAATGTTGGTTTGGTCCAAAATAATCCATCGTTATATCCGAATAGCGGCGTTTTGTTCGTGCGTTCCAGACACTATCCGAAATAGTAAAGAAGTGTCGCGCGCATGGCGCAATTCGTGACAATAAAATTCTAAGTATTCCATTACCGTACTTCGAAGCATGTCAACCGCTGTTTAAAATCAATTTTTACGACATTTTTCTCGTAGAAAAGCGATAATATTCCGACAGGGAATCTCCTTTTCGGCAAACAGAGGAAAAAATCCCAAAGGCGGGGGCGGTCGGGGTCACGCGCATAAGCCAGTGTCCCTTGATCGGCCACTTGAGAAAGGCGATAATGTGTTTCAGCCTGGGGCTGGAATGACGACATTCTGTTTTTTCCCGGGCTCTGAGCACCTATGGACGACGTGGGAAGTGTCACGTTAGAGCAGAGATCCTTAGTAAATGATAGAGATGGAAAAGAAGTTCAAGAAATGGTCAGACAGGCCACTTCCTGTAAAGGAATCTCTCAGGTTTTGACCTGCCATTTGAGTTCTGTTATACTCACAGACACCATTCAAACAGTTTTAGAAAATTTAGGGTGTTTTCTATCCATATGTAATAAGTATATGCATATTCTAGTTACTGGGTAGGAGTGGTAACCAGATTAAATCGGGTATGTTTTTTATCCAGCCGTGTCAATACTGCCCCCTAGCCCTAACAGGTTAAACTGGGTAAACTGGTTGAAAAATATTTCTGATTCTTCAAAATAGCCACCCTTTGCCTTGATGACAGCTTTGCACACTGTTAGCATTCTCTCCACCAGTTTCATGAAGTAGTCACCTTGAATGAATTTTAATTAATAACAGGTGTGCCTTGATAAAAATGTATTTGTGATATTTATTTCCTTCTTTATGCATTTGAGACAATCACTTATATTGTGACAAGTTAGGGGTGGAATACAGAAGATAGCCCTATTTGGTAAAAGACCAAGTCCATATTATGACATGAACAGCTCAAATAAGCAAAGAGTAACAACAGTCCATCATTACATTAAGACATGAAGGTCAGTCAATACGGAAAATTTGCAAAAACCATCATGCGCTATGATGAAACTGGCTCTCATGAGGCCCGCCACAGGAAAGGAAGACTCAGCTTTACCTCTGCTGCAGAGGATACATTCATTAGAGTTACCAGCCTCAGAAATTGCAGCCAAATAAATGCTTCACAGAGTTCAAGTAACAGACACATCTCAACATCAACTGTTCAGAGTAGACTGTGTGAATCAGACCATCATGGATGAATTGCTGCTAGTACTAAAGAACACCAACAAGAAGAAGAGACTTGCTTAAGCAAAGAAGCACAAGCAATGGACACTAGACTGATGGAAATCTGTCATTTTGTCTGATGAGTCCAAATGTGAGATTTTTGGTTCCAACCGCTTTGTCTTTGTTAGATTTAAGAGCAGGTGAATGAATGATCTCTGCATGTGTGGTTCCCATCGTTAAGCATGGAGGAGGAAGTGGGATGGTGTGGGGGTGCTTTGCTGGTGACACTGTCAGTGATTCATTTAGTATTCAAGGCACACTTAACCAGAATGACTTCCACAGCATTCTGCAGTGATACGCCATCCCATCTGGTTGGCGGTTAGTGGGTCTATCATTTGTTTTTCAACAGTACAACGACTCAAAACAGGCTGTGTAAGGGCTATTTGACCAAGCAGAGTGATGGAGTGCTGCAACAGATGACCTGACCTCCACAATCACCCCATCTAATCCAATTGAGATGGTTTGGGATGAGTTGGACAGCAGAGTGAAGGAAAAGCAGCCAACATGTGCTCAACAAATGTGGGAACTCCTTCAAGACTGTTGGAAAAGCATTCCTCATGAAGCTGGACGAGAGAATGCCAAGAGTGTGCAAAGCAGTCATCAAGGCAATTTAAAAAATATTTGTTTTAGATTTAACTAGGCAAGTCAGTTAATAATAAATTCTCATTTACAAAGATGGCCTACCCCGGCGAAACTGAGCCAATTGTGCACCGCCCTATGGGACTCCCAATCACGGAGAGATGTGATAAAGCCTGGAATCGAACCAGGGACAGTAGTGACACCTCTTCTATTATAATGCAGTGTCTTAAACCGCCGTGCCACTCAGGAGCCAAATAAACAACTGCCAGAAGTGGAAACAACTGGCAAAGGGTGGCTACTTTGAAGAACCTCAAATATAAAATGTATTGTTTAACACTTTTTTGGTTACTACATGATTCCATATGTGTTATTTTATAGTTTTGATGTCTTCAATATTATTCTAACATGTAGAAAATAGTAAAAATAAACAAAAAGCTTTGAATATGTAGGTGTGTCCAAACGTTTGACTGGTACTGTCTGTTGAAGTGTGTCAAATATGTTTGAAAACACTATGTTAATAGCACTGTGTGGGCTTGTCCCTAGGATTACCAAAAGACAAAGAGCTGGATCAGTGGTTCACCAATCAGGGCCTTGCAACAGTTACAAGTGGTGATGTGAATCAGTGGTTCACCAATCAGGGCCTTGCAACAGTAACAAGTGGTGATGTGAATCAGTGGTTCACCAATCAGGGCCTTGCAACAGTAACAAGTGGTGATGTGAATCAGTGGTTCACCAATCAGGGCCTTGCAACAGTAACAAGTGGTGATGTGAATCAGTGGTGCACCAATCAGGGCCTTCTTTGCGACCATCAGGTTACGTCCCCGGGACAAACCACGAGCAAGAGAAAAACCTTGTCTATGATGAGAGAGGGAGTTGGGATACTGACAGAGGCTGGGCTACGTTGCTAATACGAGCAAACAGTGGAAAGATAAGTGCAGACTTCTGACATTGTGGAAATAAAAATGTATATGTGTATTGCATTTCCAGCAATTATTATTTACTTCAAACCCATTCTTATTATATTGTTTAATGTATGTGTTTAAATTGTCATACACAAAAAAACATGTGAAAGCATGACAGATATTATTTTGTATTATTTCTGTTTGAAATAAAATGTAATTGTTCTATTGTTATATGTATGAGTTTATAATGTCATAGAAAAAAAACCTATGGGAAAGCATGACGGATATGATGTTTTATATCCACAATGTCAGAAGCCTGCACTTATCTATCCACTGCTTGCTCATAATAGCAGCATATCCCAGCCTCTGTCAATATTCCACCTCCTTCTCTCATCCTGTACTCCGGGGACACAATAAACACTAGAACCACATCCCACTCGTTGAGAGGGAGTGTATGGGCAGTTCCAGCGTCTTAGGGGGCATTTTCACCTCTACAAAAGAGGAATGCTTCTATCTGCCCTTTCAGACACAGCTGCCCTGCTGAAGAGTGGTATGGCACTGAGAACAGACGTGGTTCTCCGGCTGCTGGTGGTGGTGATGAGGGGTATGGCTGCTCCAGCCACAATCTGCTCTCTGCTGGGCCAACCCGCTCTGCCTCTCCTATCTGCTGAGGGGGACATCAACATTGGAGCAGTGTTCGCTCTACATAGGAATGCCCTCTTCAAGGTCCATCCGTTCACCTCCAGACCAGAGAAAACACCCTGTATCAGGTAGGTGTTGAAAAACAACTATCTGTGGGAACTTTTAGCTGTTTGCGAATATTTCTCATCAGGATAGATTTTTTTTGTCTCTCACTGAAATTAGGCACAGTGCTTAATAACACTACTGTAAACGATCTGTGCATTTCTTCTTGGACAAATCAAGTATACAAATTTTTTCTGTTATGCTAAACACAATACTCAACTCATCTCGACCGAGTATATCAGTTTTGCTGGCATATGTGATTGTGGCATATGTGATTCCTGGCGTCAACGAACTAATTTATTTGGTTTGTTACCGTTGTCCAGTTTCAACCCACGTGAGTTCCAGTTTGCACAGACCCTGATCTTTGCCCTGGAGGAGATCAACAACAGCAGTGATCTGCTGCCAGGGCTGTCTCTGGGTTACCAGGTCTATGACTCCTGTGGCTCTGCCACCCTGGCCATCCACTCAGCCTTGGCCATGATGAACAGCCCTGGGCCTGAGAACAGCCTGGGAGACCCCTCCTCCTGCTCCAGATCTCCAGCCGTGTTGGGCATTGTAGGAGAATCAACCTCCACATCCACCATCGGAATATCATCCCTGGTCGGACCATTCAGCATCCCTGTGGTGAGACACCTTCTGGTTTTGGCTCTTTAGAGGTAGAATAGTCAGTGTCAGCTATGTATGAAAGATCAATTCAAATCTTCCCTTCTGGTTTTGGCTCTTTAGAGGTGGAATAGTCAGTGTCAGCTATGTATGAAAGATCAACTCAAATCTTCCCTTCTGGTTTTGGCTCTTTAGAGGTAGAATAGTCAGTGTCAGCTATGTATGAAAGATCAACTCAAATCTTCCCTTCTGGTTTTGGCTCTTTAGAGGTAGAATAGTCAGTGTCAGCTATGTATGAAAGATCAACTCAAATCTTCCCTTCTGGTTTTGGCTCTTTAGAGGTAGAATAGTCAATGTCAGCTATGTATGAAAGATCAACTCAAATCTTCCTGTTTCTTCCACACAGATCAGCCACTTCGCCACCTGTGCTTGTCTGAGTAACAGAGAAAAGTTCCCTTCCTTCTTCAGAACCATCCCCAGTGACTTCAACCAGAGCAGAGCCCTGGCAAAGCTGGTCAAACACTTTGGATGGAACTGGGTGGGAGTGGTGAACAGCAACAATGACTATGGAAACAATGGCATGGCCACATTCATGGAGGCAGCGTGGCATGAAGGGGTCTGTGTAGAGTACCAAGAGTCCATCTACCGCACAGACCCCCGAGAGAAGCTCCTGGAAACTGTCAGGGTGATCTGGAGGGCAACAGCCAGGGTGGTGGTACTGTTCCTGGGCTTGGGGGACCTCATCCCCCTGCTGAATGAGCTGGCTCTGGAGGGAGACCCAGGGCTGCAGTGGGTGGGCAGCGAGGCCTGGATCACAGCCAGAGTGCTGGCGGATAACAAGGCCTACGGCTTCCTGAGGGGGGCGGTGGGCTTTGCCATCAGGAATGCCAGGCTGGATGGTCTAGAAGGGTTTCTAGACAAGGTGCACCCCTCCCAGGCGCCAGACAACACCCTGCTCAGGGAGTTCTGGGAGACTGTGTTCCAGTGCTCCTATGAAGGGGGCAGCAGCACGCTGTGCACAGGAGCAGAGAGCTTAGCAAAGCTTAAGAACCAATACACTGATGTGTCAGAGCTGAGAATATCCAGTAAAGTGTACACAGCTGTATATGCCATTGCACATGCTCTACACAACCTACTGACAGACTTAAAGAATAACACAGACAGCGGCAACAGACTAGTCTACACACCACAGCAGGTGAGCAAACTCCAGATACAACAAAACATAAATAACATATCATATGAATCATCCCACTCTCTCTGTGTCTCTCTCTGTGTCTCTCTCTGTGTCTCTCTCTGTGTCTCTCTCTGTGTCTCTCCCTGTGTGTGTCTCTCTCTCTCTCTCTCTCTCTCTCTCTCTCTCTCTCTCTCTCTCTCTCTCTCTCTCCCTCTCTCCATGTTGTTGAACAGGTGCTGCAGTACCTGAAGGAGGTGAGGTTTAGAGTAAAGACAGGAGAGGAGATCTGGTTTGATGCTAACGGAGATGTGGTGGCGTGCTACGACCTAGTGAACTGGCAGCAGGAGGAGGATGGGACCCTGCAGTTCCATGCTGTGGGGCTGTATGATTCCTCGATGCCCGCTGAACAGCGCTTTACCTTCAACCAGGGAAAACTGGTCTGGGTAGGGGGCCAGGCAGAGGTAGGACTAAATGCATGTTGACTATGTTGCAAAAGCATAACACATGCAAACCTCAAACTACTGCAAATGTAAAACATGCATTCTATAATGTATACATAATCCACATAGTCTATCTCAATTGTCTTGTTTTGTGTTGGTAAAAGCACTTCCACAAGTAGTAACATTAAAACATTTCTGCACGTTTATTTATATAAAATACACCAATATTCAGATGTGTTGTATTTCTCTACAGGCACCTGCAGCAGTGTGCAGTGAGAGCTGTCCCACAGGCACTCGTAAGGCTGTACAGAAAGGAAAGCCTGTATGCTGTTATGACTGTGTACCATGTGCGGAGGGAGAGATCAGCAATATCACAGGTGATATATAATGCATTTAGGGCTACCTACAATACTTTCAAGCTCTGTCACTGCCCAATAGGACTAATAGATATCAAAAAACAAATGTCACGGTGACACACTGATTCATGGAATGAATGACGTTCTAATCTCCTTACAGATTCTAATGGCTGCTATCGATGTGACTTGGAGTATTGGTCAAATGAAAAAAGGGACCGCTGTGTGTTGAAACCAGTTGAATTCCTCTCCTATGAAGAAATGATGGGCATAGTTCTGGTATTTTTCTCCTTACTGGGGTCCGGTGTTACTACTCTGGTAGTTGTTGTGTTTTCAATTCATAAGGACACCCCCATCGTCAGGGCCAACAACTCTGAGCTGAGCTTCCTGATGCTTTTCTCCTTGACTCTATGTTTTCTGTGTTCTCTTACTTTCATTGGCCAGCCCTCTGAGTGGTCCTGTACGCTGCGTCACACAGCGTTTGGGATCACCTTCGTCCTCTGCATCTCTTGTGTTCTGGGGAAAACAATAGTGGTGTTGATGGCCTTCAGGGCTACACTTCCAGCCAGTAATGTCATGAAATGGTTTGGTCCTCCACAGCAGAGACTCAGTGTTCTGGCTTTCACTCTCATACAGGTCCTGATCTGTGTTCTTTGGTTAACAGTCTCACCTCCTTTCCCCTACAAGAACATGAAGACCTATAAGGAAAAGATCATTCTAGAGTGTGATGTGGGTTCAGCTGTTGGTTTCTGGGCTGTGTTGGGGTATATAGGACTCCTGGCTGTCTTGTGCTTTGTGCTGGCTTTTCTGGCTCGAAAGCTGCCTGATAACTTCAATGAGGCCAAATTCATCACCTTCAGCATGCTCATATTCTGTGCAGTCTGGCTCACCTTTATCCCAGCTTATGTCAGCTCTCCTGGGAAGTTCACTGTAGCTGTGGAGATCTTTGCTATTCTGGCCTCTAGTTTTGGTTTACTTTTCTGCATATTTGCTCCTAAATGTTTCATTATATTGCTGAGGCCAGAGCAAAACACCAAGAAACATATGATGGGGAAGACATCCAATGACATACGATATTAAAGAAACATAATTTGGGAAAGGCGTCAACCAAAGCCCTTTAGGATGAATACTGACCATTGGCCTATTCAAAGTCTTTCTATAATAAATACGGACACATCATTTCAAAGTCATTCATGGGTTAACCTCATCCCCAGACTCAATTGATACCAAAAAATGGAGCCTGGAAACACAGTGCAATGAAGTGGGACTTGAAAGGGGAAGGGTTCAAATCAAGGCAGGAGAGAGAGATCCTGCCACAGTTTGACTTTAAAAAATGCAGAAAATCTCACAATGATCATATTACTTTTAGGAAGCCCCAACTTGGGCATGTTCATTTTTTTATTTATTTGACCTTTATTTAACCAGGTAGTCTAGTTGAGATCAAGTTCTCATTTACAACTGCGACCTGGCCAAGATAAAGCAAAGCAGTGCGACACAAACAACAACACAGAGTTACACATGGAATAAACAAACATGGCGTCAATAATACAATAGAAAAGATCTATCTATATACAGTGTGTGCAAATGAGGTAGGATAAGGGAGGTAAGGCAATTAATAGGCCATAGTGGTGAAATAATTACAATATAGCAATTAAACACTGGAGTGATAGATGTGCAGGAGATGAGTGTGCAAGTAGAGATACTGGGGTGAAAAGAAAGAAAATATGAAGTTTACATGTGAGAACTAGGTGCATACTTTCTGACTTCCCAAACTCTCTTCCTTGTTTAACCTAATTCGTTTGTAGATGGTAGGTTCTAAGGGTTTTGTTGGACGGTGATGGACTGAGATATCAGCCAATGTAAATCCGCTCCTGACATGGGCTCCTTTCCTGTCTCTTCATGAGACATTGTGAGAGACGGTTCGAAAGAGAAAGATCTGGCTGGTGGACCAGATCTGTCATGGGTACATGGATGTTCAATAAGTCCAATAAGTCCTGAACACACATCCAACAGCACATTATGCCAAGCAGCCATATCTACATGGGTGTGGTCGCACATTATGAGAGTCAAGACAATAATGAAGCAGAAAGATTTTTTTTTTTTTTGACATAGCCTATGTTTCTCACTGCTCTACTCCAGTGGCCACTGACAGCCTGGTGTGCTTCCACAGGCCCCCTCAGTGACCCCCTCAGTGACAGCTGCTGTCCAGGTCCAGATCAGGAGCCTACACACAAGCCCCTTACTGAGCCTCTGTCTCACAGGCCTGCTCTGGACAAGCATGGTCTACTATCTCATCAAAAACGACATTGACTTCTTAAACCTCTCCTCATAGGCCTGTGGGCCACAACCCAGTGTCTGTCAATACACCAATGGGCATGTGGCATTCATACCACCATCAACACAAAGCAAGGTGTCAGTGAAAAATGTTATAATGAATATATGTGTATTCTGCATGTATTGTGTAATGTATTGGCTACCCTTCATGTAATATTACAGTTGTTGTCATAAAACATTCAGCTGTCTAATATCTCTGGATCTCCAGTCTTACTTGAATTATCACAACGCTAGAGAAAGACACAAATAAATTAAAAAACTAGAATGGTCATTTTCTATGAATTGTGTGACTTGCCAAATGTATCTGTATGTAGTAGTAGTAGAAACAATAGTAATAGTAAATCAATTCAAATCAAATTTTATTAGTCACATGCGCTGAATACAACTGGTCTGGACCTTACAGTGAAATGCTTACTTACGCGCCCCTAACCAACAATGCAGTTTAAAAAAATACAGCTAAGAATAAGAGACAAAAGTAACAAGTAATTAAAGAGCAGCAGTAAAATAACAATAGTGAGACTATATACAGGGGGGTACCGGTACAGAGTCAATGTGCGGGGGCACCGGTTAGCTTTGGAAATAGGTACATGTAGGTAAAGTTATTAAAGTCACTATGAATAGATGATGACAACAGAAGGTAGCAGCGGTGTCTCCTGTGGAGACAGCCAAAGAACACTATGTTTTCCCGGGGAGGAGGAGGAGAAGAAGGAGTGGTAGTAGTAGTAGTAGTAGTAGTGGTAGTAGTAGTAGTAGTAGTGGTAGTAGTAGTAATAGTAGCAGTTGTGGTAGTAGCAGTAGTAGTAGTAGTAGTAGTAGTGGTAGTAGTAGTGGTAGTAGTGGTAGTAGTGTTGGTAGTAGTAGTGGTAGTAGTAGTGGTGGAAGTACATTTACATTTAAGTCATTTAGCAGACGCTCTTATCCAGAGCGACTTACAAATTGGTGCATTCACCTTATAATATCCAGTGGAACAACCACTTTACAATAGTGCATCTAAATCTTTTAAGGGGGGGTTAGAAGGATTACTTTATCCTATCCCAGGTATTCCTTAAAGAGGTGGGGTTTCAGGTGTCTCCGGAAGGTGGTGATTGACTCCGCTGTCCTGGCGTCGTGAGGGAGCTTGTTCCACCATTGGGGTGCCAGAGCAGCGAACAGTTTTGACTGGGCTGAGCGGGAACTGTGCTTCCTCAGAGGTAGGGAGGCGAGCAGGCCAGAGGTGGATGAACGCAGTGCCCTTGTTTGGGTGTAGGGCCTGATCAGAGCCTGAAGGTACGGAGGTGCCGTTCCCCTCACAGCTCCGTAGGCAAGCACCATGGTCTTGTAGCGGATGCGAGCTTCGACTGGAAGCCAGTGGAGAGAGCGGAGGAGCGGGGTGACGTGAGAGAACTTGTGAAGGTTGGACACCAGACGGGCTGCGGCGTTCTGGATGAGTTGTAGGGGTTTAATGGCACAGGCAGGGAGCCCAGCCAACAATGAGTTGCAGTAATCCAGACGGGAGATGACAAGTGCCTGGATTAGGACCTGCGCCGCTTCCTGTGTGAGGCAGGGTCGTACTCTGCGAATGTTGTAGAGCATGAACCTACAGGATCGGGTCACTGCCTTGATGTTAGCAGAGAACGACAGGGTGTTGTCCAGGGTCACGCCGAGGCTCTTAGCACTCTGGGAGGAGGACACAAGGGAGTTGTCAACCGTGATGGCGAGATCATGGAACGGGCAGTCCTTCCCCGGGAGGATGAGCAGCTCCGTCTTGCCGAGGTTCAGCTTGAGGTGGTGATCCGTCATCCACACTGATATGTCTGCCAGACATGCAGAGATGCGATTCGCCACCTGGTTGTCAGAAGGGGGAAAGGAGAAGATTAATTGTGTGTCATCTGCATAGCAATGATATGAGAGACCATGTGAGGATATGACAGAGCCAAGTGACTTGGTGTATAGCGAGAATAGGAGAGGGCCTAGAACAGAGCCCTGGGGGACACCAGTGGTGAGAGCACGTGGTGCGGAGACAGATTCTCGCCACGCCACCTGGTAGGAGCGACCTGTCAGGTAGGACGCAATCCAAGCGTGGGCCGCGCCGGAGATGCCCAGCTCGGAGAGGGTGGAGAGGAGGATCTGATGGTTCACAGTATCAAAGGCAGCAGATAGGTCTAGAAGGATGAGAGCAGAGGAGAGAGAGTTAGCTTTAGCAGTGAGGAGAGCCTCCGTGACACAGAGAAGAGCAGTCTCAGTTGAATGTCCAGTCTTGAAACCTGACTGATTAGGATCAAGAAGGTCATTCTGAGAGAGATAGCAAGAGAGCTGGCCAAGGACGGCACGTTCAAGAGTTTTGGAGAGAAAGGAAAGAAGGGATACTGGTCTGTAGTTGTTGACATCAGAGGGATCGAGTGTAGGTTTTTTCAAAAGGGGTGCAACTCTCGCTCTCTTGAAGACGGAAGGGACATAGCCAGCGGTCAAGGATGAGTTGATGAGCGAGGTGAGGTAGGGAAGAAGGTCTCCGGAAATGGTCTGGAGAAGAGAGGAGGGGATAGGGTCAAGTGGGCAGGTTGTTGGGCGGCCGGCCGTCACAAGACGCGAGATTTCATCTGGAGAGAGAGGGGAGAAAGAGGTCAAAGCATAGGGTAGGGCAATGTGAGCAGGACCAGCGGTGTCGTTTGACTTAACAAACGAGGATCGGATGTCGTCAACCTTCTTTTCAAAATGGTTGACGAAGTCATCCGCAGAGAGGGAGGAGGGGGGGAGGGGGATTCAGGAGGGAGGAGAAGGTAGGAAAGAGCTTCCTAGGGTTAGAGGCAGATGCTTGGAGTATAGAGTGGTAGAAAGTGGCTTTAGCAGCAGAGACAGAAGAGGAAAATGTAGAGAGGAGGGAGTGAAAGGATGCCAGGTCCGCAGGGAGTTGACTTTTCCTCCATTTCCGCTCGGCTGCCCGGAGCCCTGTTCTGTGAGCTCGCAGTGAGTCGTCGAGCCACGGAGCAGGAGGGGAGGACCGAGCCGGCCTGGAGGATAGGGGACAGAGGAAATCAAAGGATGCAGAGAGGGAGGAGAGGAGGGTTGAGGAGGCAGAATCAGGAGATAGGTTGGAGAAGGTTTGAGCAGAGGGAAGAGATGATAGGATGGAAGAGGAGAGAGTAGCGGGAGAGAGAGAGCGAAGGTTGGGACGGCGCAATACCATCCGAGTAGGGGCAGAGTGAGAAGTGTTGGATGAGAGCGAGAGGGAAAAGGATACAAGGTAGTGGTCGGAGACTTGGAGGGGAGTTGCAATGAGATTAGTGGAAGAACAGCATCTAGTAAAGATGAGGTCAAGCATATTGCCTGCCTTGTGAGTAGGGGGGAAGGTGAGAGGGTGAGGTCAAAAGAGGAGAGGAGTGGAAAGAAGGAGGCAGAGAGGAATGAGTCAAAAGTAGACATGGGGAGGTTAAAGTTACCCAGAACTGTGAGAGGTGAGCCATCCTCAGGAAAGGAACTTATTAAGGCGTCAAGCTCATTGATGAACTCTCCAAGGGAACCTGGAGGGCGATAAATGATAAGGATGTTAAGCTTGAAAGGGCTGGTAACTGTGACAGCATGGGATTCAAATGAGGAGATAGACAGATGGGTCAGGGGAGAAAGAGAGAATGTCCACTTGGGAGAGATGAGGATTCCAGTGCCACCACCCCGCTGGCTTGATGCTCTAGGGGTATGCGAGAACACGTGGGCAGACGAGGAGAGAACAGTAGGAGTAGCAGTGTTATCTGTGGTAATCCATGTTTCCGTCAGCGCCAGGAAGTCTAGGGACTGGAGGGTAGCATAGGCTGAGATGAACTCAGACCGGCAGTTCCAGAGGCAGTCGGAGACCTGGAACTCCACGTGGGTCGTGCGCGCTGGGACCACCAGGTTAGAGTGGCAGCGGCCACGCGGTGTGGAGCGTTTGTATGGCCTGTGCAGAGGGGAGAGAACACGGATAGACAGACACATAGTAGACAAGCTACAGAAGAGGCTACGCTAATGCAAAGGAGATTGGAATGACAAGTGGACTACGCGTCTCGAATGTTCAGAAAGTTAAGCTTACGTTGCAAAAATCTTATTGACTAAAATGACGAAAATGATACAGTACTGCTGGCTGGTGGAGTAGGCTAGCTAGCCGTGGCTGCGTTGTTGACTTTGAACGTGTAGCTGGCTAGGTAACCTCGATAGTTTCAGTACTACACCTTGTCATGATACAAAGCAACTTTGTAGCTAGCTAGCTAACATAACACTAATCAAGACATTCCTTGTAATGTATTTAGTTTCTACAATGCTGCTCGTCGGTAATAGTTGGCTGGGTTAGGAAAAATGGCGTCGCGGGGGATGGAAATAGTTGGCTAGCTAACCTCGATGGCTGGCTAGCTAACCTCGATAATTACTAAACTACACAATTATCAAGCTATGACAAAGACAACTAAGTAGCTAGCTAGCTAACACTGCACTAGTCAAATCGTTCCGTTGTAAAGTCTTAGTATCTATAGCGCTGCTAGTTGGTAACAGTTGGCTAGCTAGCAGTGGGTTAATGACGACTAGGTGTATTGACTAAGTCTGGCGCCGCGGCTGGCTAGCTCACCTCGATAATTACTCAAACTACACAATTATCTTAGATACAGAGACAGCAAAGACAACTATGTAGCTGGCTAACTAACACTAACACCACACTAATCAAGTCGTTACGTTGTAATGTAATAGTTTCTACAGTGCTGCTAGTCGGTAGAAGTTGGCTAGCTAGCAGTGATGACTAGCTAGCTAGCAGCTAGCAGTGTTGACTACGTTAGGAGGACGAAGATAGCTAGCCTCAATAATTACTGTAATTACTCTAAACTACACAATTATCTTTGATACAAAGACAGCTATGTAGCTAGCTAAGAAGAATTGCTCAGATCAAACAAATCAAGCCGTTGTAATGTAGTGAAGTGTAATATTACCTGTGGAGCGAAGCGTAGTGCGACTGCTCGCTCCAAACCGGAAGTTCTCTGTTGACGTTGAGACGTGTTTTGCGTAGCAGTGGTAGTAGTAGTAGTGGTAGTAGGACTAGTCGTAGAAGTAGTAGTAGTAGTAGTAGTAGTGGTAGTAGTAGTGGTAGCAGTAGTAGTGGTAGTGATAGTAGTTGTAGTGGTAATAGTAGTAGTGGTAGTAGTGGTGATTGTAGTAGTGGTAGTAGTAGTAGTGGTAGAAGTAGTAGTGGTAGTATCAGTAGTGGTAGGAGCAGTAGTGGTAATAGTAGTAGTGGTAGTAGAAGTGGTAGTAGTAGTGGTAGTAGTAGTAGTGGTAGTGGTAGTAGGCCTAATGGTAGTAGTAGTAGTAGTAGTGGTAGTAGGCCTAGTGGTAGTAGTAGAGGTAGTAGTAGTGGTAGTAGGCCTAGTGGTAGCAGCAGTAGTAGTAGTTGTAGCAGTACTGGTGGTAGTGGCAGTGGTAGTAGGCCTAGTGGTAGTAGCAGTAGTAGTGGTGGTAGTAGAAGAGGAAGAGTAGCGGTAGTAGAAGTAATAATAGTGGTAGTATGCCTAGTGGTAGTAGTAGTAGTAGTAGTAAAGGTAGTTGTACTAGTGGTAGTAGTAGTGGTAGTAGCCCTAGTGGGTGTAGTAGTGGTAGTAGTAGTAGTAGCGGAAGTAGTGGTAGTTGGCCTAGTGGTAGTAGTAGTGATAGTACTAGTAGTGGTAGTCGTGGTAGTAGTAGTGGTAGTAGTAGTGGTGGTAGTGGTAGTAGTAGTAGCAGTAGTGGTAGTAGTAGCAGTAGTGGTAGTAGTAGTAGTAGTGAAAGTAGTGGTAGTAGTGATGGTAATGGTAGTGGTAGTAGTAGTAATGGTAGTAAGCCTAGTGAAAGTAGAAGTGGTAGTAGTGGAAGTAGTAGTAGTGGTGGTAGTGTTAGTAGTAGTAGTAGTAGTAGTAGTACTGGTGGAAGTAGTGGTCGTAGGCCAAGTAGTAGTAGTGGTGGTAGTAGTAGTGGTAGAAGTGGGAGTGGTTGTAGTGGTAGTAGAGCAAGTGGTAGTAGTAGTAGTGGTAGTAGAAGTGGTAGTAGTAGAGGTAGTAGTAGTAGTGGTAGTTGCCCTACTGGTAGTAGTGGTATTGGTAGTAGGCCTAGTGGTAGTAGTAGTAGTAGTAGTAGCAGTGGTAGTATGCCTAGTGGTAGTAGTAGTGGTAGTAGTAGTGGTATTAGGCCTAGTGGTAGTAGCAGTAGTAGTAGTGGTAGTAGTACTGGTGGTAGTGGCAGTGGTAGTAGGCCTAGTGGTAGTAGCAGTAGTAGTGGTGGTAGTAGAAGAGGAAGAGTAGCGGTAGTAGTAGTAGTAATAATAGTGGTAGTAGGCCTAGTGGTAGTAGTAGTAGTAGTAGTAGTAGTAAAGGTAGTAGTACTAGTGGTAGTGGTAGTGGTAGTAGGCCTAGTGGTAGTAGTAGTGGTAGTAGTAGTTGTAGCGGAAGTAGTGGTAGTAGGCCTATTGGTAGTAGTAGTGGTAGTAGTAGTTGTAGCGGAAGTAGTGGTAGTAGGCCTAGTGGTAGTAGTAGTAGTGTTATGTTAGCTAGCTACATAGTTGCCTTTGTACCATGATTAAGGTGTAGTACTGAAACTATCGAGGTTACCTAGCCAGCTACACTTTCAAACAAAGTCAACAACGCAGCCACTGCTAGCTAGCCTACTTCACCAGCCAGCAGTACTGTATCATTTTAGTCATTTTAGTCAATAAGACTTTTGCAACGTAAGCTTAACTTTCTGAACATTCGAGACGTGTAGTCCACTTGACATTCCAATCTCCTTTGCATTAGCGTAGCCTTTTCTGTAGCCTGTCAACTTTGTGTCTGTCTATCCCTGTTCTCTCCCCTCTGCACAGGCCATACAAACGCTTCACACCGCGTGGCCGCTGCCACTCTAACGTGCTGGTCCCAGCGCGCACGACCCACGTGGAGTTCCAGGTCTCCGGCAGCCTCTGGAACTGCCTGTCTGCGGCCAACAAGGCAGAGTTAATCTCAGCCTATGCTACCCTCCAGTCCCTCGACTTCTTGGCGCTGACGGAAACATGGATTACCACAGATAACACTGCTACTCCTACTGCTCTCTCCTCATCTGCCCACGTGTTCTCGCATACCCCGAGAGCATCTGGCCAGCGGGGTGGTGGCACTGGAATCCTCATCTCTCCCAAGTGGACATTCTCTCTTTCTCCCCTGACCCATCTGTCTATCGCCTCCTTTGAATTCCATGCTGTCACAGTAACCAGCCATTTCAAGCTTAACATCCGTATCATTTATCGCTCTCCAGGTTCCCTTGGAGAGTTCATCAATGAGCTTGACGCCTTGATAAGTTCCTTTCTTGAGGATGGCTCACCTCTCACAGTTCTGGGTGACTTTAACCTCCCCACATCTACCTTTGACTCATTGCTCTCTGCCTCCTTCTTTCCACTCCTCTCCTCTTTTGACCTCACCCTCTCACCTTCCCCCCCTACTCACAAGGCAGGCAATACGCTTGACCTCATCATTACTAGATGCTGTTCTTCCACTAATCTCACTGCAACTCCCCTCCAAGTCTCCGACCACTACCTTGTATCCTTTTCCCTCTCGCTCTCCTCCAACACTTCTCACTCTGCCCCTACTCGGATGGTATTGCGCCGTCGCAACCTTCGCTCTCTCTCTCCAGCTACTCTCTCCTCTTCCATCCTATCATCTCTTCCCTCTGCTCAAACCTTCTCCAACCAATCTCCTGATTCTGCCTCCTCAACCCTCCTCTCCTCCCTTTCTGCATCCTTTGACTCTCTATGTCCCCTATCCTCCCGGCCGGCTCGGTCCTCCCCTCCTGCTCCATGGCTTGTTGACTCATTGCGAGCTCACAGAACAGGGCTCCGGGCAGCCGAGCGGAAATGGAGGAAAACTAGCCTCCCTGCAGACCTGGCATCTTTTCACTCCCTCCTCTCCACATTTTCTTCCTCTGTTTCTGCTGCTAAAGCCACTTTCTACCACTCTAAATTCCAAGCATCTGCCTCTAACCCTAGGAAGCTCTTTGCCACCTTCTCCTCCCTCCTGACTCCTCCTCCCCCTCCCCCCCTCTCTGCGGATGACTTTGTCAATCATTTTGAAAAGAAGGTTGATGACATCCGATCCTCGTTTGTTAAGTCAAACGACACCGCTGGTCCTGCTCACATTGCCTTACCCTATGCTTTGACCTCTTTCTCCCCTCTCTCTCCAGATGAAATCTTGCGACTTGGGACGGCCGGCCGCCCAACAACCTGCCCGCTTGACCCTATCCCCTCCTCTCTTCTCCAGACCTTTTCCGGAGACCTTCTCCCTTACCTCACCTCGCTCATCAACTCTTCCTTGACCGTTGACTACGTCCCTTCCGTCTTCAAGAGAGCGAGAGTTGCACCCTTTCAAAAAACCTACACTCGATCCCTCCGATGTCAACTACAGACCAGTATCCCTTCTTTCTTTTCTATCCAAAACTCTTGAGCGTGCCGTCCTTGGCCAGCTCTCTTGCTATCTCTCTCAGAATGACCTTCTTGATCCAAATCAGTCAGGTGTCAAGACTGGTCATTCAACTGAGACTGCTCTTCTCTGTGTCACGGAGGCTCTCCGCACTGCTAAAGCTAACTCTCTCTCCTCTGCTCTCATCCTTCTAGACCTATCTGCTGCCTTTGATACTGTGAACCATCAGATCCTCCTCTCCACCCTCTCCAAGTTCGGCATCTCCGGCGCGGCTCACCATTGGATTGTGTCCTACCTGACAGGTCGCTCCTACTAGGTGGCGTGGCGAGAATCCGTCTCCGCACCACGTGCGTAGGTTCATGCTCTACAACATTCGCAGAGTACGACCCTGCCTCACACAGGAAGCGGCGCAGGTCCTAATCCAGGCTCTTGTCATCTCCCGTCTGGATCACTGCAACTCGCTGTTGGCGGGGCTCCCTGCCTGTGCCATTGAACCCCTACAACTCATCCAGAATGCCGCAGCCCGTCTGGTGATCAAACTTCCCAAGTTCTCTCACGTCACCGCGCTCCTCCGCACACTCCACTGGCTTCCAGTTGAAGCTCGCATCTGCTACAAGACCATGGTGCTTGCCTACGGAGCTGTGAGGGGAACGGCACCTCCGTACCTTCAGGCTCTGATCAGTCCCTACACCCAAAGAAGGGCACTGCGTTCATTCACCTCTGGCCTGCTCGCCTCCCTACCTCTATGGAAGCACAGTTCCCGCTCAGCCCAGTCAAAACTGTTCGCTGCTCTGGCACCCCAATGGTGGAACAAGCTCCCTCACGACGCCAGGACAGCGGAGTCAATCAGCACCTTCCGGAGACACCTGAAACCCCACCTCTTTAAGGAATACCTGGGATAGGATTAAGTAATCATTCTAATCCCCCCCTACCCTCCCCCCAAAAAAAGATATAGATGTACTATTGTAAAGTGGTTGTTCCACTGGATATCATAAGGTGAATGCACCAATTTGTATGTCGCTCTGAATAAGACCGTCTGCTAAATGACATAAATGTAAATGTAAATGCAGTGGTAGTAGTAGTGGTAGATGTAGTAGTAGTAGTAGAAGTAGTAGTACTTGTTTTAGTAGTGCTAGATTTAGTGGTAGTAGTAGTAGTAGCAGCAGTATTATTAGTAGAAGTAGTAGTAGTGGTAGTAGTGGTAGTAGTAGTGGTAGCAGGCCTAGTTGTTGTTGAAGTGGTAATAGTAGTGGCATTAGTAGTAGTAGTGGTAGATGTTGTGGTAGTAGAAGTTGTGGTAGTAGTAGTAGTAGTAGTAGTGGTAGTAGTAGTGGTAGTGGTAGTAGTAGTGGTAGTAGTAGTAATGCTAGTAGGCTTATGGTAGTTGTAGTGGTAGTAGTAGTAGTAGTGGTAGTGGGAGTAGAAGCGGTAGTGGTAGTAGTAGTGGTAGGAGATCTAGTGGTAGTAGTGGTAGTAGTGGTAGTAGTAGTGGTTGTAGTAGTAATGGTAGTAGTAGTAGTGGTGGTAGTAGTATTTGTAGTAGTATTAATGGTTGTAGTAGTGGTAGTGATAGTAGTAGTAGTGGTGGTAGTAGTAGTAGAAGTAGTAACGGTAGTGGTTGTAGTAGTAGTGGTTGTAGTAGTAGTGGTAGTAGTAGTGGTAGTAGGCCTAGTGGTAGTAGTAGTGGTAGTAGGCCTAGTGGTAGTAGTAGTAGTAGTAGTAGTGGTGGTAGTAGTAGTGGTAGTAGTAGTAGTGGTTGTAGTAGTGGTTAAAGTAATAATGGTAGTAGTAGTAGTAGTGGGGTTAGTAGTGGTAGTTGTATTTGTAGTAGTATTGATAGTAGTAGTTGTGGTAGTAGAAGTGGTAGCGGTAGTAGTAGTAGTAGTGGTAGTAGTAGTGGTAGTAGGCCTAGTGGAAGTAGTAGTAGTAGTAGTGGTAGTAGTAGTGGTAGTTGTAGTAATGCTAGTAGGCCTAGTGGTAGTTGTGGTAGTGGTAGTAGTGGAATTAGCAGTGGTAGTAGATCTAGTGGTTCTAGTGGTAGTATTGGTTAGTAGTAGTGGTAGTAGTTGTAGTGGTGGTAGTAGTGGTAGTATTATTGGAAGTAGTATTAGTGGTGGTAGTAGTAGCAGTGGTAGTAGGCTTAGTGGTAGTAGGCCTAGTGGTAGTACTGGTGGTGGTAGTAGTATCAGTTGCAGTAGTGTTAGTAGCCCTAGTGGTAGTAGTAGTAGTAGTAGTAGTAGTAGTAGTGGTAGTAGGCCTAGTGTCTCAGTTGGTAGAGCATGGTGTTTGCAACGCCAGGGTAGTGGGTTCGATTCCTATGGGGGGCCAATACACCAAAAAAAATGCTTGAAATGAAATGTATGAAATGTTTGCATTCACAACTGTAAGTCGCTCTGGATAAGAGCGTCTGCTAAATGACTAAAATGTAAATGTAGTAGTAGTAGTAGTAGTAGGCCTAGTTGTGTAGTAGTAGTAGTAGTACTACTACTAGTGGTAGTGTTAGTAGGCCTAGTTGTAGTAGTGGTGTGGTGGTAGTAGTAGTAGTGGTAGTAGTACAAGTGGTAGTGGTAGGTGTGGTAGTAGGCCTAGTGGTAGTAGTAGTAGTTGTGTGGTGATGGTAGTAGTAGTAGTAGTAGTAGTGGTAGTGGTGGTAGTAGTACTAGTGGTAGTAGGCCTAGTGGTAGTAGTAGTAGTAGTGGTAGTAGGCCTAGTGGTAGTAGTACTTGTGGTTGTGGTAGTAGTGGAAGTAGTGGTAGTAGGCCTAGTTGTAGTAGTAGTAGTAGTGGTGTGGTAGTAGTACAAGTGGTAGTGGTAGGTGTGGTAGTAGGCCTAGTGGTAGCAGGCATAGCGGTACTAGTTGTAGTGGTAGGTGTACTAGTTGTAGTGGTAGCTGTACTAGTTGTAGTGGTAGTACTAGTTGTAGTGGTAGTACTAGTTGTAGTGGTAGTACTAGTGGTAGTAGTCCTAGTGGTATTAGTAGCAGTGGTAGTGGTATTAGTAGTAGTGATATTAGTAGTAGTGGTAGTAGTCCTTGTGGTAGTGGTAGTTGTAGTTGTAGTAGGCCTAGTGGTAGTAGGCCTAGTGGTAGTGGTAGTAGTAGTGGTAGTTGGCCTAGTGGTAGTAGTAGTAGTAGGGGTAGTAGTGATAGTAGTACTTGTGGTAGTTGTAGTGGTTGTAGGCCTAGTGGTAGTAGTGGTAGCAGGCCTTCCCTGTGGCTCAGTTGGTAGATTGTGGTGTTTCAACGCCAGCATGGTGTGTGCAGCACTAGGGTTGTGGGTTTGATTCCCACGGGGGGCCAATACACAAAAAAAATGCTTGAAATGAAATGTATGAAATGTTTGCATTCACAATTGTAAGTCGCTCTGGATAAGAGTGTCTGCTAAATGACTAAAATGTCAAATATAAAAAAAATGTTGTGCTAGTAGTAGTAGTAGTAGTAGTAGTAGTAGTAGTAGTAGTAGTCCTAGTAGTAGTAGTAGTAGTAGTAGTAGTGGTGGTAGTAGTAATAGACCTAGTTGCAGAGGGCCTAATGGTGGTAGTGGTATTTGGTTTGGTAGTATTCTCAAGCAATTGAAAAAAGTGTTTCAAGACAAAGGCGGGCGAGGAAGTGTATTTCAATGAGAATGGGATCATGACTGCCAGCTATGACATTGTCAACTGGCATCTGAAGGAGGATGGCAGTGTGGAGTGAGTTACTATGGGTCTCTATGATGCCTCGCTACCTGCAGACAGGCAAAATACTATCAACAACAGCTACTTAGTATGGACACAGAATTTTGTAAATGCATGATAGGTGTTGTAGGCTGTCATTTGTAACAGTATGCAGAGTAGTTGATTGTGTCACATTGGTCCCTAAAGTAAATCACCCACGCTTCATTGCAGGTGCCTGTGGATATAGGACTCCTGGCTGTCTTGTGCTTTGTGCTGGATTTTCTGGCTCGAAAGCTGCCTGATAACTTCAATTATGCCAAATTCATCACCTTCAGCATGCTCATATTCTGTGCAGTCTGGATAACCTTTATCCCAGCTTATATTATCTCTCCTGGGAAGTTCACTGTAGCCGTGGAGATCTTTGCTATTCTAGCCTCCAGTTTTGGTTAACTTATCTGCATATTTGCTCCTAAATGTTTCATTATGTTGCTGAGGCCAGAGCAAAACACCAAGAAACAAATAATGGGGAAGACATCCAGTGATGTATGTTATAACATTATGACATTATATCATATACCATTATAACGTTATTAACATATTTCAGAAAATGCCTACTAACTGAGACCGTATATCTGAAATGTTCTGTAATGAACTGTGAGGACAACAGCTGCTGCGTGTTTCCACCTTGAAGAATATAATATAAGTCAGTACTGTGTTTTTCAGTGTTGTGTGCATTTAAATAATTCACATTCAACAAGAGAATTGATTATTGCCTTTTGTCAAATAATTGATATTCTAACATGAACATGAGGACATTGTCGAAGACGGACAGGCTACCTCAGATGTTAATACTGTATGTAAACAAAATCACAGGGCATCTGAATATCGGTGTATTTTATACAATTACCAACTGAGCCATAGGGAAAGCTAACTGAGCATCAGGGAAAGCTACAAAACAAGACAATTGAGATAGACTATGTGGATTAAGTATACATTATGGAATACATGTTTTACATTTGCAGTGGTTTGAGGTTTGCATGTGTTATGCTTTTGCAACATAGTCAAGATGTATTTAGTCGTACCTCTGCCTGGCCCCCTGCCCAGACCAGTTTTCCCTGGTTGAAGGTAAAGCGCTGTTCAGGGGGCATCGAGGAATCATACAGCCCCACAGCATGGAACTGCAGGGTCCCATCCTCCTCCTGCTGCCAGTTCACTAGGTCGTAGCACGCCACCACATCTCCGTTAGCATCAAACCAGATCTCCTCTCCTGTCTTTACTCTAAACCTCACCTCCTTCAGGTACTGCAGCACCTGCTCAACAACATGGAGAGACAGACAGACAGACAGACAGACAGACAGACAGACAGACAGACAGACAGACAGACAGACAGACAGACAGACAGACAGACAGACAGACAGACAGACAGACAGACAGACAGACAGACAGACAGACAGACAGACAGACAGACAGACAGACAGACAGTAGGATGACTCTCTACAGGTAGAGGAGCTGCTGCTAATGCCACAGAGCTCAACCCCAGGGGAGGAAACACATCAAGGCCCCCAGCTCGTCCTCTAATACAACAACAACAGTAGCAGCTCCCCATCCAGGGACACAGTATCATATACAGATACTGTCAAATATTGGCCATCTTTGCATGATTCACTATTTATTGTAAAGTAAGTTGAAGTTGAAATGGAAACATTTGGTGTTCACATTTGATTTAAAAGTGCACAGGACCAATAGAAATGAAAAAGTCCAAAGTAATTTGGTTGGAAGCAATGATACTCGTTTACTGTCACGCCCTGACCTGAGAGAGACGGTTTATTTCTCTATTTTGTTTGGTCAGGGTGTGGGGTGGGCATTCTATGTTTTGTATTTCTCTGTTTTGGGCCGAGTGTGGTTCCTAATCAGAGGCAGCTGTCTATCGTTGTCTCTGATTAGGAATCATACTTAGGCAGCCTTTCCCCACCTGTGTTTGTAAGTAGTTATTTTCTATTTTGTTATTCTGTTACCTGACAGAACTGCTGGCCGTTTGTTATTTTTGCTTTAGTGTTCTGAGTTAAAATAAATATTAATTATGAACACTCAACACACTGCACCTTGGTCCCCTCTTTACGACAGCCGTTACATTTACTGTGTAACTTAACTCACCTGGGGTTAGTTGCACATGCGTACAGGTTAAAAATAGTAATCAACAAGTTTTGAAAAGAAAAACAGAATATTCTGCTCCATCACTCTCCATTGTATAGTGCAAGGATGCCAAGACCAGTTGAAGTCGGAAGTTTACGTACACTTACGTAGGTTGAAGTCATTAAAACTTGTTTTTCATCCACTCCACAAAGATCTTGTTAACAAACTATAGTTTTGGCAAGTCAGTTAGGACATCTACTTTGTGCATGACACAAGTCATTTTTACAACAATTGTTTAAAGACAGATTATTTCACTTATAATTTACAGTATCACAATTCCAGTTGGTAAGAAGTTGAAATTCACTAAATTGACTGTGCCTTTAAACAGCTTGGAAAATTCCAGAAAATGATATCATGGCTTTAGAATCATCTGATAGGCTAATTGACATCATTTGAGTCAATTGGAGGTGTACCTGTGGGTGAATTTCAAGGCCTACCTTCAAACTCAGTGCCTCTTTGCTTGACATCATGGGAAAATCAAAAGAAATCAGCCAAGACCTCAGAAAAAAAATTGGAGACCTCCACAAGTCTGGTTCGTCCTTGGAAGCAATTTCCAAATGCATGAAGATACCACGTTCATCTGTACAAACAATAGTACGCAAGTATAAGTAGCTATGGAATAATCTTGATATTAAGACTATAGACATGTCGATTTTTCTAAAAATCCAGGAGTGCAACCAGGGAGACAGTGAGACATTTAGTTAATATTGGGAAACAACCAGTATTTATCACTGACTGTTATGAGAAAGAGCGACAGACAGATAGAAGGAAGGACAGATGGAGAAGTCATCCCCGCACTGCCGAAACCTTGAGGGTTGGGGAGTAGCAGGAAAAAGGAGGGGGGGCCAGCAGGAGAAGGTAGTTGTCACGTCCTGACCAGTAAACGGGTTATTTGTTATTGTAGTTCGGTCAGGATGTGGCAGTGGGGTGTTTGTTTTATGTGGTTCGGGGTGTGTTGGGATTTGTGTTTATGTAGAGGGGTGTTTGTTTAGAGTATTTCGGGGTTTTTGGTTATGTTCAATGTTTTGTATTTCTATGTGCTGTCTATGTTATGTATTTCTTTGTGTTGGCCTGGTATGGCTCTCAATAAGGAACATCGTTGTTGCTGATTGGGAGTCACACTTAGGTAGCCCAGTTTTCACCTGTCATTTGTGGGATAAAAAACATACCCGATTTAATCTGATTATTACTCCTGCCCAGAAACTAGAATATGCATATAATTATTAGCTTTGGATAGAAAACACTCCAAAGTTTCTAAAACTGTTTGAATGGTGTCTGTGAGTATAACAGAACTCATTTGGCAGGCCAAAACCTGAGAAGATTCCTTACAGGAAGTGCCCTCTCTGACCATTTCCTGGCCTTCTACACTCTCTTTATTGAAAACTGAGGATCTCTGCTGTAACGTGACACTTCCTACGGCTCCCATAGGCTCTCAGAAGGCGGCAAAACGGTGAATGATGACTCTGGTGTCCCAGGCTGAAAAACAGTAGCGCATTTGGATAGTGGTCGATCAGAGAACAATGAGACTGGAGGCGCGTGCAAGAGGCGACACCATGTTTTTATTTTTTCGTCTTTGAACGAAAACAGGGTTTCCCGGTCGGAATGTTATCGCTTTTTTTACGAGAAAAATCGCATTAAAATTTTAAACAGCGGTTGACATGCTTCGAAGTACGGTAATGGAATATTTAGAATTTTTTTGTCACGAAACGCGTCGGGCGCGTAACCCTTCGTCACCCTTCAGATAGTGTCTGGAACGCACAACAAAACGCCGCTATTTGAACATAACTATGGATTATTTTGAACCAAACCAACATTTGTTATTGACGTAGAAGTCCTGGGAGTGCATTCTGACGAAGAACAGCAAAGGTAATCCAATTTTTCTTATAGTAAATCTGACTTTGGTGAGGGCCAAACTTGGTCTACTCAGAATATTGCAAAATGTGCTTTCACCGAAAAGCTATTTTAAAATTGGAAATAGCGATTGCATAAAGGAGTTCTGTATGTATAATTCTTAAAATAATTGTTATGTTTTTTTGTGAACGTTTATCGTGAGTAATTTAGTAAATTCACCGGAAGTTTCGGTGGGTATGCTAGTTCTGAACGTCACATGCTAATGTAAAAAGCTGTTTTTTGATATAAATATGAACTTGATTGAACAAAACATGCATGTATTGTATAACATAATGTCCTAGGAGTGTCATCTGATGAAGATCATCAAAGGTTAGTGCTGCATTTAGCTGTGGTTTTGTTTTTTGTGACATTATATGCTAGCTTGAAAAATGGGTGTCTGATTATTTCTGGCTGGGTACTCTGCTGACATAATCTAATGTTTTGCTTTCGCTGTAAAGCCCTTTTGAAATCGGACAGTGTGGTTATCTAAAGGAGAGTCTTTAAAATGGTGTAAAATAGTCATATGTTTGAAAAATTGAAGTTTTCGGATTTTTGAGGACTTTGTATTTCGCGCAACGCCCATCATTGGATATTGGAGCAGGTGTTCCGCTAGCGGAATGTCTAGATGTGAGAGGTTAACAGAACCTGGTATGGGCCTTGCCAACGGGGCTGCTTCCCGTCTTTTCTCCTCAGGGACTGGATCCACACCCAGTCTCCTGGTTGGATTGAGTGAATCACCTTCTCCTGTAATTAACCTGTTGGACACAATATCTAGGACATACGAGTTTGGTTAACAAACAGTCTTCTCATGTGCTCTGATAGTATTTCTTCAACTTCTATGTCTACCTGTTCTGGTATCTCTAACTCTGGCATTCTATTTGTTCAACCCGATTAGCTAAAATGTCATCCATCATTTAACCTGTTAGGACTAGGGGGCAGCATTTGCACGTCTGGATAAAAAAAATGTACCTGATTTAATCTGGTTACTAATCCTACCCAGTAACTAGAATATGCATATACTTATTATATATGGATAGAAAACACTCTAAAGTTTCTAAAACTGTTTGAATGGTGTCTGTGAGTATAACAGAACTCATTTGGCAGGCAAAACCCTGAGACATTTTCTGACAGGAAGTGGATACCTGATGTGTTGTATTGACTTTAAACCTATCCCATTGAAAAACACAGGGGCTTAGGAATATTTTGGCACTTCCTATTGCTTCCACTAGATGTCACCAGCCTTTACAAAGTGTTTTGAGTCTTCTGGAGGGAGATCTGACCGAACAAGAGCCATGGAACGATGATGTTCCATTAGACACCTGGCGCGCGAGTTCATGTTGGGTACCCTCGTTCCAATACGTTATAAAAGAGTATGCATTCGTCCACCTTGAATATTATTCATGTTCTGGTTAAAAAAGGCCCTAATGATTTATGCTATACAACGTTTGACATGTTTGAACGAACGGAAATATATTTTTTCCCCTCGTTCATGACGAGAAGTCCGGCTGACTTAGATCATGTGCTAACAAGACGGAGATTTTTGGACATAAATGATGAGCTTTTTTGAACAAAACTACATTCGTTATGGACCTGTGATACCTGGAAGTGACATCTGATGAAGAGAATCAAAGGTAATGGATTATTTACATAGTATTTTCGATTTTAGATCTCCCCAACATGACGTCTAGTCTGTATCGCAATGCGTATTTTTCTGGGCGCAGTGCTCAGATTATTGCAAAGTGTGATTTCCCAGTAAGGTTATTTTTAAATCTGGCAAGTTGATTGCGTTCAAGAGATGTAAATCTATAATTCTTTAAATGACAATATAATATTTTACCAATGTTTTCTAATTTTAATTATTTAATTTGTGACGCTGACTTGACTGCCGGTTATTGGAGGGAAACGATTTCCTCAACATCAATGCCATAGTAAAACGCTGTTTTTGGATATAAATATGAACTTGATAGAACTAAAAATGCATGCATTGTCTAACATAATGTCCTAGGAGTGTCATCTGATGGAGATTGTAAAAGGTTAGTGCATCATTTTAGCTGGTTTTATGGTTTTGGTGACCCTGTCTTTGACTTGACAAAACATTACACACAACTCTTGTAAATGTACTGTCCTAACATACTCTAAATTTATGCTTTCGCCGTAAAACCTTTTTGAAATCGTAAAACGTGGTTAGATTAAGGAGATGTTTATCTTTCAAAGGGTGTAAAATAGTTGTATGTTTGAAAAATTTGAATTTTGACATTTATTTGGATTCAAATTTGCCGCTCTTGAAATGCACCTGCTGTTGATGGAGTGCACCACAGGTGGCACGCTAGCGTCCCACCTAGCCCATAGAGGTTAAATGCCTATGTGCTTGTCTGTGTAAATAGTAACTTTTCTCTCCTTTCTTATCTCTAATCAATGCTACTATTTCGGCCTGCTATACAGAATAGTGTCTGGGCAATGGTTCAGTGTCTAACACCTTAGTTCCTGAAATCGCTTTCATTCCCCTTTTAGTTAGGATAACAACTACTTTCAACAAAATCCTCATATCTTTTCCTAGCGAATTTACCAAACATAACTTAAAATCAAAACCAAAATACATGCCAATGGAGCCGATAGTCTCTCCATGAATTAATATCCTAAAGCTAAGTGAACCAAATTCTCTTACTATTGTAACGGTCATAGTATATAGTAGACCAAGGCACAGCGGGTTGAGTGCTCATTTTAACGTTTTATTTTAACCTCTATGGGCTAGGTGGGACGTTAGCGTCCCACTCTATTCAATAGCCAATGGAAGAGCGTGGCGCGAAATACAAAAGCCTCAAAAATGCTATAATTTCAATATTTCAAACATACGACTATTTTACACCATTTGAAAGATAAGACTCTCGTTAATCTAACCACATTGTCCGATTTCAAAAAGGCTTTACAGCAAAAGCAAAACATTAGATTATTTTAGGAGAGTACATAGACACAAATAACCACACAGCCAATTTTCAAGAAAGCATATATGTCACAAAAACCCAAAACACAGCTAAATGCAGCACTAACCTTTGATCTTCATCAGATGACACTCCTAAGACATTATGTTATACAATACATGCATGTTTTGTTCAATCAAGTTCATATTGATATCAAAACCCAGCTTTTTACATTAGCATGTGATGTTCAGAACTAGCATACCCACCGAAAACTTCCGGTGAATTGACTAAATTACTCATGATAAACGTTGACAAAATACAAAACAATTATTTTAAGAATTATAGATACAAAACTCCTTTATGCAAATGCTATGTCAGATTTTAATACAGCTTTTCGGCGAAAGCACATTTTGCAATATTCTGAGTACATAGCTCGGCCATCACAGGCTAGCTTATTTGACACCCACCAAGTTTGGGGCTCACTAAACTCAGAATTACTATTAGAAAAATTGGATTACCTTTGCTGTTCTTCGTCAGAATGCACTCCCAGGACTTCTACTTCAACAACAAATGTTGTTTTGGTTCTAAATAATCCATAGTTATATCCAAATAGCTCCGTTTTCTTCGTGCGTTCAAGTCACTATCCGAAGGGTAACGCGCCGGCGCATTTCGTGTCAAAAAATGTCTAAATATTCCATTACTGTACTTCGAAGCATGTCAAACGCTGTTTAAAACCATACAAAGCAGCACAGATAGATCTAAAGATAAGACACTTGACAGAGAATTGACAGAGAATTTATACAGGATAGCCAAGGATGAAGGCCCCAGGGAGAATTGGACATGTGGAAAATGAAAGGGGGCATCCTACAAGAGAAGGTCTGACATAAGGATAATTTACTAATCTTACCAAAGACATTGTTTAGATATGCAGCAATATTGATACATGGGCTGAGCCATGTATCAATAGGGGGGAAGAATGGTCGAGCAGGTGATAGAACAGGTTAGGATAATTACTTAAACCACATTTTTTGTAGAATATCCATTCCAACATTTGAAAATGGACTTATTGAAATATTCCGAAGTGAGAGGAAGAAGGGGTGTTTAACAATAATAGATAAGTATAGCAAATGGGTAGAAGCGTTACCAACTTACTTGGTGGACATGATTATGGTAGCTAAAATATGAGGTCAAGATATTATCCCTAGAGTTGGTTTACTAGGATCTATCTCTTTAACCTCTCTAGGGTCGGCGGGACAAAATCGTCCCACCTACTCAACAGCCAGTTGAATCCCGTGGCGCGTTATTCAAATACCTTAGAAATGCTATTACTTCAATTTCTCAAACATATGACTATTTTACAGCATTTTAAAGACAAGACTCTCGTTAATCTAACCACACTGTCCGATTTCAAAAAGGCTTTACAACGAAAGCAAACCAGATTATGTCAGCAAAGTACCCAGCCAGAAATAATCAGACACCCATTTTTCAAGCAAGCATATAATGTCACATAAACCCAAACCACAGCTAAATGCAGCACTAACCTTTGATGATCTTCATCAGATGACAACCCTAGGACATTATGTTATACAATACATGCATGTTTTGTTCAATCAAGTTCATATTTATATCAAAAACCAGCTTTTTACATTAGCATGTGACGTTCAGAACTAGCATTCCCCCCGCAAACTTCCGGTGAATTTACTAAATTACTCACGATAAACGTTCACAAAAAACATAACAATTATTTTAAGAATTATAGATACAGCACTCCTTTGTGCAATCGAGGTGTCCGATTTTAAAATAGCTTTTCGGTGAAAGCACATTTTGCAATATTCTCAGTAGATAGCCCAGCCATCACGGCTAGCCATTTAGACACCGACCAAGTTTAGCCCTGACCAAACTCCGATTTACTATTACAAAAGTTTGATTACCTTTGTTGTCTTCGTCAGAATGCACTCCCAGGACTGCTACTTCAATAACAAATGTTGGTTTGGTCCAAAATAATCCATCGTTATATCCAAATAGCGGCGTTTTGTTCGTGCGTTCCAAGACACTATCCGAAGTGTAAATAAGGGTCACGAGCATGGCGCAATTCGTGACAAAAAAATTCGAAATATTCCATTACCGTACTTCGAAGCATGTCAACCGCTGTTTAAAATCCATTTTTATGCCATTTTTCTCGTAAAAAAAGCGATAATATTCCGACCGGGAATCTGCGTTTAGGTAAACAGAGGAAAGAAAACAAAGCATTCGGTCGACGCGGGCACGAGCCTGAGTCTCACAGTACTGTAACCAGCCACTACCCAAACGCGCTACTTATTTTCTGCCAGAGCCTGCAAAGCCACGATTCAGCTTTTTGCCGCCTTCTGAGAGCTCATTGGAGCCGTAGGAAGTGTCACGTAACAGCAGAGATCCTTTGTTTTGGATAGAGATGACAAAGAAGGCCAAGAAATGGTCAGACAGGGTACTTCCTGTACAGAATCTTCTCAGGTTTTGACCTGCCATTTGAGTTCTGTTATACTCACAGACACCATTCAAACAGTTTTAGAAACTTTGGAGTGTTTTCTATCCAAAGCCAATAATTATATGCATATTCTAGTTACTGGGCAGGAGTAGTAACCAGATTAAATCAGGTACGTTTTTTATCCAGCCGTGTCAATACTGCCCCCTAGCCCTAACAGGTTAAAATCATTTTTTAATGCTATTTTTCTCGTAAAATAGCGATAATATTCCAACCGGGCGACGTTGTATTCGTTCAAACACTGAAAGACCACGAGACGACTCTCAAAAACTCCTGCTGTGTTTCGCCCAGAGACTGGAGAGCTCTCATTCCACTTTCTGGCGCCTTCTGAGAGCCAACGTAAGCCTTAGAAAATGTCACGTTACAGCAGAGATGCTATATTTTTGATAGAGATGCCCTAGAAGGAGAACAAATTGTCAAACAGGGCACTTCCTGTATGGAATCTTCTCAGGTTTTTGCCTGCCATATGAGTTCTGTTATACTCACAGACAGCATTCAAAAAGTTTTAGAAACTTTAGAGTGTTTTCTATCCAAATCTACTAATTATATGCATATTCTAGTTTCTGGGCAGGAGTAGTAACCTGATTAAATCGGGTACTTTTTTTATCCGGCCGTAAAAATACAGTCCCTAAAACATTACACAACACGAATTACAATTTCATACTCATGTTATAACACTAGCTAGCTAGCTGGCTAATGTTAGCTAGTCAGCTAACATTCCAAATAGCGAAAAAAATATGCACAACCGTTTGTCTCTACATAAACTAACATATTCCTCTCAAATGTTCATTTTTTGTTTGACTCATTATGATGTTATAATTACTTACATTTGCTTCCACCGTTATGATTTGTCAGCCATCTTTGCTGAAGAAAGTCACCAGCGACAGATGGTGCGCATCAAATTCGTCATTGGAACCACTCGATATGATTAGTCATATAAAAACCTTGCGACCCAAATGCATAATGAGTGCTCTAACTCACCCTTGTGGTGGTCTGGAGCAATGAAGCCAGGACGCTGGGTACCTCCAAGTCCCGCTGTGTAAACTCACAGCTTTTAAAGGAGGAACCACTGTATGTTTCATACGTTTCCAGTAGAAACAGTCTCTTACTAATCCATAAATCTTGTCAAATCCCAGATGACCTGAGTCATTGTGTAGTGACTTCAACACCACTTCTCTAAATATCTCTGGCAGAAGTATCTGAGTGTGAAGAGGTCTATGTGGAGGACAGGTAATCCTGTATAGCACTCTTGTTTTCAAGCCTTCATTTCTCCTATTCTCTCAGGAGTAGAGAGATTGAAGTATGTCCCATTACTCTTGAAGTATGTCATTACTTGTTGAAAACATGCTCCAGAGCGCTCAGGATCTCCATCTGGGGTGAAGGTTCACATTCCAACAGGACAATGACCCTAAGCACACAGCCAAGACAAGGCAGGAGTAGCTTCGGGACAAGTCTCTGAATTTCCTTGAGTGGCCCTGCTTGAGCCCGGATTCGAACCCGATCGAACATCTCTGGAGAGACCTGAAAATAGCTGTGCAGCGACGCTCCCCATCCAACCTGACAGAGCTTGGGAGGATCTGCAGAGAAGAGTGGAGAAATTCCCCAAATCTAGGGATAAGGAAGAATGTCTATGCTAAATTATAATACATTGTTCTTCTCTACCACATAAGATCTCAGACTCCAAGATGGGAAAATGCTTACAAGAAAGAAACAGACTAAGACATTGAAAAAGGATAGAAAAAGACAACCCTGCTTTTCTAAATTAGGTATCTAGGCCAATGTTTCCCACCTCCTGTCCTCAAGTACCCCCGACAGTACACACAAACACACCTGATTCAACTTGTTAACTAATCTTCAATCAGGTATGTGTGTCCGGGGCTACAACAAACATGTGTACAGTTGGGGGTACTCCTGGACTGGAGTTGGGAAACATTGATCAAGCCCAGGGGTTCCCAAACTTTTTTGCTTCATGACCCACCAATTGAGTTGTCTTGAGTCGGGACACACCATATGGGTTGAGCAGTGAAAAAACATACTGTACACAGACCAAAGAATAAGTACAAAATGTAATCTTGGCAGCAGATATAACATTAGCTAATATCCTGCAATTCTACACATTTTGCCATGGAGCTGAAATAAAATGTTACAGTTTTAAAGCCATATTTTCTGCAATTCTATACATTTTTGCCATGTCTAATGCTGTGTTCGTATGCTCAAACATTATAGCAACTTCAATGGTGGCCTAAATATCTAGCTTGTATTTTGTTGATTGTAAATTTTCTAAGATTATAGGCTATTGTTGAACAAATATATAGGTTCATTATCTATTTTACATGCTTTCTATTTGGTTTTAGTCATTTAAGTTTACACTGAAAGTGTTTTCCATTCTTAAAATATATATAATGATCATCCTGTAACCACAAGTTTGTCCTGGCCCACAGTTTGGGAATCACGGACGTAGGCTACTCACCATTCTGTAGGCTACATATTTATGTTATTGAGTTCATAACTCTCCTCCAACAATAGCATGGTATTATTTCACTGTAATAGCTACTGTAAATTGCACAGTGCAGTTAGATTAACAAGAATTTAAGCTTTCTGCCAATATCAGATATGTCTATGTCCTGGGAAATGTACTCTGTGGTGTGTTTGTGGGGTTAGGAGGTTCAGATTGTCATAAAATATGAAAGACAATAATTATACATAACATATATATATATATTATAATCTGGGATGACACCCGTATGGTAGACCCCAGTTAGTGACTTTGACCTATATCTGATCAGGTTTTGTAAACTCAACCATGTTAAAACCCAGATGGTACAATTTTTGGGGGCAAGTGCTAGCAACAGCAATGAGTGAAGATTTTGAAGAGTGTGAATTCACGAGGTAGGTAATTAGAAGACTATTGATCTGCCAACATGTTTAATCTCGGACACCCAGCGCATCTGTTCACATGACATCAGAAGATTGAGACAATGACTGAATTGGATGAGAAGAAGAACTGAGAAGGAACTAAACAATAAATTGGTGAATTTAGTGGAAACTTGCCCGTTTGTAACATTGCATGGAAACAATCATTTGATGTTACCCCTCTGTAATTACAGACTGCAATTACAACCAGTTGCATGTTGTTATTACAGTGTAACTATGAGTTGTTACAATAAACTACAATACTTGTTACAGTGTAATTACACATTTGCAGTCTGTAATAAGGACCCCTTAAAATGAAGTGTTGCAAGAAATAGACAGCATGATGAGTTCATTGTTTTGTGGTTGTGATTTTACCTTTTAATAGAATTTGCAGATGTGATTTCACAATTTTATTATCTCTACTGAGTGAGAAAAACAAATATTCACCTTTGTGAAGAGATCTTTGAGAAATTAGCAGAGGAACCATTATCAGCCACAATTTTTTAAATATTGCACAGATCAGGACATAAAAAGATATGAGATGTTTTTTCCTATGGTTTATACACAATTATGTAGCATTTGGGGAGAAATATACAAAATAGCATTCCATAACTAGAAGCTAGAATGGCAAATATCTTCACAGCTAAAGTAAACTTCCCAGGAGAGCTGACATAAGCTGGGATAAAGGTGATCCAGACTGCACAGAATATGAGCATGCTAAAAGTGATGAATTTGGCCTCATTGAAGTTATCAGGCAGCTTTCGAGCCAGAAAAGCCAGCACAAAGCACAAGAAAGCCAGAAGTCCTATATACCCCAACACAGCCCAGAAACCAACAGCTGAACCCACATCACACTCTAGAATGATCTTTTCCTTATAGGTCTTCATGTTCTTGTAGGGGAAAGGAGGGGAGACTGTTAACCAAAGAACACAGATCAGGACCTGTATGAGAGTGAAAGCCAGAACACTGAGTCTCTGCTGTGGAGGACCAAACCATTTCATGACATTACTGGCTGGAAGTGTAGCCCTGAAGGCCATCAACACCACTATTGTTTTCCCCAGAACACAAGAGATGCAGAGGACGAAGGTGATCCCAAACGCTGTGTGACGCAGCATACAGGACCACTCAGAGGGCCGGCCAATGAAAGTAAGAGAACACAGAAAACACAGAGTCAAGGAGAAGAGCATCAGGAAGCTCAGCTCAGAGGTGTTGGCTCTGACGATGCGAGTCTGTCTGTAGTGGAAGAATATCAGTACTATTGTCATTGTCAGACACCTACCAAACACAGAGGTTACCAAAAGTATACCCATGAGTTCCCAGGTGATGCATTCGATCCCTTTCAAATTGCAGTTATCCCCCTCTTCGTTTGACTTGTTGTACATGTTACTGTCTCTGAAAGCATTAACAATTGTATTATGTACATCTTTAGATAGACCAGTAAAGTGCTGGCTGAGATTTTTCCCAGCATGAACATAATGAAGGCTAGTGTAAAGGCTACGAGTCCTGAGCTCTCACTTGTGGTGTTGCTGACCCGTCTGCACAGGCGATGCTGTTCATGCAGCAGACAGATTTCTTCTTAACGAAGGCCCTGCTGGTCCCTGGCAGACAGCTCTCACTGCAGATAAACCTGGGTAAATGGAACACACATTCACACTTTAAACCAAGGGATCCCTCATATTTAGTCACAATCACACACAACCATACATTATTCTTTAATACAAAACGTTCACTGTAAATAGACTTGGCCTAAAGTAGCACAGTCACACAAAGCAATTCAGAACAGTCACACAGACCATCTCCCTAACAGGTCCTTACCTCAGGCCAATGGCCTGCCCAGACAGCACTCAAACTGTTGGCCCTCTGGTTGTGAAGCGTCATAGTAGCCAATGGTCTCAAACAAGATGTACTCTGTGTTATCCATCTGCCAGTTGACCAGGCCGTAGACCTCCAATGGGTCCCCCTGCCCATCAAATAACACCCTCTCACCATGCTGACCAGGCCTTAGCCATCAATAACACCCTCTCAGCATGCTGAGTAAAGCCACAGTGTCACAGGCTACAGGTGTTATTTGTTGGTTTAGGAAAGCCACAGTGTCACAGACTACAGGTGTTATTTGTTGGCTTAGTAACGCCACAGTGTTACAGGCTACAGGTGTTATTTGTTGTCTTAGTAAAGCCACAGTGTTACAGGCTACAGGTGTTATTTATTATCTTAGTAAAGCCACAGTGTTACAGGCTAAAGACATTATTTGTTGGCTTAGTAAAGCCATACATTTACAGGCTACAGACATTATTTGTTGGCTTAGTATAGCCACAGATTTACAGACTAAAGGTGTTATTTGTTGGTTTAGTAAAGCCACAGTGTTACAGGCTACATACGTTATTTGTTGGCTTAGTAAAGCCACAGAGTTACAGGCTACATACATTATTTGTTGGTTTAGTAAAGCCACAGTGTCACAGGCTAAAGATGTTATTTGTTGGCTTAGTAAATCCACTCTCAGGTATGAAGGTAAGACCCAGATGCAGACACGCCGAATTAACAAAGGTTTAATAATCCAACAGGGGCAATAGACAGGTCAAGCAGGCAGGGGTCAGTAAACCAGAGGTGGGGCAACGGTACCTAACGGCAGGCAGGCTCAGGGTCAGGGTAGGCAGAGGTCAATAAACCAGCGGTGGGGCAAAGGTACAGGTCGACAGGCAGGCTCAGGGTCAGGGGCAGGCAGAGTGGTCAGGCAGGCTGGATCAGAGTAAGGACAGGCAATGGTCAGAACCTGGAGGGCGAGAAAAAGAGAGACTGGGAAAAGCAGGAGCTGAGACCTAAATCACTGGTTGACTTGACAAACAAGACGAACTGGCAACAGACAAACAGAGAACACAGGTATAAATACACAGGGGATAATGGGGAAGATGGGCGACACATGGAGGTGGGTGGAGACAATCACAAAGACAGGTGAAACAGATCAGGGTGTGACAGCCACAGAGTTTCAGGCTAAAGGTGTTATTTTTTGGCCTTGTTACCATAGTCACTGTTGGTTCTGAAGGCCCCCACCCAAGTCCAGCTAAAGTGTTTGTCCAGCTGAGCCATGGCTCTGCTCTTGTAGAGGTCACTAGAAATGGTGCTGAAGAATGAAGGGTATTGCCTTCTGTTACTCAGACAAGCACAGCTGGCTGAATGACTGAGCTGGAAGACAAAAAAAACAAGACAGTTCTTTTTAACACACTGCTCCAATGTTGCCATTCTGTTAAAAGTAGCACATAAGCAAGACAGTATTTTCACATAGTATCATCTCTGCATTTCTCTCTTATTAATGCATACAGACAGACACTCCCTGACTCACCACTGGTATGTGGAAGGGCTCCATGGTACGCATCATGCCAGACACTCCCTGACTCACCACTGGTATGTGGAAGGGCTCCATGGTACGAGCCTTGCCAGACACTCCCTGACTCACGACTGGTATGTGGAAGGGCTCCATGGTACGCACCATACCAGACACTCCCTGACTCACGACTGGTATGTGGAAGGGCTCCATGGTGCATGCCAGCTCTGTGGCCCCTCCTCATATCCGTTTATCAGAGCCAGGGACGCCCGCACAGAGGGTTATGCACGAGTTAAAAGGATCCTGTAGCCCAGAGACAGCCCTGGCAGCAGCTCAGAGCTGTTACTGATCTCCACTATGGCAAAGATCATGTTCTGGTTGTACTGGAGCTCACCTGGGTCCAGCCTGCAAAGAGGAGATCTAGTACTGTCACTTCAGTTTTAGGCAGTGAAATCCCAGGCAGATACAGATGGTTTTCAACACTTTTTTAAAATATGATTAGTCTTACCCTGTGATCATACATGTTTGTATATGTGAAAAAGAGACATAAACGCATTAAGTGTTTTTCACCATTTTCTTACCCTTCACACTGGATGCTTCCTGGGTTGACCTGCAGAGTTGGGTTCACACTCACTGGGTTTTGGTGAAAGGAGAAAATGTCTCCTAAGTTGATGTCTCCCTCCTTTGAGAACTGTGACAGTTATTTTGATCCGTAAGGTCTCCACACAGGCTCCCCAGCCTTAGCTGTGACTGTTAGCGGAGTGATCACCAGGAGGTCTTCCAGCTGCGGTGTCTCACTTGTCAGGGTCCTGACAGCACTCCATCTGGACTCCTTTATATGTTACCGTTAATGATGTGTGTGATACTATAGGAGCTTATCCCTCTCGTGGTGTGAGGGCTGTGCTTTGGCAAAGCGGGTGGGGTTAAATCCTGCCTGGTTTGCCCTGTCCAGGGGTATCGTAGGACAGGGCCACAGTGTTCCCCTCACCCCGCCTGTCTCAGCCTCTAGTATCTATGCTGCAATAGTCTATGTGCTGGGGGGCTAGGTTCAGTCTGTCCTATCTGGTGAAATTCTCCTGTCTTATCTGGTGTCTAATTCTCCCATCTCTCTCTCTCTCTCTCTCTCTCTCTCTCTCTCTCTCTCTCTCTCTCTCTCTCTCGCTCTCTCTCGCTCTCTCTCCCCTCCCCTCCCGGAGGACCTGAGCCCTTGGACCATGGCTCAGGACTACCTGGCCTGATGACTGCTGGCTGTCCCTAGTCCACCTGGTCGTGCTGCTGCTCCAGTTTCAACTGTTCTGCCTGCGGCTATGGAACCCTAACCTGTTCACCGGACGTTCTACCGTGTCCCGGAACTGCAGTTTTGGACTCTCTTTCTCTAACGCACCTGCTGTCTCAACCTCTGAAATCTCGGCTATGAAAAGCAATCTGACATTTACTCCTGAGGTGCTGACCTGTTGCACCCTCTACAACCACCGATTATTATTTGACCCTGCTGGTCATCTATGAACATTTCAACATCTTGAAGAACCATCTGGCCTTAATGGCCATGTACTCTTATAATCTCAATCCAGCACAGCCAGAAGAGGACTGGCCACCCCTTAGAGCCTGGTTCCTCTCTAGGTTTACTAGGATCCTGCCTTTCTAAGGAGTTGTTCATAGCCACGGTGCTTCTATATAAAAATCTATAACTGTGCTTCTCTGAGCATGCACTTCGTATAGCTTAGGACTACAGCCTACGGTATGGATCATTTGATTGAGACCACACTAAACAGCCTATAATCCCACTTGATGTTGCGCCCAGTGCGGAGAATCAGAGATGAGGGGCGGCATCAGGCACACATGGAAATATAGCCTAATTAGCAACTCATTCAAAAACAATAAAAATATTGAAATGTCAACAATTACAAATTACATGACCCTCCTCTGGACTAGATATAAAAAAATACTAAAACCTCCCCCTGAATTAAACTGAAACCTTTTTCCTCCAGGTCCCCGTTCCGTAACTTACATTATTGTGATTTTGCATGACTTTTCCCCATTATGTGTTTTTTTGTATTTTTCTCTGGTTTAAGTAATATGATATAACACTTTGGACCAAATATACAGAAAAGCAACCCAAAACTGGAGGCCAAAATGGCAAATATCTCCACAGCTACAGTGAACTTCCCAGGAGAGCTGACATAAGCTGGGATAAAGGTGATCCAGACTGCACAGAATATGAGCATGCTGAAGGTGATGAATTTGGCCTCACTGAAGTTATCAGGCAGCTTTCGAGCCAGAAAAGCCAGCACAAAGCACAAGAGAGCCAGGAGTCCTATATACCCCAACACAGCCCAGAAACCAACAGCTGAACCTACATCACACTCTAGAATGACCTTTTCAGTGGCATGGGCTGTGTTTTTGAATGGGACTGAAGGGGCGAGAGCTAACCAGAGAACACATATAACCACCTGTAGGAGGGTACAGCTGAACACACTGATTCTCTGGAGAGGAATAGAGCACTGGGGAACTGTATTGCCTGGCATTGTGGCCTGGAAAGCTATCACCACCGCTATGGTCTTCGCCAGGACACAGGACATACACAGAGCAAAGGTGATCCCAAACGCTGTGTGGCGCAGCATACAGGACCACTCAGAGGGCCGGCCAATGAAAGTAAGAGAACACAGAAAACACAGAGTCAAGGAGAAGAGCAGCAGGAAGCTCAGCTCAGAGTTGCTGGCCTTGACGATCGGAGTCTCTCTGAAGCAAAAGAAGACCAATGACACCACTGTGGTTAAACACGCTCCAACCAATGAGATTGCAGCCAGGAGGATTCCCATGGTTTCGTCAAATGAGAGAAATTCCACCACCTTTGGGACACAGCGACTCTTGTCTCCGTTGGACCAGTATTCCAGGGAACACTGTGTGCATTTAGTTGAATCTACAAGGAAAACGCTATAGTCAATCTGATCTATATTCAAGTCGTGTATTATACTCTAGAATTTAACACATTCTACATTTGATGTATCTTTCTGGTCAGTGGATTTGGTTAGTATCAGTCAGAGCGACATCAGAGGCCACTAGTTGTCCCAGAACAAAAATAAATGTTGCTTAGGGCTCCCAGAAGGCTACACTCTTAGAAAAATGTGCAATCTAGAACCTAAAGGGATTCTTCGACGGTCCCCATAGGAGAACCCTTTCAAGAACCCTTTTTGGTTCCAGGTAGAACAATTTTGGGTACCATATTAAACCTTTTCCATAGAGGGTTCTACATGGAACACAAAAGAGTTCTACCTGGAACCAAAAAGGGTTATCCTATGAGGACACCCGAAGAACCATTTTGGAACCCTTTTTTCTAAGAGTATAGAGCCGGCGGTGGTATCAGTTGTCTCACCTGTTAGGTTGCTGATCTCTCCAGCAGCACAGGGGATACAGGAAAAACAGCAGACTGGCATTCCTTTGATCTCTGCTTGGCGGAACCCTGGGAGGCAGCTGTCACTACACACAGACCGAGGCCTCTGAAACACAATACAACACCTGCTCACTCCCTGTCTCTCTCTCTCTCTCTCTCTTTAATCCTTCACTCACATTATTGAACCCATTGGTTACACAATCATTTTATTAATTCTCACAGTATGTGTCAACAGATTTCTCCCATCAATTAAAATATATTTAATGTAATTATCTGTATTTTTTTTAAGTACCTCTAACTGCTACCATGTGTTTTCTGTGTAACTGTGTACCTTTAAGGGATTGCCAGCCCATACTATCTGTATCCCATTCATGGCAAACTGGTCTCCATTAGGGAGAGAGGCATTGTAATTCCCCACGGTGACAAACACAGTCTCTCCTGCCTGGTCTCTCTGCCAGTTCACCAGCTCATAGATGGCTGTGGGATCTCCGTTCTCATCAAAATAAACTCTCTCCCCAGACTTCATGGGGAAGTTTACGTCTCGCAGGTATCTCAACACCTGCATAAGTTAAAATATCAACATGTACTTATAGTGTAAAATACATACACAACACTGTCCCCATAGGAGAATGCTTTTTGGTTCAAGGTAGAATCATTTTTGGTTCCAGGTAGAACCCTTTGGGTTCCATGTAGAACCCTGTATGGAAAAGGTTTTATATGGAACCCAAAATGGTTCTACCTGGAAAGCAAAGTGTTTTACTTGGAACCAAAAAGGGTTCCTCAAAGGGTTCTCCTATGGGGACAGCTGAAGAACCATTTACGTTCTAGATAGCCCCTTTTTTCTAAGAGTGTAGAATTTACATTTAAGTCATTTAGCAGACGCTCTTATCCAGAGCGACTTACAAATTGGTGCATTCACCTTATGATATCCAGTGGAACAACCACTTTACAATATTGCATCTAAATCTGTTAGGGGGGGGGGGGGTTAGAAGGATTACTTCAAGTACTTTAGAAATAACATTGTGTGATTGTAAATATTTGGCATTTTCATAAAACCTGTCAGTCAATTATCAAATCAGTTGAACCAAATGAACAATTGGTGGCCGCTCACCTGTCCTGGCTCGATGCTGTCTCTGTGTGTACAGTTCCTATTTACACCTTGGCCTTCACTGTGCCTGCAGGTCAGCAGGTCATGTATGGAGTGGGCCACAGCATACACTGCCTTATACACATTATTAGAGAATCTCAGCTCGGATGTGTCAGTAAAGGGGTTACTGATTTCCTCCAATCTCTCAGACCCAGAGCACTGACTCTGCCTAGGCCCACCGTCTTTCTCCTGCTGAGGGGAAAACCTGCAACTGAACGTGGTCTCCCAGAACTCTCTGAGCAGGGTGTTGTTTGGATCCTGGGCTGGACCAACCTGGAGAAGGAACTCTCTGAGGCCTGGGATCTTAGACTTACTGATGGTGAATCCCAGAGTGCCGCCGAGGACAGCAGAGTTCCTCCTGGTGGCCAGGCGATCAATAGATATCCAGGACTCACTGCCCACCCACTGCAGCCCGGTCAGGTTCTGGGCCAGTGCCTCCTCCAGCAGAATATCCATCTCCAACTGGGACAGAAAGGCCACAACAACCTTGGAGCTGGCCCTGCTGATCACCTCAACCACCCTGGCTATCTGCTCCCTGGGGTTGTTCCATAAGATAGCCTCAGAGTACTCTATACACACACCCTCAAGACCTGCAGCCTCCACGAAGGTCGCCATGCCGTTGTTGCCGTAGGCGTTGTCACTTCTAACAGCCCCCACCCAGGTCCAACCAAAGTATTTGACCAGTTGGGCCAGGGCTCTACTCTGGTAGAAGTCACTGGGGATGGTTCTGAAGAAGGAGGGGAACTCCTTTCTGTTACTCAGACATGCACAGGTGGCTAAGTGACTGATCTAGATAGAACAGGAGGAATAAGACAATAGTAATCATTTTTCATCAGCCAGTATTGTTCAACTGTATGTGTGAATTCATTACCACTGGTATTTGAAAAGCTCCTGTGGATCGTGACATCACAATAGTGGAAGAAGAATCAGAGGCACCGATGATGGCGTGGACTGCTGATTGGCCAGAGCAGGTCTTTCCCACCGTCCTCTCCTGACCGTTCATCAGAGCCATAACCGCACGCATGGAGGACAGTGTTGAGCCACAACTATCATATATCCTGTAGCCAATAGAGATGTTGGGGAGCAGAGAACTGCTGTTATTGATCTCTTCGATGGCGAAGATCATGGTCTGAGCTAAATGAAAATCTATGAGGTTCATGCTGCGGAAACAAAAGGGGAAAAAATAGCATTGCATTAGCTTCGCCTGGTAGAAGATCTGAAACTGCAGAAGTGACCATGGTCTGATTTCATTGTCAGGTTTAGTTCTTCTTTGAATCTTATGATTCCAATCTTCTTTTGTATTTAAAAAAAAAAAATTGTCACGTCAATGACACATATATCCATCACAGAGACTGGGTGACTTTGAAAGAGCTTACCTGGAGCAGGTGAGAGGAGGTGGTGTGTCTGTGAAGGAGTGCCGGGGCACTGAGATTTCGGTGTGGATGGTGAAGGCTCCTCCTATGGTCACGTGTCCTTCCTTGGACAACATAGGGAACTCTGGGCTCCCCAGTATCCGACAGAGAGCCTCCTCTCCCTCTGCCCCAAAGGCTCCTAACACCCCCATCACTACCACCCACAGCAGCTGCATCACACTCTCTCACACACTCTGTAAGAGGCGTCCTAACTGAGTCAGGGAAGACCTGACCTCCACCCCCTAAAATGTCTGTGTTTAATACATGCTGGAGACTGTGACGCTTTCTTCTAAGCAAATCAGAGAAGGATGAGGTCATAAGGGCTGTGTTTTGGCTGTGCTAGTGTCAAAATACACAACACAACTGTTTTATAACAAATACCCTGTATTATATATTCAAACTCCTGCATATTTAAGTTTGACCAATGTTGTTATACACATTTTCCTGGTGAGTAATAATGAATACAGGTTGTGTGTATTTGAGTACCGCTAATGCCAGCATATACAGGTGGATGAAGGTGTCAGATTCAAGTCCTTTGTGTGTTTAGTTGTGCTTCCCTCTCAACTCTGCATGTTTCCCTAAACCTTAGCCTCCAGATGTAATCTCTCAGTGTACACCCTAATCACCAAACCTTATTAGAAAACAGATGTTCATACACCTTGCTCACAGGTTTTTATGGGATGTGGGGGACATTCCTAACAAACTTAAAACTGAAATATGTCTGATGTTGTCTTACTAGTTTAATTTAGGTTGTGTCTCTGATGAGCAGTAGGGTCGTTCCACGAAATGAGCCCCTTTTGCATCCCTTTAATATTTTAAGTAGAAATTGAGCACCAATATCACATTTCAAAAGCCTGTTGTATTAAATGAAAATATATATATTTTTTTATATGTGTAAGATTTGTTAAAGTGTAAAAATTCAGCATTTTCACACGTCCCTCTGTGCACACTATGGCTTCTCAGAAGATTTCAACCAACTTAACCCCAAAATGTCTCCAAGTTTTCACCATCATTTTAAAGCCCCTGTTATTTTGTTGATTACTATTATTTATTTCAGGTGATTAGTAAATTGTTATTTTAATGAAAAAGAAAACTTCCTCATTGGTCCCGTGTGGCTCAGTTGGTAGAACATGTTGTTTGCAATGCCAGGGTTGTGTGTTCGATTCCCACGGGGTACCAGTACGGAAAACAAAGAAATGTATGCATTCACTACTGTATGTCTCTCTGGATAAGAGAGTCTGCTAAATGACTAAAAATGTAATTGTAAGGTCAACCCTGTTACATGAACTGGACTCTAGTTTTAATATGTGGAAACTATAGTTTTTTTGCCATTTTCTGGTGTTTTGTGGTGGAATACTGAGTGGGTCAATCATTACACATCGACCCTATTACCCATAGATAGATAGGCTATAAATGTTCTAACAATTGCATTTATTTTGTGAAGTTTGCATTCAATTGCCCCTCCCTGTTGTACAATATAAGCTTCCATTCCCCCTGTCAGAAGGACTCTCATGGCTGATTTACGATGAAGTCATCATTCCTGTTACGGTCAACCATGTTACTTTATTTTGCCCTTAAAGCTAGAATTCGTAGGGCTGGATTCAATCTGTATCGCAGAAGTATCGTGGACGATCTGTATTATAAAGCAATTGATATTTAAGGGCAATATTCCTGTGTTCAAGGAGACTGCGTTCATGGTAAACACTTTATTTATCAGCTCAATCGGAAATCATGATTACTATGATTAGTAGTAGAAGTAGAAGACATGATGTCATAATCTAGACATTACATCAACCAGGAATTGAATCCTGAAAAAAACTGGATTAGGACACACAGAGAGCAATTTTAGTTCTGTGTAGGTTGGTTGTTGGGTTTGTGGTACCTGTTGGATTGCTAATCTTTCCCTCTGCACATGGGACACAGTCATAACAGCATACGGGCTTTCCATTATGTACAGCCTCTTCCCACTGCACACTGACACACTTATCTTTAGGGGACAGAGAGTAGACATGGTTTACTCTAAATGTTACAGGTTTTACTTCAGCAGGGTTTGTTACATAAATGTTTTCAATTGCAATATTGAGCCACACATTAAGGATGGAAAGGATGTTTAATTGTCACATACACCAAATAGGTGTGGTGAAAGGTGTTGTTTTACAGGGCCAGCCATGGTAGTACGGTGCCCATGGAGCAAATTAGGGGTAGCCCTTTCCTGCAGTCAACGGCCAAATCACACTCTTTGGCCTCATGGGTGGAATGTTACAAATATTTTTCATAATTAATAATGTTTTTGTTTTTTCTTACCCTTCACACTGGATGCTTCCTGGGTTGACCTGCAGAGTTGGGTTCACACTGACTGGGTTTTGGTAAAAGGAGAAAATGTCTCCTAAGTTGATGTCTCCCTCCTTTGAGAACTGTGACAGTTATTTTGATCCGTAAGGTCTCCACACAGGCTCCCCAGCCTTAGCTGTGACTGTTAGCGGAGTGATCACCAGGAGGTCTTCCAGCTGCGGTGTCTCACTTGTCAGGGTCCTGACAGCACTCCATCTGGACTCCTTTATATGTTACCGTTAATGATGTGTGTGATACTATAGGAGCTTATCCCTCTCGTGGTGTGGGGGCTGTGCTTTGGCAAAGCGGGTGGGGTTAAATCCTGCCTAGTTTGCCCTGTCCAGGGGTATCGTAGGACAGGGCCACAGTGTTCCCCTCACCCCGCCTGTCTCAGCCTCTAGTATCTACGCTGCAATAGTCTATGTGCCGGGGGGCTAGGTTCAGTCTGTCCTGTCTGGTGAAATTCTCCTGTCTTATCTGGTGTCTAATTCTCCCATCTCTCTCTCTCTCTCTCTCTCTCTCTCTCTCTCTCTCTCTCTCTCTCTCTCTCTCTCTCTCTCTCTCTCTCTCTCTCTCTCTCTCCCCTCCCCTCCCGGAGGACCTGAGCCCTTGGACCATGGCTCAGGACTACCTGGCCTGATGACTCCTGCTGTCCCTAGTCCACCTGGTCGTGCTGCTGCTCCAGTTTCAACTGTTCTGCCTGCGGATATGGAACCCTAACCTGTTCACCGGACGTTCTACCTTGTCCCGGACCTGTTGTTTTGGACTCTCTCTCTCTCTCTTTCTCTACCGCACCTGCTGTCTCAACCTCTGAAATCTCGGCTATGAAAAGCAATCTGACATTTACTCCTGAGGTGCTGACCTGTTGCACCCTCTACAACCACTGATTATTATTTGACCCTGCTGGTCATCTATGAACATTTCAACATCTTGAAGAACCATCTGGCCTTAATGGCCATGTACTCTTATAATCTCAATCCAGCACAGCCAGAAGAGGACTGGCCACCCCTTAGAGCCTGGTTCCTCTCTAGGTTTACTAGGATCCTGCCTTTCTAAGGAGTTGTTCATAGCCACGGTGCTTCTATATAAAAATCTATAACTGTGCTTCTCCGAGCATGCACTTCGTATAGTCTAGGACTACAGCCGACGGTATGGATCATTTGATTGAGACCACACTAAACAGCCTATAGACGCACTTGATGTTGCGCCCAGTGTGGAGAATCAGAGATGAGGGGCGGCATCAGGCACATATGGATATATAGCCTAATAAGCAACTCATTCTAAAACAATAAAAATATTGAAATATCAACAATTACAAATGACATGACCCTCCTCTGGACTAGATATAAAAAATACTAAAACCTCCCCCTGAATTAAACTGAAACTTTTTTCTCCTGGTCCCCGTTCCGTAAATTACATTATTGTGATTTTGCATGACTTTTCACCATTATGTGTTTTTTTGTATTTTTCTCTGGTTTAAGTAATATGATATAACACTTTGGACCAAATATGCAGAAAAGCAACCCAAAACTGGAGGCCAAAATGGCAAATATCTCCACAGCTACAGTGAACTTCCCAGGAGAGCTGACATAAGCTGGGATAAAGGTGATCCAGACTGCACAGAATATGAGCATGCTGAAGGTGATGAATTTGGCCTCACTGAAGTTATCAGGCAGCTTTCGAGCCAGAAAAGCCAGCACAAAGCACAAGAGAGCCAGGAGTCCTATATACCCCAACACAGCCCAGAAACCAACAGCTGAACCTACATCACACTCTAGAATGACCTTTTCAGTGGCATGGGCTGTGTTTTTGAATGGAACTGAAGGGGCGAGAGCTAACCAGAGAACACATATAACCACCTGTAGGAGGGTACAGCTGAACACACTGATTCTCTGGAGAGGAATAGAGCACTGGGGAACTGTATTGCCTGGCATTGTGGCCTGGAAAGCTATCACCACCGCTATGGTCTTCGCCAGGACACAGGACATACACAGAGCAAAGGTGATCCCAAACGCTGTGTGGCGCAGCATACAGGACCACTCAGAGGGCCGGCCAATGAAAGTAAGAGAACACAGAAAACACAGAGTCAAGGAGAAGAGCAGCAGGAAGCTCAGCTCAGAGTTGCTGGCCTTGACGATCGGAGTCTCTCTGAAGCAAAAGAAGACCAATGACACCACTGTGGTTAAACACGCTCCAACCAATGAGATTGCAGCCAGGAGGATTCCCATGGTTTCGTCAAATGAGAGAAATTCCACCATCTTTGGGACACAGCGACTCTTGTCTCCGTTGGACCAGTATTCCAGGGAACACTGTGTGCATTTAGTTGAATCTACAAGGAAAACGCTATAGTCAATCTGATCTATATTCAAGTCGTGTATTATACTCTAGAATTTAACACATTCTACATTTGATGTATCTTTCTGGTCAGTGGATTTGGTTAGTATCAGTCAGAGCGACATCAGAGGCCACTAGTTGTCCCAGAACAAAAATAAATGTTGCTTAGGGCTCCCAGAAGGCTACACTCTTAGAAAAATGTGCAATCTAGAACCTAAAGGGATTCTTCGACGGTCCCCATAGGAGAACCCTTTTTGGTTCCAGGTAGAACCATTTTGGGTTCCATATAAAACCTTTTCCATAGAGGGTTCTACATGGAACACAAAAGAGTTCTTCTTGGAACCAAAAAGGGATATCCTATGAGGACACCCGAAGAACCATTTTGGAACCCTTTTTTCTAAGAGTATAGAGCCGGCGGTGGTATCAGTTGTCTCACCTGTTAGGTTGCTGATCTCTCCAGCAGCACAGGGGATACAGGAAAAACAGCAGACTTGCATTCCTTTGATTTGTGCTTGGCGGAACCCTGGGAGGCAGCTGTCACTACACACAGACCGAGGCCTCTGAAACACAATACAACACCTGCTCACTCCCTGTCTCTCTCTCTCTCTCTCTCTCTCTCTCTCTCTCTCTCTCTCTCTTTAATCCTTCACTCACATTATTGAACCCATTGGTTACACAATCATTTTATTAATTCTCACAGTATGTGTCAACAGATTTCTCCCATCAATTAAAATATATTTAATGTAATTATCTGTATTTTTTTTAAGTACCTCTAACTGCTACCATGTGTTTTCTGTGTAACTGTGTACCTTTAAGGGATTGCCAGCCCATACTATCTGTATCCCATTCATGGCAAACTGGTCTCCATTAGGGAGAGAGGCATTGTAATTCCCCACGGTGACAAACACAGTCTCTCCTGCCTGGTCTCTCTGCCAGTTCACCAGCTCATAGATGGCTGTGGGATCTCCGTTCTCATCAAAATAAACTCTCTCCCCAGACTTCATGGGGAAGTTTACGTCTCGCAGGTATCTCAACACCTGCATAAGTTAAAATATCAACATGTACTTATAGTGTAAAATACATACACAACACTGTCCCCATAGGAGAATGCTTTTTGGTTCAAGGTAGAATCATTTTTGGTTCCAGGTAGAACCCTTTGGGTTCCATGTAGAACCCTCTATGGAAAAGGTTTTATTTGGAACCCAAAATGGTTCTACCTGGAACCCAAAGTGTTCTACTTGGAACCAAAAAGGGTTCCTCAAAGGGTTCTCCTATGGGGACAGCTGAAGATCCCTTTAGGTTCTAGATAGCACCTTTTTTCTAAGAGCGTAGAATTCAAGTACTTTAGAAATAACATTGTGTGATTGTAAATATTTGACATTTTCATAAAACCTGTCAGTCAATTATCAAATCGGTTGAACAAAATGAACTATTGGTGGCCGATAGAGGTAGCCGCTCACCTGTCCTGGCTCGATGCTGTCTCTGTGTGTACAGTTCCTATTTACACCTTGGCCTTCACCGTGCCTGCAGGTCAGCAGGTCGTGTATGGAGTGGGCCACAGCATACACTGCCTTATACACATTATTAGAGAATCTCAGCTCGGATGTGTCAGTAAAGGGGTTACTGATTTCCTCCAATCTCTCAGACCCAGAGCACTGACTCTGCCTAGGCCCACCGTCTTTCTCCTGCTGAGGGGAAAACCTGCAACTGAACGTGGTCTCCCAGAACTCTCTGAGCAGGGTGTTGTTTGGATCCTGGGCTGGACCGACCCGGAGAAGGAACTCTCTGAGGCCTGGGATCTTAGACTTACTGAGGGTGAATCCCAGAGTGCCGCCGAGGACAGCAGAGCTCCTCCTAGTGGCCAGGCGATCAATAGTTATCCAGGACTCACTGCCCACCCACTGCAGCCCGGTCAGGTTCTGGGCTAGTGCCTCCTCCAGCAGAACATCCATCTCCCACTGGGACAGAAAGGCCACAACAACCTTGGAGCTGGCCCTGCTGATCACCTCAACCACCCTGGCTATCTGCTCCCTGGGGTTGTTCCATAAGATAGCCTCAGAGTACTCTATACACACACCCTCAAGACCTGCAGCCTCCACGAAGGTCGCCATGCCGTTGTTGCCGTAGGCGTTGTCACTCCTAACAGCCCCCACCCAGGTCCAACCAAAGTATTTGACCAGTTGGGCCAGGGCTCTACTCTGGTAGAAGTCACTGGGGATGGTTCTGAAGAAGGAGGGGAACTCCTTTCTGTTACTCAGACATGCACAGGTGGCGAAGTAACTGATCTAGATAGAACAGGAGGAATAAGACAATAGTAATCATTTTTCATCAGCCAGTATTGTTCAACTGTATGTGTGAATTCATTACCACTGGTATTTGAAAAGCTCCTGTGGATCGTGACATCACAATAGTGGAGGAAGAATCAGAGGCACCGATGATGGCGTGGACTGCTGATTGGCCAGAGCAGGTCTTTCCCACCGTCCTCTCCTGACCGTTCATCAGAGCCATAACCGCACGCATGGAGGACAGAGTCGAGCCACAACTATCATATATCCTGTAGCCAATAGAGATGTTGGGGAGCAGAGAACTGCTGTTATTGATCTCTTCGATGGCGAAGATCATGGTCTGAGCTAAATGAAAATCTATGAGGTTCATGCTGCGGAAACAAAAGGGGAAAAAATACCATTGTATTAGGTTTGTCTGGTAGAAGATGTGAAACTGCAGAAGTGACCATGGTCTGATTTCATTGTCAGGTTTAGTTCTTCTTTGAATCTTATGATTCCAATCTTCTTTTCCATTTGTCAAAATTATTTTTGTCACGTCAATGACACATAAATCTATCAGAGAGACTGTGTGACTGTGAAAGAGCTTACCTGGAGCAGGTGGAGGAGGTGGTGTGTCTGTGAAGAGGAGCTTACCTGGAGCAGGTGAGAGGAGGTGGTGTGTCTGTGAAAGAGAGCGGGGGCACTGAGATTTTGGTGTGGATGGTGAATGCTCCTCCGATAGTCACGTCTCCTTTCTTGGACAGCATAGGGAACTCTGGGCTCCCCAGTATCTGACAGAGAGCCTCCTCTCCCTCTGCCCCAAAGGCTCCTAACAACCCCATCACTACCACCCAAAGCAGCTGCATCACACACACTCTGTAAGAGGCGTCCTAACTGAGTCAGGGAAGACCTGACCTCCACCCCCTAAAATGTCTGTGTTTAATACATGCTGGAGACTGTGACGCTTTCTTCTAAGCAAATCAGAGAAGGATGAGGTCATAAGGGCTGTGTTTTGGCTGTGCTACTGCCAAAATACACAACACAGCTGTTTTATAACAAATACCCTGTATTATATATTCAAACTCCTGCCTATTTAAGTTTGACAAATGTTGTTATACACATTTTCCTAGTGAGTGATAATGAATACAGGTTGTGTGTATTTGAGTACCACTAATGCCAGCATATACAGGTGGATGAAGGTGTCAGATTCAAGTCCTTTGTGTGTTTAGTTGTGCTTCCCTCTCAACTCTGCATGTTTCCCTAAACCTTAGCCTCCAGATGTAATCTCTCAGTGTACACCCTAATCACCGAATCTTATTAGAAAACAGATGTTCATACACCTTGCTCACAAGTTTTTATGGGATATGGGGGACATTCCTAACAAACTTAAAACTGAAATATGTCTGATGTTGTCTTACTAGTTTAATTTAGGTTGTGTCTCTGATGAGCAGTAGGGTCGTTCCACGAAATGAGCCCCTTTTGCATCCCTTTAATATTTTAAGTAGAAATTGAGCACTAATATCACATTTGAAAAGCCTGTTGTATTAAATGAAAATATATATTTTTTATATATGTGTAAGACTTGTTTAAGTGTAAAAATTCAGCATTTTCACACGTCCCTCTGTGCACACTGTGGCTTCTCAGAAGATTTCAACCAACTTAACCCCAAAATGTCTCCAAGTTTTCGCCATCATTTTAAAGCCCCTGTTATTTTGTTGATTACTATTATTTATTTCATGTGATTAGTGAATTATTATTTTAATGAAAAAGAAAACTTCCTCATTGTAAGGTCAACCCTGTTACATGAACTGGACTCTAGTTTTAATATGTGGAAACTATAGTTTTTTTGCCATTTTCTGGTGTTTTGTGGTGGAATACTGAGTGGGTCAATCATTACACATCGACCCTATTACCCATAGATAGATAGGCTATAAATGTTCTAACAATTGCATTTATTTTGTGAAGTTTGCATTCAATTGCCCCTCCCTGTTGTACAATATAAGCTTCCATTCCCCCTGTCAGAAGGACTCTCATGGCTGATTTACGATGAAGTCATCATTCCTGTTACGGTCAACCATGTTACTTTATTTGACTCTTAAAGCTAGAATTCGTAGGGCTGGATTCAATCTGTATTGCAGAAATATCGTGGAAGTTCTGTTTATAAAGCAATTGATATTTAAGGGCAATATTCCTGTGTTCGCAGAGACTGCGTTCATGGTAAACACTTTATTTATCAGCTCAATCGGAAATCATGATTACTATGATTAGTAGTAGAAGTAGAAGACATGATGTCATAATCTAGACATTACATTAACCAGGAATAGAATCCTGAAAAAAACTGGATTAGGACACACAGAGAGCAATTTTAGTTCTGTGTAGGTTGGTTGTTGGGTTTGTGGTACCTGTTGGATTGCTAATCTTTCCCTCTGCACATGGGACACAGTCATAACAGCATACGGGCTTTCCATTATGTACAGCCTCTTCCCACTGCACACTGACACACTTATCTTTAGGGGACAGAGAGTAGACATGGTTTACTCTAAATGTTACAGGTTTTACTTCAGCAGGGTTTGTTACATAAATGTTTTCAATTGCAATATTGAGCCACACATTAAGGATGGAAAGGATGTTTTATTGTCACATACACCAAATAGGTGTGGTGAAAGGTGTTGTTTTACAGGGCCAGCCATGGTAGTACGGTGCCCATGGAGCAAATTAGGGGTAGCCCTTTCCTGCAGTCAATGGCCAAATCACCCTCTTTGGCCTCATGGGTGGAATGTTACAAATATTTTTCATAATTTCATAATTAATAAAATCCAGTGTTTCTATGTCAAACAGTTTTGTTATACTTCAGTTTTCTGTGATGTACACTATATATATAAAAAATATGTGGACAGCCCTTCAAATGACTGGATTCGGCTATTTCAGCCACACCCGTTGCTGATAGGTGTATAAAAGACATACAATCTCCATAGACAGACATTGGCTGTAGAATGGCTTTACTGACGAGCTCAGTGACTTTCAACGTGGCACCGTCACAGGATACCACCTTTCCAACAAGTCAGTTCGTCAAATCTTTACCCTGCTAGATCTGCCCCAGTCAACTTTAAATGCTATTATTGTGAAGTGGAAACATCAAGGAGAAACAACAGCTCAGCCACGAAGTGTTAGGCCACACAAGCTCACAGAAAGGTACCGCCCAGTGCTGAAGAGCGTAGCGCGTAAAAATCATCTGTCCTCGGTTGCAACACTCACTACCTAGTTCCAAACTGCCTTTGGAAGCAACGTCAGCACAATAACTGTTCGTCGGGAGCTTCATGAAATGGGTTTCTATGGCTGAGCAGTTTCACACAAGCCTAAGTTCACCATGTGGAATGCCAAGTGTCAGCTGGAGTGGTGTAAAGCTCACTGCCATTGGATTGGAGCAGTGGAAACACGTTCTGGAGTGGTGTAAAGCTCACCTCCATTGGACTGGAGCAGTGGAAACACGTTCTGGAGGGGTGTAAAGCTCACCTCCATTGGACTGGAGCAGTGGAAACACGTTCTGGAGGGGTGTAAAGCTCACCTCCATTGGACTGGAGCAGTGGAAACACGTTCTGGAGTGGTGTAAAGCTCACCTCCATTGGACTGGAGCAGTGGAAACACGTTCTGGAGGGGTGTAAAGCTCACCTCCATTGGACTGGAGCAGTGGAAACATGTTCTGGAGGGGTGTAAAGCTCACCGCCATTGGACTGGAGCAGTGGAAACATGTTCTGGAGGGGTGTAAAGCTCACCTCCATTGGACTGGAGCAGTGGAAACATGTTCTGGAGGGGTGTAAAGCTCACCGCCATTGGACTGGAGCAGTGGAAACATGTTCTGGAGTGGTGAATCAGCTGCAGGGTTTGGTGGACTAGAGTTATCCAATCAGAGACAGGCGTGATGGGACTGTGGATATTATTGCTTATATTGAAAGAATTTATCATCACTGTGCTGCTTTAAAATCAAGATGGCTTTTTAGTCCATGGGGGACATCATCAGTGATCATCAATATTCTGGGGGTGGGGGGACGGGGGTCACGGGGGGGACGGGGGGGGGTACTGTCTATTACATTCAATTACACTCTGCTGTAGGTCAATAGCATATTGAAGGGGAATGTCCTCCTTCCCAGTTTGGCCATAGCTCTGCGGTAGAGCTCCAGGGCTTCAGCTGTGTGGTGCTGTGTGGTGAAGCTCCAGGGCTTCAGCTGTGTGGTAGAGCTCCAGGGCTTCAGCTGTGTGGTGGAGCTCCAAGACTTCAGCTGTGCGGTAGAGCTCCAGGGCTTCAGCTGTGTGGTAAAGATCCAGGGCTTCAGCTGTGTGGTGCTGTGTGGTGAAGCTCCAGGGCTTCAGCTGTGTGGTGGAGCTCCAAGACTTCAGCTGTGCGGTAGAGCTCCAGGGCTTCAGCTGTGTGGTAAAGATCCAGGGCTTCAGCTGTGTGGTGCTGTGTGGTGAAGCTCCAGGGCTTCAGCTGTGTGGTGGAGCTCCAAGACTTCAGCTGTGCGGTAGAGCTCCAGGGCTTCAGCTGTGTGGTAAAGATCCAGGGCTTCAGCTGTGTGGTAAAGATCCAGGGCTTCAGCTGTGTGGTAGAGCTCCAAGGCTTCAGCTGTGTGGCAAAGATCCAGGGCTTCAGCTGTGTGGTAAAGATCCAGGGCTTCAGCTGTGTGGTAGAGCTCCAGGGCTTCAGATGTGTGGTAGAGCTCCAGGACTTCAGCTGTATCGTAGTGTTCCAGGGCTTCAGCTGTATCGTAGAGCTCCAGGGCATCAGCTGTGTCGTAGAGCTCCAGGGCTTCAGGGCGGATTTAATACATCTCAATACTCTGACATGACCATGTCTCCTCGTCTACTCCTCTTTCATCTGCACTGATTAAAAAAACACCGGACCGATGAATGAAAGACGTCAAAGAGGGAAAGGATAAGGCAAGCAGATGCATCTAGTGACAATAGCGTAGGGTCAGCTGTGGAGCTGAGTGGTTGGAGCTGTGGAGCTGAGTGGGTGGTCTGTCCTAGGCCTAGAGTCTGTGGTGTCTGCTGTGGAGCTGAGTGGGTGGTGTACCTTAGGCCTAGAGTGTGGGGTCAGGGCTCATGGGACCTTGGGCCCTGAGGCTCGGGATGGGCCAGGTCAGAGTCTCAAAGCTGATTTTCAGAGCTGATGGTTGAATAACTGTGATGTTAGATGGCTTTGGGCTATACATTTTGTTTTGCTGTCAAATTTGATGTGAAGTTCAGGGGCTGTATTTCAGTAACATTTGTCTATACCTGTGACTGCTGAGATGGTGTCCTCGTTAGCGATTACTGAGTGAGATTCCTGATTAGAATGCTTTATGCACTAATGTGCTGCTCAGGAGTTAAGTTTAGTATGATCTCCATTAGCTACTGCATATGAGGCAGATCCTCTTCCTGGGTTTCACATAAAACAAACAAATACATGACAAAGTACACAATAGTACTAGACAAGAACAACATAAGATAAGACATTAAATTGAACGTAAATATAAAATAAGAGTTATATAAAGGAAAGACACCAAGAGACAACAGAATACAGTTCACACACTATTCACATATACAGTACATTGTCATATTCTTATATACAGTACAGTACATTTTCATATTCTTATAAACAGTACAGTACATATAAAAATTCTTATGTACAGTACACATTCATATTATTATATACAGTACATGTTCATATTCCTATAGTCCATACACATTAATATTATTATATACAGTACATATTCATATTCCTATGTACAGTACATATTCATATTCTTATGTACAGTACACATTCATATTCGTATATACAGTACATATTCATATTCGTATATACGGTACATATTCCTATTCCTTAATACAGTATAGTTCCTATTCTTATACAGAGTACAGTACACATTCATATTCTTATGTACAGTACATATTCCTATTCCTATATACAGTACAGTTCATATTCTTATATACAGTACAGTACATATTCATATTCGTATATACAGTACTGTTAAATTAGATCTTTAGAAAGAGGGGCTGTGATATATTTAAGCAATAAGTTCCGCGGGGGTGTGGTATATGGCCAATATACCATGGAAAAGGGCTGTTCTGGATACAGCCCTTAGCCGTGGTATATTGGCCATATACCACAACCCCCTGAGGTGCCTTATTGCTATTATAAACTGGTTACCAACATAATTAGAGCAGTAAAAATAAAGGTTTTGTCATACCTGTGTTATGTGGTCTGATATACCACTGCTGTCAGCCAATCAGCATTCAGGGTTCGAACCACCCAGTTTATAATAATATAATCATTTTTTATATTTTTTTGATAAGCTAAACTTGCTTTTTGCCTGAGTAACCTCTGATGACATGGCTCTTTACACAACTGTTTTTGGTTTTGTGTACTTTGAAGAAACCCACAGTGGCGTTTCTGGTGGGGTATGTCCGTTTGTTTGAAGTCTATGAAACTAGTTTGTACAAGTGGTTAGGCATTTTCAACACACAAATGATTCTTAAAGACGAGAAGAGAAGTAGCACATTTCTCCTCAATCCTCAACCATGTTGGAGTGAGTATGCGTGTGTTTGTGTATATCACAGAGACTGTGGAACGATTTCTGTTCTTCCCTATGCTGTGGTAACTCCCCCTTTCTTGTATGTACAGTGGGGGAAAAAAGTATTTGATCCCCTGCTGATTTTGTACGTTTGCCCACTTACAAAGTAATGATCAGTCTATAATTTTAATAGTAGGTTTATTTGAACAGTGCGAGACAATAACAGCAAAAATATCCAGCAAAACCCATGTCAAAAATGTTATAAATTGATTTGCATTTTAATGAGGGAAATAAGTATTTGACCCCCTCTCATGCAGGTAACAAGCTGAGATTAGGAGCACACTCTTAAAGGGAGTGCTCCTAACCGCAGCTTGTTACCTGTAAAAAAGACACCTGTCCACAGAAGCAATCAATCAATCAATCAGATTCCAAACTCTCCACCATGGCCAAGAGCAAAGAGCTCTCCAAGGATGTCAGGGACAAGAATGTAGACCTCCACAAGGCTGGAATGGGCTACAAGACCATCGCCAAGCAGCTTGGTGAGAAGGTGACTACATTTGGTGTGATTATTCGCAAATGGAAGAAACACAAAAGAACTGTCAATATCCCTCGGCCTGGGGCTCCATGCAAGGTCTCACCCCGTGGAGTTGCAATGATCATGAGAACGGTGAGGAATCAGCCCAGAACTACACGGGAGGATCTTGTCAATGATCTCAAGGCAGCTGGGACCATAGTCACCAAGAAAACAATTGGTAACACACTACGCTGTGAAGGACTGAAATCCTGCAGCGCCAGCAAGGTCCCCCTGCTCAAGAATACACATACATGCCCGTCTGAAGTTTGCCAATGAACATCTGAATGACTCAGAGGACAACTGGTGAAAGTGTTGTGGTCAGATGAGACCAAAATGTAGCTCTTTGACATGAACTCAACTCGCCGTGTTTGGAGGAGGAGGAATGCTGCCTATGACCCCAAGAACACAATCTTCACCGTCAAACATGGAGTTTTGGGGGTGTTTTTTTGCTAAGGGGACAGGATAACTTCACCACATCAAAGGGACAATGGACAGGGCCATGTACCATCAAATCTTGGGTGAGAACCTCCTTCCCTCAGCCAGGGTATTGAAAATGGGTCGTGGATGGGTATTCCAGCATGACAATGACCCAAAACACACGGCCAAGGCAACAAAGGAGTGGCTCAAGAAGAAGCACAATAAGGTTCTGGAGTGGCCTAGCCAGTCTCCAGACCTTAATCCCATAGAAAATCTGTGGAGGGAGCTGAAGGTTCGAGTTGCCAAACGTCAGCCTCGAAACCTTAATGACTTGGAGAAGATCTGCAAAGAGGAGTGGGACAAAATCCCTCCTGAGATGTGTGCAAACCTGGTGGCCAACTACAAGAAATGTCTGACCTCTGTGATTGCCAACAAGGGTTTTGCCACCAAGTACTAAGTCATGTTTTGCAGAGGGGTCAAATACTTATTTCCCTCATTAAAATGCAAATCATTTTATAACATTTTTGACATGCGTTTTTCTGGATTTTTTGTTGTTGTTATTCTGTCTCTCACTGTTCAAATAAACCTACCATTAAAATTATAGACTGATCATTTCTTTGTAAGTGGGCAAACGTACAAAATCAGCAGGGGATCAAATACTTTTTTCCCCCACTGTATAACATGCGCTTAATCCATACATAAGTCATAGTGTAGGACTACATTACATTGTGAATTGACCGGTAGGCCTTCAAAGGCACATGATCCATTTACGAGGTAATCCATGCAATAATAATGGTCGTTTGGCATTGAAGACGACTTTAAAGGTGAGTCTAGACTGACTGATCTACAAATCAACTTGCATCATAAATAACTATTGAATAGTATTTGTAGATCAGGCAGGCAGTCACAATTTACCCATGATACATCACAGTTTTGATGCTCTCAAACAGAGCCACTGCGTCCGTGAGTGAGTCATTGCATGTGTGTACACGTCTGGCAGACAGTTTGTTTATGTTTGTGTAATTTTGGCAGATTGCAGTAATTTCATTTGATGTATTCACTTACATTATTAATCTTCACATCACCTCATTCCTTTGCAATTTAGGCCCATCATAATCATCTAGATAAGGATAAAATAATAATTAAAATAATACTTTTGACAGTCACACTAAATTACCAGTTAATTCAGCGTGCCTGATTTAGAGAGGCATTGAAGTGTGCTCTGTTCAATTTGTTGTAATAGTTTTTTTCCAGCCCTGTGGTTGTTTAATGATCTTATGATATGGCTCTTAGCCCAGGTTCAATTAAAAACCTGGGTTGTTTGTGTTTGTGCAGATGCCTGTCAGATCGTTTTCCAGGCGAGTGCTCTTCTGAGAGCCGTCGGTCGGGGAGTTAGATCTGAGCTCAAGAACACATGTGTTGAGGTGGAGGAGCCTGAGGCCTGCCCCCCCCCCGTGGTTTCTTCTGGTTCCCCTCAGAACCTAGGTAGGCGTCGCCTTCTGACAAGCCCCTGACTTACTGACAGAACTCCCCCTTGACTCTCAGTTCCCCTTCACTGCCTCCCACCTGGCTCCATCAGAGGAAGTCATGGCCTGTTCCTGGACCATTGTGGCATTGACAGTGGTCAACACTATGTGGCCAATACAGACTGGACAGAGAAACAGCACTTTCTAGTCACAAATGCAATGCTAACTTTCAAACATACAGCCTCCCTACTAAATAACACAGCGCTTTCAGCCTCCCTGCTAAATAACACTGAGCTTTCAGCATCCCTACTAAATAACACTGAGCTTTCAGCATCCCTACTAAATGACACTGAGCTTTCAGCCTCCCTGCTAAATAACACTGAGCTTTCAGCCTCCCTACTAAATGACACTGAGCTTTCAGCCTCCCTGCTAAATAACACGGAGCTTTCAGCCTCCCTGCTAAATAACACTGAGCTTTCAGCCTCCCTGCTAAATAACACAGAGCTTTCAGCATCCCTACTAAATGACACTGAGCCCATTGTAAGGCTCACATAGAGTTGCAATACATAGAGTTGCAATACACATAATTGCAATACACAGAGTTGGAATACATAGAGTTGGAATACATAAAGTTGCAATACATAGAGTTTCAATTCATGGAGTTTCAATACATAGAGTTGGAATACATAGAGATGCAATACATAGAGATGGAAAACATAGAGTTGGAATACATAGAGTTGGAATACATAGAGTGGAATACATAGAGTTGCAATTCATAGAGTTGGAATACATAGATTTGCAATACATAGAGATGCAATACAGAGAGTTGGAATACATAGAGTTGTAAAACATAGAGTTTCAATACATAGAGTTGTAATACATAGAGTTGCAATACATAGAGTTGTAATACATAGAGTTGCAATGCATAGAGTTGCAATACATAGAGTTGCAATACATAGAGTTGGAATACATAGAGTTGGAATACATAGAGTTGCAATACATAGAGTTGCAAAACATGGAGTTTCAATACATGGCTTTTCAATACGTAGAGTTGCAAAACATAGAATTGGAATACATAGAGTTGGAATACATAGAGTTGTAGTACATGGAGTTGCAATTCATGGAGTTGGAATACATAGAGTTGTAATACATAGAGTTGCAATACATAGAATTGGAATACATAGAGTTGCAATACATAGAGTTGCAATACATTGAGTTGCAATACCTTTTCAAGTAATTAACATTTTCCAGAATGCTATCCTCAACCATGTAGCTAAATCAAATCAAATCAAATCCATTTGTATTGGTCACATACACATATTTAGCAGATGTTATTGCAAGTGTAGCAAAATGCTTGTGTTCCTAGATCCAACAGTGCAGTAGTATCTAACAATTTACAACAATACCCACACATCTAAAAGTAAAATAATGGAAATAAGAAATATATAAATATTAGGATGAGCAATGTCAGAGTGGCATTGACTAAAATACAGTAGAATACAGTATATACATTTGAAATGAGTAAAGCAGTATGTAAACATTATTAAAGTGACTAGTGTTCCATTATTACAGTGGCCAGTGATTCCAAGTCTATGTATATAGGGCAGCAGCCTCTAAGGTGCAGGGTTGATTAACCGGGTGGTAGCTGGCTAGTGATGGCTATTTAACAGTCTGATAGCCTTGCGATAGACTCTGTTTTTCAGTCTCTCGGTCCCAGCTTTGGTGCACCTGTACTGACCTCACCTTCTGGATGATAGTGGTGGTTGATATTCTTGATGATCTGGCCTTCCTGTGTCATCGGGTGCTGTAGCTATCTGATTGATTACATTATGGTTCATGTGGGATAGTGAACAGATATACCAATGACACAGTCTTGGACTGCTGTAATACAATGGGACAGTCTTGGACTGCTGTAAGACAATGGAACAGTCTTGGACTGCTGTAAGACAATGGGACAGTCTTGGACTGCTGTAAGACAATGGGACAGTCTTGGACTGCTGTAAGACAATGGAACAGTCTTGGACTGTTGTAAGACAATGGGACAGTCTTGGACTGCTGTAAGACAATGGAACAGTCTTGGACTGCTGTAAGACAATGGAACAATTTTGGACTGTTGTAAGACAATGGGACAGTCTTGGACTGCTGTAATACAATGAGACAGTCTTGGACTGTTGTAAGACAATGGAACAGTCTTGGACTGTTGTAAGACAATGGGACAGTCTTGGACTGCTGTAAGACAATGGGACAGTCTTGGACTGTTGTAAGACAATGGAACAGTCTTGGACTGTTGTAATACAATGGGACATTCTTGGACTGTTGTAATACAATGAGACAGTCTTGGACTGTTGTAAGACAATGGAACAGTCTTGGACTGTTGTAATACAATGGGACAGTCTTGGACTGCTGTAAGACAATGGAACAGTCTTGGACTGTTGTAAGACAATGGAACAGTCTTGGACTGTTGTAAGACAATGGGACAGTCTTACACTTCTTACCACTATCCCTAGACTCTATGAAAGGAAAAGAGATTGAATGTAAGCAACATGAAATACACCTCAGCAGGCCAGATGGAGTTTCCACCATATTACTTAAACACAACCTATCCAATCCTTTCATATGTCCATTCTGGCATGGGCTAGGGGTTAGGTGTTGGTTTCAGAGTATGAGCCTCTCTGCCCAGACACAGGGGTTGACAACTATCTCAGTGTGACAGAGAGGCATAGAGGGCCTTATCATGGACTCTGTCTCCCTCCACTGACTGTGTTGACTGAGAGCAGCCTCTCTAGATCACTGTTAGTCAATGACAACATGCAGAAGCATCCACTCTATCAATCTGACGTTGACTGCAGGTTATACTATCTGGCATGTTATTTAGCAGGGGTTGTAGTTTCCTAATAAGGTGGGAAATACATGTTTTTTTTTATCACCATTATTAACTTGATTATTACAAGAAATTATGATGTTCTCCCAGTATTGTAGCTAAGCCTACTCTGGATGGACTCTCATTGGTGCATTAACATTCTCATCATTATTTGCCAAGTCTCGGTTAAAACCCTTTCCTGCAGTCAACTGACCAAATCGCCCTCTAGTGGCATCATGGGTGGAATATTATTCATATTTTTCATAATTCCATAATTAATAAACATTATTATAAAAACAAAAACTGCAGAAGTTCGTTTTTTTCTATGTCAAACAGTTGTGTTATATTTCAGTCTTCTGTGATGTATATAAAGTGTAATAATGGGATGCAAACTCAAAATGTAATACATTTCAACTCTATATCTGACATGGTGCAGGTGTATTTTCTTTAAGCCCATAACCATGTGTGTGAGGGGTAGACTTTTGTGACCCTGATTTAACCCACGGCAGTAAAAGGTTAGGGGAAATCTGCAATTGCTACATCCATTTTTGGAGTGATAAAGTAATGATATATTCCAATTGATTCTTGAAGAATATAGTCTTATCACATCTGAAAAAATATGAACTTGTTTTACTCCAATATTTGTAAACAATGTAAATGTAAAGAAACACTGTATAGCCTCACAACATGGTTAAAACTATCTTTTTAATATCATGGATGGTCAGTCTTTGCCTCCATCTCTCTGTCTATTAATCTGAGAGTGGTTACACTTCTCCAGGCCTATCCCTCAGCTTTTTACCTAAACAGTGGCGGTGTAAGCACTTTGCTATTGTGTCACCTGCAGATTGGCCTTTTAAGATAGAGAGGGTCAATTCCTAACTAGAAAAAATGTGTGAGTAAATCCTGTAGTGATGTCAATGGTAGATTTATTTTAAACTTTGAGATATGTGCTCATACAGCAGGCTACCTCAGCCCATATTGGTGACCTGGTTCCTGGAAAGACCCTATCTGTTACACAGGCCCATCTGTACATCAGCCTAGCACAGTCATTGTGATCTATCATTACACATCCGACTGTCATCCTCACAGTATTGTTCTATTAACATGCAACATGTAAGGATGTGAATATTTCAATGTCTTCAGAAAATGTTACTTCATCTCTCCATTTCTATAGCACATAGAACATTGTTTATTGTATAAATAAAATAGGTCTGCTCCAGCCCATAGCTAATAAGTGTGTTGATCATTGAATAGAGCAACAGTTACCCCTCTGAATGCCTCTTGCCAGCTTGTTGCATCTCCTAATGCATCTCCTAATCACTTCCCCCATTACTCTGCCAGACCTGGAGACTGATTATGGTTCTGCGCCACACCTGGTGAACCCTCGATTCATCGCCCCCGGCCCTGATGTCATCACCTGTGTATGAAACACCTACCTGCCCTCGCCTGCCCGCCCGGCCTCTCCGTTCCTCCTGTACCCCCTGGGTTTACCGTAAATTGGCAGGTCTGGGGCAAGGTGTCCTCACCGGTGCCCATCCCTAAGCGCCACGTTTAACCGCTTCAGCGAGTCTTTGTCATGCTTCGTTACATCTGGCCTAACGCGGCTTGTTAAAACAGCGCTCCGGGCAAGGCTGGGGTGTTGCAGAGGCACACAGGTGATTTTCCGGTTCTCTAAGTTCACAACAACCCTCCTTGTCTCTCTCCGGGGAAGTCTCTCTGTAATTGTTTTCCTTCGCCAGTCTGCTACAGTTAGTGTTTTTTCCCACTTAGAGGCCCTCAGCTGAAACCGTGGCAGCTCAGGGAGAGAAAATCTTGTGGTTGGCGTCTCCACCCACATGCTTTTCATTAAAGGGTAGGGGGGATTTTGAATGTCAAAAAGAATAACAGCTCATCCTTAAAATAAGTTGGGGGCTGTTTGTTTACCTATACTCTAGAACTAACGTGTGGTATACAGCTGTATATATACTATATACTTTACTTAAGTGAACGTACAGTGTTACAACAGTCTGAAAGAACACCCCCCCTCTCTCTTTTTCTGCCAGGCCTCACCTTTCATATAATATATGAATATCTCTCAGAACCCCATCTCTGTCACAGGGCAACTAGTGCTCTCAGTGGACCCAGTGCAATTGCAATAACTGAGTAGAACAAATGTAAACATTTTCCATTTGTAATAGGGAAATGTAAGATCCCTGTTTAATTTAGTTTAGAGTGATCAACACAATGATTATTCACTGTTATATTGTACTGATGACATTCTGTGAACACTAACCAGGTTTCCATCCAACCATTTCATGCGGATAACTTTACTTACGCATTAAAAAAGCAATGACAGGGCTGAAAGAAACAGGAAATCCCAGTTACAATTTCATAAATGTCGACATGGGATTTGTTTTTGTCAGTAAAATTAATTACGTGTGAGATGTCGGTGGAAACATCTTTATGAGCAAGTATTGATAAAATAACCATCAGATCAAAGAACTTAAAGTCACGCGATGATACGTTACGTTGTAGGCCTACCACCACGACTCAGAATAGCATGAAAAGTTTATAGGCAGATGAAGTAAGCTATGATGAACAACCCATGGTGGTTAGTGTAAAGTGATCATGCAGATCTCCAATAGGCTAAATATCGAGGGTAGGCTATTATTTGAAAGCTGGTGACATGATGATAGGAGCTTTTGCTCTTATCCATATCTCATCACACTTTATCAGCGGACTCCTGTCTGGAGAGCATGGGCCAAAACCAGATTGGGCAAGTTTGCTGTCCATTGCAACAGATTTTGTGACAAAACCATTGGCAGAGTTGAAAATGCTATGGGAAACCATTTACCTTATGTATTTTATTCGGTACGTGGGAACTTAACCACAAAAGTGATTTTTATGTGCACTACATCATCAAGCACAGCCTTTTATCCACAACAGGTACGTTTGCTGGAAACATAAATCTGGAGGGATTCAAAAAATATATATATGCAGATTTGAGAATATTTCCATAAAGAACTGTCACTAAATACTGTGGGATTCTGTAGCAGCTAAAAGTAACTTTCTTTTTGTTTTCACATTCCTACAAGCCTCTCGGGCTGGTGTTTACAAGACATCTGTTTTCACTTCCTATCAGCCTCTCGGGCTGGTGTTTACAGGACATTTGTTTTCACTTCCTACAAACCTCTTAGGCTGGTGTTTACATAACATTTGTTTTGACTTCCTACAAGCCTCTCGGGCTGGTGTTTACAGAATATTTGTTTTCACTTCCTACAAACCTCTCAGGCTGATGTTTACAGGACATTTGTTTTCACTTCCTACAAGCCTCTCAGGCTGGTGTTTACATAACATCTGTTTCACTTATTACCAGCCTCTCAGGCTGGTGTTTATAGAATATTTGTTTTCACTTCCTACAAGCCTCTCGGGCTGGTGTTTACAGAATATTTGTTTTGACTTCCTACAAGCCTCTCAGGCTAGTGTTTACAGAACATTTGTTTTGACTTCTTACAAGCCTCCCAGGCTGGTGTTTACAGGACATTTGTTTTCACTTCCTACAGGCCTTTCAGGCTGGTGTTTACAGGACATTTGTTTTCACTTCCTACAGGCCTCTCGTGCCGGTGTTTACATAACATCTGTTTTCACTTCCAACCAGCCTCTCGGGCTGGTGTTTACAGAATATTTGTTTTCACCTCCTACAAGCCTCTCAGGCTGGTTTTTACAGAACATTTGTTTTGACTTCCTACAAGCCTCTCAGGCTAGTGTTTACAGAACATTTGTTTTGACTTCCTACAAGCCTCTCAGGCTGGTGTTTACAGAATATTTGTTTTGACTTCCTAGATGCCTCCCAGGCTAGTGTTTACAGAACATTTGTTTTGACTTCCTACAAAGACTCTCGGGCTGGTGTTTACAGAATATTTGGTGCTGTCTGTTAAGGATATAAAGAGGCCAGTTAGACATCTTTTCAAGGTGTTTTTATGTGTTCATATGCCTAGTCCATATCAGTGTTAAATTGATGATATGACAGAAGTCATCAACAGTAATGTCAGCTGATCAATTTAAGTTCTGAGTTAGCTACCAAACCTTTTATTAGTGTCCTGGATTCAGACATAGCCTACATATGCTACTATATTGTCACCCTTTAACTTTACAATGGAGTTCAATGGACCATCATGTTATGTTTTTTCTGCCTGATTAACTAATCACTGCTCTGTGCCTCCTGCCTATTCCCTGGAGGAGCTCAGTGATACAGTAACTTTCTCAGTGTTGTTCTCTCTCTCACCATGTTGTTTTCATTATCATCTGAACAGGTCCTCCTCTGAGAGAGGTGCAACCTGGGACATCTTGTTATGACCCTACTTACTAAGCAGAAGTAGTCTCAGGGAGATATTAGAGGAGAGGAGGGGAACCTGTTACCTGGAGCACCACAACACACCTCTCCACCTCTCAATCACTCCCCCTCCCCCCCTCCCTCCCTCCCTCTCTCTCCATCCTCCTCTCTCGTTCTCACAAAGGGAGGGTATTAGTTAAGAGGAGCCAAACTATAGCCTGAGGCGACATAACACTCATTCTATCTGTTTACATCTTTCTCTCTCTGCCCTCCTCTCTGTCTCACATAGCCTGCAGCGCTAGTCTTAATGATCTGTTCCCCAACACCAGAGCACATTATTACACAAAGTGGGACTTAATGAGTCATTACTCCACAGGTTTACAGCAGAGATTTGGATTTAGAGAGTTGAGACATTGAGTTTTTTTGCATTATGATGCATTTACATGACACTACAACATTCTATGGCAGACATGTTAGCGCCCCATTAACATGACACGGGGAATATTTAAACAATACAATTGAACTGAATATCTAGAATTAGAACAATATTTAAAATTCTAAAAGTTGTGCCAACTCTCTAAATACTATGTATGTATGCTTTACTCCACTAAGAGACTCAGAGCTGGCATGAAGGGAAAAGAGCAATACTGTGTCCTGAATGAATCAGCTACACATGTACAGTACAGCGCATTAGGAAAGTTTTCAGACCCCTTGACTTTTTCCACATTTTGATAAGTTACAGCCTTGTTCTAAAATGGATTGAATAAAAAATGGTCGCATCAATCTACACACAATACCCCTCATTGACAAAGCGAAAACAGGTTTTTAGACATTTTTGCTAATTAAAAAATAAAATAAGGAATACCTTATTTACATAAGAATTTAGACCCTCTCCATTGATCATCCTTGAGATGTTTCCACAACTTGATTTGAGTCCACCTGTAGTAAATTCAATTGAATGGACATGATTTGGAAAGGCACACACCTGTCTATATAAGGTCCCACAGTTGACAGTGCATGTCAGAGCAAAAACCAAGCCATGAAGTTGAAGGAATTGTCCGTAGAGCTCAGAGACAGCATTGCGTCAAGGCACAGATCTGGGGAATGGTACCAAAAAAATTCTGAAGCGATGAAGGTCCCCGAGAACACAGTGGCCTACATCATTCTTAAATGGAAGAAGTTTGGAACCACCAAGACTCTTCCTAGAGCTGGCCGCCCGGCTAAACCGAGCAATCGAGGGAGAAGGACCTTGGTCAGGGAGGTGACTAAGAACCCAATGGTCACTCTGACAGAGCTCCAGAGTTCCTCTGTGGAGATGGGTGAACCTTCCAGAAGGACAACCATCTCTGCAGCACTCCACCAATCAGGCCTTTATGGTAGAGTGGCCAGACGGAAGGCTCAGTAAAAGGCACATGACAGCCCGCTTGGAGTTTGCCAAACGGCACCTAAATGACACTGAGACCATGAGAAACAAGATTCTCTGGTCTGATGAAACCAAGATTGAAGTCTTTGGCCTGAAAACCAAATGTCACATCTGGAGGAACATGCAACATTCCCTACAGTGAAGCATGGTGGTGGCAGCATCATGCTGTGGGTATGTTTTGTTGTGGGAGACTAGTCAGGATCAATGCAAAGATGAATGGAGTAATGTACAGAGAGTTCCTTGATGAAAACCTGCTCCAGAGCTCTCAGGACCTCAGACTTGAGCGAAGGTTCACCTTCCAACAGGACAATGACCCTAAGTACACAGCCAAGACAATGCAGGAGTTGTTTTGGGACAAGTCTCTGAATGTCCTTGAGTGGCCCAGCCAGATCCCAAACGTGAACCCGATCCAACATCTCTGGAGAGACTTGAAAATAGCTGTGCAGCGACGCTCCCCATCCAACCTGACAGAGTTTGAGAGGATCTGCGGAGAAGAATGGGACAAACTCCCGAAATACAGGTGTGCCAAGCTTGTAGCGTCATACCAAAGAAGACTCAAGGCTGTAATCGTTGCCAAAGGTGCATCAACAAAGTACTGAGTAAAGGTTCTGAATACTTATGTAAATGAAATATTTCCGTTTTTTTTTTCAAATATACATTTGCAAAAAAAAAATTCTTTTTTTTGCATTGTCATTATGGGGTATTGTGTGTAGATTGATGAGGGGAAAAAATGATTGAATCCATTTTAGAATAAGGCTGTAACGTAACAACATGTGGATAAAGTCAAAGGGTCTGAATACTTTCCAAATGCACTGTATACAGTACCAGTCAAAAGTTTGGACACACCTACTCATTCCAGGGTTTTTCTTTATTTTCACTATTTTCTACATTGTAGAACAGTAAAGATATCACAACTATGAAATAACACATATGGAATCATGTAGTAACCAAAAAAGTGTTTCAAAGGACCATTTGCCTTGATGACAGCTCTTGGCACTAGCTTCATGAGGTAGTCACCTGGAATTATTTTCCAACAGTCTTGAAGGAGTTCCCACATATGCTGAGCACTTGTTGACTGCTTTTCCTTCACTCTGCAGTCCAACTCATCCCAAGCTATCTCAATTGGGTTGTGTTGGGTGATTGTGGAGGCCAAGCCATATGATGCAGCACCCCATCACTCTCCTTCTTGGTCAAATAGCCCTTACACCGCCTAGATATGTATTTTGGGTCATTGTCCTGTTGAAAAACAAATGATAGTGCAAACCAGAAGTGATGGCTTATCGCTGCAGAATGCTGTGGTAGCAATGCTGGTTAAGTGTACCTTGAAATGAAAATAAATCACAGGCAGTGTCACCAGCAAAGCACACCCACACCATCACACCTCCTCCTCCATGCTTCATGGTGGGAACCACACATCTGGAGATCATTCATTCACCTACTCTGTGTCTCACGAAGACACGGCGATTGGAACCAAAAATCTCAAATTTGGACTCATCAGACCAAAGAACAGATTTCCACTGGTCTAATGTCCATTGCTCAGGTTTCTTGGCCCAACAAAGTATCTTCTTATTATTGGTGTCCTTGAGTAGCGGTTTCATTGTAGCAATTCGATCATGAAGGCCTGATTCACATTATAGTCATTTAGCAGACGCTCTTATCCAGAGCAACTCACCGTAGTGAATGCATACATTTCATAAAACATTTTTTTCCCGTACTGGTCCCCTGTGGGAAACGAACCCACAACGCTGCAAACACCATGCTCTACCAAATGAGCCACACGGGACCAGTTGATGTTGAGATGTGTCTGTTACTTGAACTCTATGAAGCATTTATTTGGGCTGCATTCTGAGGTGCATTTATTTGCCGATGTCTGAGGCTGGTATCTCTAATGAACTTCTCCTCTGCAGCAGAGGTAACTCTGGGTCTTCCTTTCCTGTGTCAGTCCCCATGAGAGCCAGTTACATCAAAGCACATGATGGTTTTTGCGGCATCACTTGAAGAAACTTTCGGTTCTTGAAATTTTCCGGATTGATTGACCTTCATGTCTTAATCTAATGATGGACTGTCATTGCTCTTTGCTTATTTGAGCGGCATAATAATATGGACTTGGTCTTTTACCAAATAGGGCTATCTTCTGTATACCACCCTTACCTTGTCACAACACAACTGATTGGGTGAAACGCATTAAGAAGGAAATAAATTCCACAAATTGACTTATAACAAGGCACACCTGTTAATTGAAATGCATTCCAGGTGACTACCTCATGAAGCTAGTTGAGAGAATGCCAAGAGTGTGTAAAACTGTCATCAAGGCAAATGGTGGCTACTTTGAAGAATTTGTTTAACACTTTTTTGGTTACTACATGATTCCATATGTGTTATTTCATAGTTTTGATGTCTTCACTATTATTCTACAATGTAGAAAATAGTAAAAATAAAGAAAAACCCTTGAATGAGTAGGTGTGTCCAAACTTTTGACTGGTACTGTTTATTAACATATACGTACTGTACATCACATGCAAGACTTTCCACAATACTTACTGTTTTGCTCCTATTCTGCCATGACAAAAGCAGTGTTATATAATTATTTTGTCATAACTCCACCGAGACACACATTCTTCATTGAGGAGTGTGTAAATTAGAAGTCTGAGACTTATATTTACATTACATTTACATTTAAGTCATTTAGCAGACGCTCTTATCCAGAGCGACTTACAAATTGGTGCATTCACCTTATGATATCCAGTGGAACAACCACTTTACAATAGTGCATCTAAATCTTTTAAGGGGGGGGGGGGTTAGAAGGATTACTTTATCCTATCCTAGGTATTCCTTAAAGAGGTGGGGTTTCAGGTGTCTCCGGAAGGTGGTGATTGACTCCGCTGTCCTGGCGTCGTGAGGGAGCTTGTTCCACCATTGGGGTGCCAGAGCAGCGAACAGTTTTGACTGGGCTGAGCGGGAACTGTGCTTCCTCAGAGGTAGGGGGGCCAGCAGGCCAGAGGTGGATGAACGCAGTGCCCTTGTTTGGGTGTAGGGCCTGATCAGAGCCTGAAGGTATGGAGGTGCCGTTCCCTTCACAGCTCCGTAGGCAATCACCATGGTCTTGTAGCGGATGCGAGCTTCAACTGGAAGCCAGTGGAGAGAGCGGAGGAGCGGGGTGACGTGAGAGAACTTGGGAAGGTTGAACACCAGACGGGCTGCGGCGTTCTGGATGAGTTGTAGGGGTTTAATGGCACAGGCAGGGAGCCCAGCCAACAGCGAGTTGCAGTAATCCAGACGGGAGATGACAAGTGCCTGGATTAGGACCTGCGCCACTTCCTGTGTGAGGCAGGGTCGTACTCTGCGAATGTTGTAGAGCATGAACCTACAGGATCGGGTCACCGCCTTGATGTTAGTGGAGAACGACAGGGTGTTGTCCAGGATCACGCCAAGGTTCTTAGCACTCTGGGAGGTACCTGTCTGCAGGGAGGTGAGGTGAGCCCTCTGCCTCCTCACATTGCTGTAAGATCAGCTGGTTCACTCAGGCAGAATGGTAAATGGTGTTTGTCTCCTGTCTCACTCCATTATGGTCCAATGTGCATGGCAGTTGTTTGTTATTCTCACTGTCTTGCAGTGAAACTGGCAGATGCTCTCGTCTTTCCATTGACCGGTATCCCTGGGGAGATAAGAGCAATCAGACAGGAGGTGATCTGAGAGGAGGGGGGGGGGGGCAGTCGGGTAGGCAACATATAAAGAGGGCTCTTGCCGTGACCCCACAATGAGTGGGTGAGGATGTGTTTGGGTCTGTGTGCTGTACTGTCTGTGAGGGTTCAGCATGGATGTATCTCTTTGGCAGTTGGGCAGGTGTATTCTAGGACTTTATGAGGATATGCAATATGTTACGGTTTAGTAGGGTGTGTTTTCTAAAACTGGAGGAATCTCTCTTCATGGGAACGCAGGCTGTTGTAGTGAGTTAACAACTCTCTTTACTGCATGGCTTGATTTTATGTCTCCTTATGGATTGTAGTACAGTAGGAACTGTCAAAGTCTCGGTGTGACTTTGTTGGATGTACAAGTTATAAACTGGTATATAGATTTTTGACTTATGTGAGCAAATTGTGGCAGTGCTGAGACAATGAAGAGATCAGGGTTCCTTTGTGTGACAGTGCTGTGCTTGGAGTTCTTCTGTCTAATCTCCTCCCAGCCTCAGTCCAAGCCTCAGCAGTGTAGACTGATGGCGGGTCCCTCTGCCCTGCCTGTGCTACAGAGGGAGGGGGATGTAATGCTGGGGGGCCTCTTCTCCCTCCATGACATGATGCTGCAGCCTGACCTCTCCTTCACCTCCAAGCCAGCCCCCACACGCTGCACCGGGTGAGGGTCTGAGTTAGTTCTCCAGACTATGGCCGTCACCATAAAAGGATTCAGTGTAATAGACTCATCCCTCTGTCCTCTCCTCTCCCACGCAGGTTTAACTTCCGGACATTCCGCTGGATGCAGACCATGAGGTTTGCCATCGAGGAGATCAACAGAGATGATCATCTGCTCCCCAACTTCACTCTGGGATATAAGATATATGATTCGTGCAGTACTCCTTATCACGCCCTGAGGGCTTCTGTGGAACTGATGGGGGGAGAAGGGGAGGGAGAGGTGGAGGGGGGATCCTGTCATGGCCTGGTTCCGGTGGTCATCGGGGATGGAGGCTCCACTCTGTCTCTGGTGGTGGCTCGCTTCCTGGGAGTCTTCAGAGTACCTCAGGTAGGCAGACTGACCACTTACAATGAACAGTATATACTACTCTTCACAGTTTAAGGGTGTTACTAACAGAAGTACATTGGCTGAAGAGTTACTTTTTTTTTCTTCCTCTCTCTCTCTCTCTCTCTCTCTCTCTCTCCTCTCTCTCTCTCTCTCCCTGTCTCTCTCCCTGTCTCTCTCTCTCCCTGTCTCTCTCCCTGTCTCTCTCTCTCCCTCTCTCCCTGTCTCTCTCTCCCTCTCTCTCTCCCTCTCTCCTTGTCTGTCTCTTTCTCTCTCCCTCTCTCCCTGTCTCTCTCGCTCTCTCTCTCTCTGTCTCTCTCTCTCAGGTCAGTTATTTCTCTAGCTGTGCATGTCTCAGTAACAAGGCAGAGTTCCCAGCCTTCCTCAGGACCATGCCCAGTGACTTCTTCCAGGTGACTTCTCATTCCATGTAACTCTCTAACTTATCCACTTTCTCTCTCTAATCTAATTCCTATCGAATCTCTACTCTAGTAGCAATTGAGTGTTGGGAAAAGGTTAATCCGTGTCTGATTCCAGGTGGATGCCCTGGTGCAGCTCGTCCAGCACTTCAGCTGGAAATGGGTGGGTGTGGTTGCCGGGGACGATGCATATGGTCGTGGGGGAGCCCAAATATTTTCTGAGAAGGTTTGTGGGATATACTGTATAATTTTCTCCTGTGTGGAAAAATACACAATGTGAATGTGTTATGGCTTAAAGTGTCTGCTAAATGACCATAGTATACCATTATAGGTGCAGAAGCTCGGTGCCTGCGTGGCCCTCCATGAAATCATCCCCAAAAACCACGCGGAGGGGGCCATGGCCTCCATCGTTGCCCGTATTCGGTCCTCCGGGGCTGGGGTGGTTCTGGTGTTTGCCCTGGAGCAGGATGCTGGAGCTTTGTTTGACGAGGCCCTGCGGCAAGGTCTGACAGGGGTGCAGTGGCTGGCCAGCGAAGCCTGGAGTACAGCCTCAGTTCTCTCCACCCCTCCCCGCTTCCTCCCTATCCTCCAGGGCTCTATGGGCTTTGCCATCCGCCGAGCTGTGCACATCCCTGGACTACAGGAGTTCCTGCTGCGTCTGCACCCCTCAGGCCCAGATGCCTCCAAGGACCCGTTCCTACGCCCTTTCTGGGAGGAGGTGTTTAGGTGTAGCCTGCAGGGTGATGGGGGTGGAGATAGTCAGAGGGGTAAACCTCTGTGCTCTGGGTCTGAGGACCTGGGCAGTGTCAGGAACATCTACTCTGACGTGTCTCAGTTGAGGATATCCTATAATGTGTACAAGGCTGTGTACGCCATTGCCCATGCACTGCATGCTATGAGGAGCTGCGAGACAGGAAGAGGACCTTTCCATCTGCATGCCTGCCCAAATACTGACAGTGTACAGCCATGGCAGGTACTGGACTGGTACTGGTCAGATAAATGTACTGATGTTTTAAACAAGAAAAATAGTTACTTTTAAATACCGTTTTAGACAAAACATTTTCTTTAACTTTCATATATAGTTTTAAGTAAGAAAAGTAGTTACTTTTAAAAATAGTTTTAAACAAGACAAATGGTTACATTTGAAACATTCTGAATGTATGCCCGATTGTCTTTCTCTCCTCAGCTCCTGCACTACCTGAAGCAGGTGGAGTTCTCTAACTCGTTTGGTGATGAGACTAAGTTTGATGTGAACGGGGACCCAGTGGCTGTGTATGACCTGGTGAACTGGCAGTTAGAGGCAGACGGTCAGGTGGAGTTTGTCACAGTGGGGAGGTTTGACGAGACTACCAGCCTGGGCAGGAAGAAACTATACATCCAGAAAACGGACATCATCTGGAATGGAAACCAGACAACAGTAAGGCTCTAATAAATGTCTGAACTTTTACATTTTAATCTCTTAATATTCTTTTTAAAAAAAGCTCTCCTAGTTAGATTTCTTTGGAAAAATATGATTTAATTTCTTCGAAAATGGTAACGCAAAGAGTAGCTGGAGGAGATGGATGCAACAGAGAATATTCATTTCATTAAACTGCATCCATCTACGATGTCTGTTAATCGTTTTGTTGTTGTTGTAAGAAATTGCATTTAGCAGTTTAGTTTTCCTTTTCAGATGTGTTCTTTTGAATTTCATGGTCATAGAATATGGTCATATAATACATTAATTAAGTTTTATTTGTATTTATTTTTGTATCTCTGTTGCTCTCATGTGTGTTCCTGTGCATTCATGTTTAATTCTGACTGAAGTAGTGTGTGATCTTCCTCCCCCCTAGGTCCCTCTGTCAGTATGCAGTAGCAGCTGTCCACCAGGCACTCGGAGGGCCATCAGGCCTCACCTCCCTATCTGCTGCTTTGACTGTGTGGTCTGTACAGCAGGAGAGATTAGCAATCAGACAGGTGAGGCCAGTCTACAGCCAGTATGGATGTGAGAATGTGTTGTCATAACCCAGCCTCACTAGAGAAATATGTCTTGACTTCTCCATGTTCCCCAGATGCTACAGAATGTGTCCGATGCCTACCTGAGTTCTGGTCCAATGAGGAGTGTACAGCCTGCATCCCCAAGCTGGTTGACTTCCTGTCCTACAGTGACACAATGGGTATCGCTCTGCTCTCCGTGGCCCTCCTGGGGTCCTTCTGCACTGCCACAGTCATCCTCATATTCTCCTGTCACCACGCCACCCCCATCGTCAGGGCCAACAACTCTGAGCTGAGCTTCCTGCTGCTCTTCTCCTTGACTCTGTGTTTTCTGTGTTCTCTTACTTTCATTGGCCGGCCCTCTGAGTGGTCCTGTATGCTGCGTCACACAGCGTTTGGGATCACCTTCGTCCTCTGCATCTCTTGTGTTCTGGGGAAAACAATAGTGGTGTTGATGGCCTTCAGGGCTACACTTCCAGCCAGTAATGTCATGAAATGGTTTGGGCCTCTACAGCAGAGAGCCTTCATCTCACTCTGTACTCTGGTCCAGGTAGGAACATTGACCCAGCTGTTCTCTTCGTATCATGCACCCTTGTTGGACTGTTACGTATCAACATGACAATTATTTTCCTCCTCCAGGTGGTGATCTGTGCTGTGTGGCTGGCTGTTTCCCCTCCCAGCCCACGCAGACTGATGACACGTGAGAGTGCCTGTGTCATCCTCCTATGTGATGAGGGCTCAACTCTGGGCTTCTGCTCTGGTGCTGGGCTACATCGGCCTTCTGGCCTCCCTCTGTCTCCTCTTAGCCTTCCTGGCCAGGAAACTCCCAGACAACTTCAATGAGGCCAAGTTCATCACCTTCAGCATGCTGATCTTCTGTGCTGTGTGGGTGGCCTTCATCCCTGCCTACGTCAGCTCTCCTGGGAAGTACTCCACGGCCACGGAGGTGTTCGCCATCCTGGGCTCCAGTTTCGGCCTGCTGACCTGCCTCTTCCTGCCCAAATGTTACATAATTCTGCTGAAGCCTGAGAAGAACAACAGGAAACACCTCATGGCCAAGTCTGCAGCTGACAAGACATTCTAGTGGATCTTACAACGTCTATCATTTATATCAGGGACCGGGCAACTGACGGCCCGCCCCCCCTTTTGTAGGCCCGCGATCAATTTACAAAACTGATCAATTTGGGGTTTTTTAGGAACTCGGTCAGGTTATCAACTTAATATTGAATATTAAGAATAGTAGAATACACAAGGTGAAATTTAGAAATGTGGTTCTGCGTCAGCATTTTGCTGTTGTTGTGTCAGTCACTGACAGTCTCTCAATTAGTCCATGTCAGCTAACATTACTAAAATTATAGTAATCATGGTCAAATTACCACTCTCATTCAGATATCAGATTGAAAACCGCAAACACTTCTCTACAACCTATGGCAAAATTTGTGGAATTGCAGGAAAATAGCTGTAAAATTGCTAAATCTTCTCTCTGCCACATGGGAAAATGTTGCAACAAACTTGCTTTAAAACTGCAGCAATTTCTCTACGCCCAATGGCAAACTGTGTAGATATATAAAACTTCTTCTCTGCTGTCGAAAAAAAAAAAATAGTCTCATAAGGTGGGGTGGCCTCCCAACAAAATGTAATTTAGGGCCCTCAAAAAGACTACTGCACCTTTGTGGCCCCTCCCTGATTTAGATTGTGTGGAAATTATAATGTAGTTTCAGGAAGTTCAATCAGGAAGTCTGAATGGTCATTTAACTATATCTCGTAAGCGTAACATAATACCCTTTGTTTCCTATTCTAGGGGCATAGTGGGAATGAATAGAAATGTATCATCATCACAGTGGGAATGAATACAAATGTATCATCATCACAGTGGGAATGAATACAAACGTATCATCATCACAGTGGGAATGAATACAAACGTATCATCATCACAGTGGGAATGAATACAAACGTATCAGCATCACAGTGGGAATGAATACAAACGTATCATCATCACAGTGGGAATGAATACAAACGTATCATCATCACAGTGGGAATGAATACAAACGTATCATCATCACAGTGGGAATGAATACAAACGTATCATCATCACAGTGGGAATGAATACAAACGTATCATCATCACAGTGGGAATGAATACAAACGTATCATCATCACAGTGGGAATGAATACAAACGTATAATCATCACAGTGGGAATGAATACAAACGTATCAGCATCATGATGTTCTCCAGAGTGGCGCAGGGGTCTAAGCCACTGCATTTCAGTGCAAGAGGTGTTACTACAGTCCCTGGCTCACATCCGGTTGTGATTGGTAGTCCAGTAGGGCGGTGCACAATGGGCCCAGTGTCGTCTGGGATAGGCCATCATTGTAAATAAGTATTTGTTCCTAAATGACTTGCCTAGTTAAATAAAGGTTACATTTAAAAAATATATATAATCATAGCGTCTTGTTTCTCCTCCTCTTCCCTGTTAGCCATGTGTTGAATGTCAATCACCTATTGACCTTATAGTCTATAAGCAAGGCACAACAATGCACAATTCTCACGCTTGCTGTTCAACCAATGAGCTCACTCTGTCAATTATCACCTTCTTCTCTCAACCAATGGGTGTACATCTTGGGAGGTTTAACCATGCTCTTTCACCTGCTGTTTTTCAGTAACCGTTTTCAACATCCATCCACCTCCCCACCACCACCAGCTATAATGGCCTTAATAAAGACACATCATTGGAACTCCTTTCCCCAGGTTTGGTGGGGGGGGGGTCAATCCCAGCTGCCCAACAAAAGGCACCTAGCTCTGAGAAGCATTCATTGGAGGCCATAGCCGAAACTATTTAATGCAATTTCATATTGCATTCTGTCTCTGTTGTTTATCCAGTTAAGCCTCAAAGTCCTCAAAGTCAGTTATCTACCACCGGAGAGTGCTGTTGTCCCACCTCAGAGTCAGTTATTGTAATGAAAGATCCTTCATCTTTACATTGATCCTCACTCAGCTTATCCTCTTACACGTCTCTCAGATCTTTGTAGTGTTTGACAGCTTTCCTAATACAAGGTGCTTTTTCACTGCAGGCCCACAAACTTTCATTCTCCTCTTTCACTGCTCAGTCAGAAAGCAACCCCTGCCTGCCTCCTAGACCCTGGCCCCTGATTTGATAGAATTTCATGGGTTTAAGAAACATAGAAGTACCTTCACACAGCTCTCTGGTAGGAGAGAGGATCTGAGAGGCTCGGTCACTGGAGGCCAGGCTGAATAGGCTGTAGCCATGCAGAATAACACAGGCCAGTGATGGGAGGTGCAAAGGGCCAGAGTGACGAGAGTGATGAGTGAGACCAGAGTGATGAGTGAGACCAGAGTGATGAGTGAGACCAGAGTGATGAGAGAGGACAGAGTGATGAGTGAGGCCAGAGTGATGAGCGAGACCAGAGTGATGAGTGAGACCAGAGTGATGAGTGAGACCAGAGTGATGAGAGAGGACAGAGTGATGAGTGAGGCCAGAGTGATGAGCGAGACCAGAGTGATAATAGGATGACATGTGTGACCTCATATTTTCAGCGCCTGTAGAAATTAGAGTGATTAACTTCAGTGTCACAGTCATTCTTCAATTACATTTAATTATCCCCCACCATAACCCGCTGTCACTGGTATAGCTCAGAGACAACTGAAAGTTTAGAGAAAGAAAATGGGTGTCTTTAAGGAGAAAGCAGCCGACTGTAGACGAAAGTTGAAGAGTGAAATTGTGAGAGGTTGCACCCTGACCTGAGAGAGCCGTTTTTCTCTGTTTGGTTAGGTCAGGGTGTGACATGGGGTGGGCATTCTATGTGTTGTAATTCTATGTTGGTTTTTCCTTTGATTGGCCTAGTATGGTTTCCAATCAGAGGCAGCTGTCTATCGTTGTCTCTGTTTGGGAATCATACTTAGGCAGCCCTTTTTCCCACAGTCAGTTGCGGGATATTGTCTTTGTTTGGTTGCATGAATTTTTGCACTACGAAGCTTTTCGGTTGTTGTGTTTTTTGTTGTTGTTGTTGCTGGTTCACCTTTAAAATAAAATATGATGAACCCAAATCACGCTGCGCCTTGGTCTACCTTTAACGACGAACGTTACAACTGGCCTATCTTCGATTTTGCCATCTATTGTTATCTCCAATGTTTTGACATCTTCCATAAAATGCAGCCTTGAATCTGCCATAAAAATAGTTTGAAAGAATAAGATGAAGCTCCGGTAAAATGGATAACTATCGAAAGATAGTTGATATGTATTTTCTACTTTGTAATAGACACGGTGCAACCTTTGGTAGGTAGACTGCTGGCAGGCTTCGGCTGCGGTACAGCAAAGCCAAGTCAGTCCGTGCTCATGGTTCTCACAGGGGAAGTGAAATGAAAGGCTACAATGACTTGGCTTATGATCATGTGTAACCGATGTGAAATGGCTAGTTAGTTAGCGGTGGTGCGCGCTAATAGCAATTGAATCGGGTGACGTCTCTCGCTCTGCGACCTTAAGTAGTTGTTCCCCTTGCGTTGCAAGGGCCGTGGCTTTTGTGGCGCGATGGGCAACGATGCTTCGTGGGGTGTCAGTTGTTGATATGCGCAGAGGGTCCCTGGTTCAAGCCCAGGTTGGGGCGAGGAGAGGGTCGGAAGCTCTACTGTTACATTGGTGCCGTGACCCGGATCATTGGTTGCTGCGCAAAAGGAGGAGGTCAAAAGGGGGGTGAGTGTAACCGATGTGAAATGGCTAGTTCGTTAGTGGTGGTGCGCGCTAATAGCGATTCAATTGGGTGACGTCACTCGCTCTGCGACCTTAAGTAGTTGTTCCCCTTGCGCTGCAAGGGCCATGGCTTTTGTGTTGCGATGGGTAACGATGCTTCGTGGGGTGTCAGTTGTTGATATGCGCAGAGGGTCCCTGGTTCAAGCCCAGGTTGGGGCGAGGAGAGAGACGGAAGCTATACTGTTACACATGCACTCTGCAAATGTTATGTAACTATACTGTAAGTTCCTTGAATTGAATTTCTCATGTGCCTTTTCATTATCTGGATAGACACTTGTGGTTTCCAGCTAATGTGACACCAATCAAAGCAGTTGAGTGTGTAGTGAAGCAAAACGTCAGTGGTAAAAATCCTTTGTCTTGGGGAGACAGGAAGCGCGGTTGGCAAAATACTATCACATCATGCAATTATACCATTTATAAAATGGTCATACAGTGCATTCGGATAGCATTCAGACCTCTTAACTTTTTCCACATGTTGTTATGTTACAGACTTATTCTAAAATAGATTCATTTACATATTTTCCTCATCAATCTACACACAATACCCCATAATGACCTCACAATACACCATAATGACATTTCAATACCCCATAATGATGAAGATATTTTAGCAAATTTATAAAAAAAAAAAAAACAGAAATACTATATTTACATAAGCATTCAGAGCCTTTGCTATGAGACTCAAAATGAAACCCAGGTGCATCCTGTTTCCATTGATCATCCTTAAAATGTTGTTAAACTTGATTGGAGTCCACCTGTGGTAAATTCAATTGATTGGACATGATTTGGAAAGGCACACACCTGTCTATATAAGGTCCCACAGTTGACAATACATGTCAGAGCAAAAACCAAGCCATGAGGTTGAAGGAATTGCCTGTAGAGCTCCAAGACAGGATTACGTTGAGGCACAGATCTGGGGAAGGGTACCAAATCATTTGTGCATCATTGAAGGTCCCCAAGAACACAGTGGTCTCAATCATTGTATTCTGATGTTAACCAAGGCCTTCATAAACACAACCAAATTATTATGTTTGTATTGCGTATATTAAATATATTATTTACACTGTTAGAATGTTACGGTTAGAATGATGCTCATTAGCGTGAAGGGGGGTCCATCGAGGACCAGCGGTTCTAGGGTTAAGGGATATGTCAGTGAAGACCACCTCTTCCAGGGCAACAGGAGACACCATACTTCTCGATATACTGAGCTAGAGGGAGGAAGAATCATGTCTAAATCAATTTAGGATGGGGTGAAATGCTAGTGCTTAGAAATTAAATTTAAAGTTTGTTACGGATAGTCCTCCTACATCTTTCCATCTTTGTAAGTTTGTTAATTTTATCCGGGATCGCTTACCATACCATATGAATTTTGAAACCGCACATTTTATCCTTATAGACAGAAGGGGAAACATGGGAAGCATTGAACTACAGAAATTCAGCCGTGGCAATATATTCATTTTGACATTCACTTCTTCTGGATTGGTGGGTCCCTTGTGGGACGGTTGAGCTAATGTAGGCTTTGCGCACACACTGCTGCCATCTAGTGGCCAGTATCTAAATTGCACCTGGGCTGTAATAATACATTATGGCCTTTGTCTTGCATTTCAAAGATAATGGAAGAAAAAAAAATTTAAACGGTTGTTTTTTTCTTTGTATTTCCTTTTACCAGATCCAATGTGTTATAATCTCCTACATTCATTTCACATTTCCACAAACTTCAAAGTGTTTCCTTTCAAATGGTACCAAGAAAAATGCATATCCTTGCTTCAGGGCCTGAGCTACAGGAAATTAGATTTGGGTATGTAATTTTAGGCGAAAATTGAAATTGAAAGAAAGGGGCCGATCCTTAAGAGGTTTTAAAGCAACTGCAATGTTAATCCATGTACTGACGTCGGATTTAATTGTTTTGAGGATACTGTTCAAGTTTCTGGCAATGATTTTATCTAAGGAAGGAAATATATCCACTCCCAAATATTTAAAATGGGAAACGATTGGGATTTCATAAATATATGGAGTACTCCATTGAGGTCTTGAGAGGCAGTTGAGCTGATTTGCTTGGATATATTTTATAACTTCAGATTAAGCTGAATGCATCTCATATCAAATAAAATTTGTCACATGCCGAATACAACTGTGAAATGCTTACTTACAAGCCCTTAACCAACAATGCAGTTTAAAAAATATTTACAAAATAAAGTAAAGTACATTATTTAAAAAAAGTAACACAAGAAACGTACATAACAATAACTAGGCTATATACAGGGGGTACCGGTACCGAGTCCATATGCGGGGGTGCAGGTTTGTCGAGGTAATTTGTAACGTGAATATGCATAGGTAATAAACAGCGAGTAGCAGCAGTGTAGAAACAAAGGGGAGGGGGGGACGGCAATGTAAATAGTCCAGGTGGCCATTTGATTAATTGCCATCTATGATCTTCAATGTGTTTGGAAGTAATTGAGATTCATTACTAGATATAATAAAATATTGTCTGTGTATAATGAGAGGAAGTGATCAGTAGATTTTAGGGGAAAGTGGTGTTAGTTCCTTCAATTGATAAATTGCCTTGGCCAGGAGTTCCATGGATAATAAAAATAGCAAAAAAGACATTGGATCACCTTGTCTGCTGCTTCTTTGGATTCTGAATGTAGTGGAGCCAATTCCCATATGTTCCAAGACAGACCAGAGATATGACCATTCTAGTCTATCAAAAGCCTTTTCTGCATTGAGAGATAAAACAGCCCAAAGAGAATTTTGTTTCTGATGAAGCATTTAAGATATGTAATAATCAACAGAGGTTATACAAGGAAAAACTTTTTTTATTATTATTTGTTTTCTGGCTTGTTGTGGATTTACATTCAGAAGTGTACAGTTCTTTACAGAAGCGGGAGAATATTTTATTGATAAATCTGGGTTCTGATAGTAATTCCCCTTTTCCAAATGCAACAGTTGCTATATGAGCTAATTTATCATTAATGCGTAGCTTGTTGGCCACTAAACAACTGGAACGATTACCATGGTTGAGTCTAACTCGATGAATTGCACATTTTGCTTTCTGTCTTATCAATAAATTAAGTTCTGTCTTGACTTTGGAAATATTAATAGCTAACGGGTCTGAAAAAAGTGTATCTGGAGAACGCTCTAACGCATTTAACAACATTTCCAATTCTGCTACTTCTTTAATTGTGATTTACTCAAACCAGTTGCAAATGCAGTTGTAACATTTTTTTTTTTAAACCTTGGGTGGTATTCCATAGAATCCGGGGTTATTGACTGAATTGTTATTGAGCATTATGCATTAATTTAGTTGAATTTGAAATTGATCACAGAATGTTAAAAGGCCATCTTGTGGCTCTTTTAGCAGATTCTACAATTTGTAATTGGCAGAGGTCGGCGTGGTGATCAGACAAGTTCATATGTTGAATTTCTATTTTCTTAATTTTAGAAAATAGAGGTGTATATAATAATACAAAATCGATTCAGAAGAACGTTTCAGGAAAAGTGTTTTATGCCTGTTTCAGTAGAACGTGTATCCATTTGCATTTGGATGATGTACTCACCAGGTATGAATGAGGTTGTAATCAGAGAGTATATGTTAGAAGAGCTTTGGTTGCATGTGGATTTCAGGTGGTCATATTAGATTTGTCCCACATGCCCAAAATGGCATTCATGTTTGTCCTAATAACAGATGGAATTCAGTAAATTCTAGCAATATGCTGTTCAGAGAATCCAAAAAAAACATATGATCATATCAATTCAGAGCATTAACATTAATAAAGAAAATGTTCTTTCCATTATGGATGCATTTTTAGGAAAGTGATTTTGCCTTCTTGGTCTTCACCTTTGAGCTTGAGTTTCTTATGTAATATTATGGTTACACCTTTAGTTTTGTTGGGGCTGATGAAAAAGTAGCCATTTTCTACAAATGGTCCCTCATTTTATGTGCTTCCTTACTGATTAGGTGTGTTTCTTGGAACATTGCTATGTCAACATGGTTTCTTGCCAGAATATCAAGACAACTTGAAGGACAGTTTAGCCCTTTCAAATTCCAAGAGAGAATTGCTAGTATTGCCATTGTTATATTAACAAAATAATTGTTATCTTTAGTGTTGATAAGCCCATGGATGTGTAACAAAAAGCAGAACTAAGATGGAAACTCACCCATTGGTCGTTTCCCATACAGAAAACCCTCCCTGTAAACCATTCTCCCCTCTCTCCGCTTCCCTGTCCCCCCTTCCCTAACCCCACCTCCCTAACCCCATCTAGCCCCACCACCCTAGCCCCCCTTCCCTAACCCCACCTCCCTAACCCCCATTCCCTAACCCCACCTTCCTAGCCCCCCCTCCCCTAACCCCACATCCCTAACCCCACATCCCTAGCCCCACCTCCCTAGCCCCCCCTTCCTTAACCCCACCTTCCTAGCTCCACGATGCCTAGCCCCCCTTCCCTAACCCCACCTCCCTAGCCCCCCCTTGCCTAACCCCACCTCCCTGCCCCATGTTTTAGTCTTCAGGTATTCATTATTTAGGGTGGGTAATGAAGAGAATAAAACAAAAAGTAGAAAGTGAACATAACAACAGATAAACAGTCAAATAGGACCTGCAGGCATTTAAGTATTCCATACTACATACAAAAAAAGTGGCATATGCAAAAAAATTCAGTCTATAATCTATATTGTTGATCATGGCCTGTAGGCCAAGTCCTCCCTAGGAGATCAATTCAAAAACTTGCCGGAAACAAAAGGGGGACAGAAGTCAACAGGAAGAAAAATAAACGAAAGCAATTGTGTACTCGCTCATATGGGACTGGTCATCTCTCCTTAGCAGTCGCAACAAACAAACAAATTGTAGGGGAATAGCTTCCAACCTACACATAGTGTACAAAACATTAAGAACACCTGCTCAGGTTAAATAATGATTTTCAAGCCTTGAGACAATTGAGACATGGATTGTGTATGTGTGCCATTCAAAGGGTAAGTGGGCAAGACAAAAGATGTAAGTGCCTTTGAACAGGGCATGGTAGTAGGTGCCAGGCGCAACGGTTTGTGTCAAGAACTGCAACAGTTTCTGGGTTTTTCATTCCCAACTGTCTCCCGTGCGTATCAAGAATGGTCCTCCACCCAAAGAACATCCAGCCACATGACACAACGGTGGGAAGCATTGGAGTCAACATGGGCCAGCATCCCTGTGAAACGCTTTCGGAACCTTGTAGAGTCCATGCCTCGAGGAATTGAAGCTGTTTTGTGGGCAAAAGGAGGGGTGGGAGGGTGGGATGCAACTCAATATTAGGAATGTGTTCCTAATGTTTGGTTTACTGAGCACATATAGGTATATTTTTCCCATGTAGGGATTCAATGCATTGTAGCCCCACAAGGAAGCAGCCTTAGTCCCTGTGGTACCTGAATATTATTGTCCGTTGTTTATTCATTGGTGTGACGTCATCACTGTGTTAATATCCTGGTAAAATAATACTAACAAAGTCCAGTACACAGCATATTCGTAATGTTTCTTGTACACACTTAAGGGAGATGTCCTCATCGTTGTCTTATGCTGAAGGCAGCATCATAGCCATAGGCAAAGGCTGCGTGATAGTGCATGGATAGCATTCCTGAACATTGAGCCAGTCATAATGGGGGTTTTCATCTGTCTACTCGTACCATTGCGTCTTGGTTTTGAGCATCCCTGGCGGTGGAGAAATGTGTGTTTTCTCTTCTGTAAGGACAAGATGAGTTTTGTCGGGTGGATGAAGCCGCGTCTCAGATGTAGCTTACATCATTGTGCAACATCATGGTTAAACTCAAGGCATCATACAGCTTGAAAAAGTGGATTTCTACTGGTGTGGGGATTTAATAGGGGTGGCAGCGTAGCCTAGTGGTTAGAGCATTAGACAAGTAACTGAAAGGTTGCAAGATTGAATCCCTGAGCTGACAAGGTAAATATCTGTCATTCTGCCCCTGAACAAGGCAGTTGTTCCCTGGAAGGCCGTCATTGAAAATAAAAATTTGTTCTGAACTTACTTGCCGAGTTAAATAAAGGTAAAATAAAAATAGTACAGTATGATGTAATATCTGTCTGAATGGGTCCATCAGATGTTGTTGAAGAACAGATACTGTATCTCCTGTACTACACATTACCTTCAATAACATCACCCTCACAGGCTTTCTCCAATTACCCCCAATTACCTGCTCCCCAAGTTATCCTCCAATAACAAGTCCCAATTAACCCCCTCCTGCCCCTTCCTCCCTACAAGCACCCCCTGGTGGCTGTGTGCTTGTTTTTTAGCCGGGGGCTCATTTCTCCCTATATCAGCAGCTCCCCTTCTCTCCTCTTCCTCTCCCTTTTTCACTCTGACTCTCTGCAGGAGATGCCAGACTGACAGACACTCATCCTCTCTCTCTCTCTCTGTCTGTCTGTCTGTCTGTCTGTCTGTCTGTCTGTCTGTCTGTCTGTCTGTCTGTCTGTCTGTCTGTCTCACCAGGATAAGGTTTACTGTTGCCAGGTAGAGTAGAACAAGGTTTTGTCTGTCAATCGCTGTTTTTTCACATGTCTGGTTACAGGTGACTGTGGTGTATGGTGTATCTCTTCATTGAAAGCACTTTTTGTTGATATCCTTCTGTCTACAGAGTGTTCTGTCTGGAAGGTCTTGGTTTGGTCTCTCTCCAACAGGTGACGGAACTCTCCCAGTCTTCGGCCTTGTCTCTCTCCAGGTGATGTGCTTCTGGGGCTGGCTGTGGCTGCTCTACTGTCTCCATGTCCCTGGGTGTGTCTGGGGTCTGGATGGAGGTGGAGAGGGGGCTTGTCGGCTGGTAGCTAAGCCCATTTCCGGCAGTGTTTATCGGGCAGGAGATGTGGTCATTGGGGGCCTGTTCCCCATCCATGTGGAAGCCCCACTACCAGAGCAGGAGTTCAGGAGCATTAAGGGAAATTCTACCTGTACAATGTACGCAGCTTGTGAGATAACAGCTTTTTGTCATTGTGTTTTCACTTGAAGGTAATGTGTATTCAGTTACCTCCTATCTGTCCGCTTCATCCTTTCTTCCGTCTGTCAGTTTCAACCAGCGTGCTTACCGCTGGCTCCAGACTATGACCTTTGCAGTGGAGGAGATTAACCGTGACCCAGCCCTCCTGCCTAACCTCACCCTGGGGTTCCTGGCTTCTGACACATGCCGGTCAGAGGGCACCACCCTGGGGGCAGCCCTAGCCATGGTGACCGGCAAGGAGGCCTCTGTGGTGGGCACAGAGTGTGGCACAACCCCCGAGGTTCCCGTCATCATCGGGGATGCCCGCTCCTCAGCTTCCATCGTGGTGGCACAAACCCTCGGGCCGTTTGATTTACCCATGGTGAGGCAGGGGTTGGATTACAGGCTGGGATGAGATGATGACTCTTTTCACATTACATTTCAATGTCTTTCTAAATTTCCTTCTCTAACATTTACTTTCCTTCTCCCTCTGCTCTCTGCCTCTTACAAATTATAATTATCCTTGACTCTCGCTCTCTCTCTCTCTGTCTCTCACTGTCTCACTCTCTCACTGTCTCACCCTCTCTCTCTCTCTCTCTCTCTCTCTCTCTCTCTCTCTCTCTCTCTCTCTCTCTCTCTCTCTGTGTGTGTTCTCTCCCAGGTGAGTTACTTTGCCACTTGTGCATGTTTGAGTGACGACTGGAGGTATCCCTCGTTCTTCCGTACGGTACCCAGCGATGCCTTCCAGGCTCGAGGCATGGCCAGGCTGCTGCGTCAGCTAAGATGGGTGTGGGTGGGGCTGGTGTCAGAGGATGGTGACTATGGCAAGTTTGGGGTTCAGCTGCTTCTCCAAGAGCTCCAGGGATCTGGGGTGTGTGTCGCTTACTCTCAGGTCCTCCCCATGGTACGACCTCACTCTGATGATCTGACAGTATACTCTCTCTCTATCTTTCTCTCTCTCTTTCACTGTGACTCCCCCTCTCTTCTAATCTAATAGAAACGCTCTCTCTGATTTTCTCTGACACTCTTCCCTCTCTCTCACTGATGGTCATCCCCAAGTTACCGTCTAAGAGAAAGATCAGGCACATCGTGGACACCATCAGAGGATCTACTGCCAGAGTGGTTGTAGCATTTGTAGGATTCGCGGGTCATTCAGGGGTGAGCAGTTACCGGTCAGAGTATTGTTAATTATTTGTATCACAGCTATAGCAGTGTCCTTGTGTCTTACCATGTCTTGATGCCCTTTATAGACACAATCATTTCCTAATTGATAATCACGCATTTCTGCTTGACTATCTTGATCTTTTTAACGATTTCATTCTCCAGGCCCTGATGGAAGAGGTTGTCCGTCAGAACATTACAGATAAGCAGTGGATTGCCTCAGAGGCCTGGGTCACCTACTCTGCTCTCGCCACCCCAAAAAACCTACCTTCTCTTGCCGGGACAATCGGTTTTGCCCTGAAGAAAGCCAACATTCCCGGCCTGGGGCCTTTCCTAACACGCCTCCATCCAAATGGGGACTACCAGAAGTCCGACCCATTCCTGAGAGAATTGTGGGAGGAGATGTTTGGGTGTTCTCTGGGGGTTGACCTCAGCATGACCCAGTCGTCCAGGCGACAGTGTACTGGGTCAGAGGTCATAGGTGAGGGAGACTTTACACCTAAATCTCTGTTTTTTTGTCCAGATTCCCAATTTTATCTCAGTTAAATATTGTGTCAATCCTAGGTGAGGGGGAGAGCCAGTATGCTGACGTGTCTCAGCTGAGAGCCAGCTATAATGTGTACAAGGCTGTGTACGCCATCGCCTATGCCATACAGGATATGGTGGCCTGTAGACCAGGGGACAGAGTCTTTAATGGTGGACAGTGCCCTGATATCAGGAAGCTTCAGCCCAGCCAGGTGAGAACAACATGTTGATCTGTTTTCAAGTTAACAACACTAATGTTTCCAGTCAGGATACAGTGAAAACACTTTGTAAGGTTTGAGTTCTAAAGAACCAAAGCCACAACTGGTTCTAACTCTTCATCCTGTTCCAATGCCCTTTTCTCTTTGAGATTGTTCATTATCTGAGGGGAGTGAACTTCAGTACTCCTGTGGGGGAATCTTTCCACTTCGACATGAATGGAGATCCGCCTGCCTCTTATGACATCATCAACTGGCATGTGACCCCCGAGGGGACGGCAGAGTTTGTCCAGGTCGGACATTTTCTGTCCTCTGAGGGATCGGACGACCAGTTTCACATGGACATGGATAAAGTGGTGTGGGGTGGGGGCAGCGGAGAGGAGGTGAGAACTGTTCAGTTTAGTTTCACTGAGGCAGAGAGGAGGGGGGGTGTGTGTGTGTGTGTGTGTGTGTGTGTGTGTGTGTGTGTGTGTGTGTGTGTGTGTGTGTGTGTGTGTGTGTGTGTGTGTGTGTGTGTGTGTGTGTGTGTGGTTCTGTGTGTGTGTATGTGGTTGTGTGTGTGTGTGTGTGTGTGTGAGTGAGCGAGAGAGTTTTTGAGTTTATCACCCTGTCGCAGACATACAGGAAAGAGAAAGATATAAAGAAGACCAAATGAATAACAGGGGAATGTTATCTTAGACAGAAACCTCTGTCATCAACATGCTACTAAATGGTATCTCAGACAGAAAACTTTACCATCAACATGTTATATGAAAAAATTTAAAAATGTAATTGAACCTTTATTTATTGAGGTCAAGTCAGTTAAGAACAAATCTTATTTACAATGACGGCCTGCCCCGGCCAAACCTGGGCCAATTGTGCACCGCCCTATGGGACTCCGAATCACTGCCGAATGTGATACAGCCTGGATTAGAACCAGGGTCTGTAGTTACACTGATATGCAGTGCCTTAGACCGCAGCGCCACTATGGAGTTAACCTCACTAGGGTAGGGGGCACTATTTTCACCTCCGGATGAAAAGCATTCCCAAAGTAAACTGCCTCCTACTCAGGCCCAGAAGCTAGGATATGCATATAATTAGTAGATTTGGATAGAAAACACTCCAACATTTCTAAAACTGTTAAAATAATGTCTGTGAGTATAACAGAACTGAAATGGCAGGCAAAAACCTGAGGAAAATCCATCCAGGAAGTGCCATTACCTGGAGATGGCTGTTTTTCCAATGAAAGCTTTTCCACCATTTAAAGGGATAGGACCCAGATTACGTTCCCTATGGCTTCCACTAGTTGTGAACAGTCTTTAGACATTGTTTCAGGCTTTTATTCTGAAAAATGAGGGAGAATGACCACATTGAGTGAGTGGACCCTGGGATGTCCTCGGAGCTGGTTACTGCGCACGACCGAGAGCACGCTATTCTTGTTTTCCTTTTATGTTGACAAAGCTTTTGTCCGGTTGAAATATTATCGATTATTTAGGCTAAAAACAACCTCAGGATTGATTATAAACATTGTTTGACATGTTTCTATGAACTTTACGGACACTACTTGGAATTTTCATCTGCCTCTTGTGATCGCATTTGAGCAATTGGATTACTGAACAAAACATGACAACAAAATTGAGGTTTTTGGATATAAAGAGGGATTTTATCGAACAAAACAAACATTTATTGTGTAACATGAAGTCTTGTGAGTGCAACCATACGAAGATCATCAAACGTTAAGTGATTAATTTTATTGCTATTTCTGACTTTCGTGACTAATCTACTTGGCTGGTAACTGTACGTAATGTTTTGAGTGCTGAGCGCTGTCATCAGATAATCGCAAAGCCTTTTTGAAATCTGACATGGCGGCAGGATTAACGAGAAGTTAAGCTTTATTTTGATGTATAACACATATATTTTCAAGAATGTAAAATATTTGAAATTAATATTTTTGAATTTCGCGCTCTGCAATTTTAATGGATGTTGGCCAGGTTAAATTAGAGAGATTAGAGAGGTTAAATTATACTGAATGTGAGATATTTGTGTGGTCACATTCCTGACATAGTCCCCAGAGGGGCCCAGCGAGCCTGTCTGCCTTTGTAATAATGATGATAACAGCAATGATGATGATAAATTCTTCCTCTCCCCCCTCTGGTAGGTCCCTGTGTCTGTATGCAGTGCTGACTGTCCCCCTGGTACCAGGCATGCAGTACAGAAGGGGAGGCCTGTGTGCTGCTTTGACTGCCTGTCCTGTGCTGAGGGAGAGATCAGCAACACAACAGGTAGTCTATCTAGGGTTCTGATTCCAATTCATATTTTTCCTCACTCCTGACTGGTCCTGATTTGGACACCTCATTCTTCTTCCTTCTCTATCAGGGTCAGATGAGTGTATTAGGTGTCCAGAGCGGTTCTGGTCCAACCCTGATCGTACGGCCTGCATCCCCCAGCTGGTGGACTTCCTCTCCTACAGCGACACCATGGGTGTCATCCTGTCTGTCATCTCAGTTTCCGGGGCAACACTCACAGCAGGTGCCTTGGCCACCTTCCTCTACCATCGTCACACGGCCCTGGTGAGTTGAATCATATGATCATATATAGAGGTACTGGACAGAGATGAGATTGTGTCATTTAAGGATGTGATTTCTGACATCCCTCAGTGTAATTTATCTTTCTATGTCTTGTTCCAGGTGAAAGCCAACAACTCTGAGCTCAGCTTCCTGCTACTGCTGTCGCTCAAGCTCTGCTTCCTGTGTGCGCTGGTTTTCATTGGCCGGCCGAAGCTGTGGACGTGCATGCTGAGACACACCCTGTTTGGTATAAGCTTTGTGTTCTGCATCTCCTGTCTGCTCAGCAGGACTGTGGTGGTGCTGGTGGCCTTCAGGGCCACTCTGCCTGGAGAGAACCTGATGAGATACTTCAGCCCCACCCAGCAGAGGATGGGTATCTCACTCTGCACACTCATCCAGGTGAACATCTAGTTTTTACTATATTCTATTGGAATGTAATTGTTTCCTTCACTGACCTTCACTTCACTGTTTCCTTTCTTCGTTATTATGGTAACTGTGCTTACGTATTACTTCCACCTCAATTCCCTTCCACAGGTGCTGATCTGTGTACTGTGGTTGGCCCTAGCTCCACCCCGACCTGCTGAGAGGAGGGACAGAGAGGGTCGGGGGCCGAGGGTGGTCCTGGAGTGTGAGGTGGGCTCTGTGGTCGGTTTCTCTCTGGTGCTGGGCTACATCGGCCTGCTGGCCTCTCTCTGTCTCCTCTTAGCCTTCCTGGCCAGGAAACTCCCAGACAACTTCAACGAGGCCAAGCTCATCACCTTCAGCATGCTGATCTTCTGTGCTGTGTGGGTGGCCTTCATCCCTGCCTACGTCAGCTCTCCTGGGAAGTACACAGTAGCTGTAGAGATCTTTGCCATCCTGGCCTCCAGCTTTGGGCTGCTGTTCTGTCTGTTTGCTCCAAAATGTTTCATCATCCTTCTGAGACCAGAGAGAAACACCAAGAAACACATGATGTCCAAATAGAAACCACCAAGAAACATGATGTCCAATTAGAAACCACCAAGAAACACATGATGTCCAATTAGAAACCACCAAGAAACGCATGATGTCCAATTAGAAACCACCAAGAAACACATGATGTCCAATTAGAAACCACCAAGAAACACATGATGTCCAATTAGAAACCACCAAGAAACACATGATGTCCAATTAGAAACCACCAAGAAACACATGATGTCCAATTAGAAACCACCAAGAAACACATGATGTCCAATTAGAAACCACCAAGAAACACATGATGTCCAATTAGAAACCACCAAGAAACACATGATGTCCAATTAGAAACCACCAAGAAACACATGATGTCCAATTAGAAACCATCAAGAAACACATGATGTCCAATTAGAAACCACCAAGAAACACATGATGTCCAATTAGAAACCATCAAGAAACACATGATGTCCAATTAGAAACCACCAAGAAACACATGATGTCCAATTAGAAACCATCAAGAAACACATGATGGACAAATAATAACTTAAACATACTCCTATCGTGATTTAGGGTTCGTTGATATTCATTTCAACAGGGGAATGTCCATTCTGTTTTGAAACATACATTTCCTGCTATACCTTCACTATATTACTTTGTTAATATTATTATGTGTTCTTATAATGTGTCATAATGAAACACGTCTATATGAACAATACCAATAAAGATTACGTAGTGTCTACTCATGCTGGAAGAGTTAGTATTGAGTCTGTCTGACAGAACTTACAGACCCCCTACATGATTCCTTCGTCACCCAGTCAGTGTGTGCGTCAATGTGAGTGTGTGTGTGTGTGTGTGTGTGTGTGTGTGTGTGTGTGTGTGTGTGTGTGTGTGTGTGTGTGTGTGTGTGTGTGTCTGTGTGTGTGTGTGCGTATGAGTGTGTGTCCCTCATCGTATACCAAAATGAAAACAGAAACATTCCACTGTCTGCTTACCCACTGTGGGAACCTCTCCACTCCCCATCACTCCCTCTTCATACCCAAGAAGACTCAAGGCTGTAATCGCTGCCAAAGGTGCTTCAACAAAGTACTGAGTAAAGGGTCTGAAAATTATGTACATTTTATTGTTCAGTTTTTTTTTTTATAAATATATTTGCATACATTTCTAAAAACCTATTTTTGCTTTGTCATTATGGGGTATTGTGTGTAGATTTACGAGGGGAAAAAATGATTTAGTCATTTTTAGAATAAAGCTGGAACGTAACAAAATGTGGAAAAAGTCAAGGGGTCTGAATACTTTCCGAATGTACTGTATGTTCTCATATTTCGAGAGATACTGATGGCATTGGAAATCCATGTATGTATTTGTGACACCATATATTCAGCCTTTTGTGGAAGAACATGAACTGCTTTGGAGGCACATAGTTGCAGCGAATGACAAACACATTTAATGTAGACCTTATTCGGATTGTGTTCTTGAAATTTTGTCAGGACGGAGCTGTATTTGACTCACATTGTGGTGCAGCCATCTGTGGCTAGACTGATGCAGTTTCCTGTCATCAAGAAACTTGAACAAGGCATTGGTAAAGGTCAGTGAATCAGCAGCTGGAATGATTATTATTCCTCCAAATGTGCTTATGATTTGAAAGAGTTTATTGCTGTGGTGTTTCATCAGAACACCCACCTGCTTCTCAGTCGTGACATCAGTACTTTCATCAGTAATCAATAAGTAAGACTCCCAAAGTCCTTTATTGGTTCCTCATCAAATCACAAAATCAAATCAAATTTTAATTGTCCCATACGTCGAATACAACCTTACAGTGGAATGCTTACTTACGAGGCCCCAACCCAAAAAATACAGACAAGAATAAGAGATAAAAGTAACAAGTAATTAAAGAGCAGCAGTAAAACAACAATAGTGAGACTATATACAGTGGGTACCGGTACAGAGTCAATGTGCGCGGGCACAGGTTAGTTGAAGTAGTATGTACAGTACATGTAGGTAGAGTTATTGAAGTGACTATGCACAGATGACAACAACAGAGAGTAGCAGTGGTGTAAAGATGGGGAGTGGGTGGGGGGGGGCAATGCAAATAGTCTGGGTAGCCATTTGATTAGATGTTCAGGAGTCTTATGGCTTGGAGGTAGAAGCTGTTTAGAAGCCTCTTGAACCTAGACTTGTCACTCCGGTACCGCTTGCAGTGCGGTAGCTGAGAGACAAGTCTGTGAAGAGGGTGGCTGGAGTCTTTGACAATTTTTAGGGACTTCCTCTGACCCCGCCTGGTTTAGAGCTCCTGGATGGCAGGAAGCTTCGCCTCAGTGATATACTGTGCGTTCGCACTACCCTCTGTAGTGCCTTGTGGTCAGAGGCCGAGCAGTTGCCATACCAGGCAGTGATGCAACCAGTCAGGATGCTCTCAATGGTGCAGCTGTAGAACTTTTTGAGGATCTGAGGAACATGCCAAATCTTTTCAGTCTCCTGAGGGGGTTTAGTTTTTGTCGTGCCCTCCTCACGGCTGTCTTCATGTGCATGGAACATGCTAGTTTGTTGGTGATGTGGACACCAAGGACCTTGAAGCTCTCAACCTGCTCCACTGCAGCCCCGTTAATGAGAATGGGGGCGTGCTCGGCCCTTTTTTCCTGTAGTCCACAATCATGTCCTTTGTCTATATCACGTTGAGGGAGAGGTCGGTGTCCTGGCACCACACAGCCAGGTCTCTGACCTCCTCCGTATAGGCTGTCTCGTCGTTGTCAGTGATCAGGCCTACCACTGTTGTGTCATCAGCACATTTCATGATAGTGTTAGAGTCGTGCCTGGCCGTGCAGTCATGAGTGAACAGGTAGTACAGGAGGGGACTGAGCATGCACCCTTGAGGGGCTCCTGTGTTGAGGATAAGCGTGGCGGATGTGTTGTTACCTACCCTTACCACCTGGGGGCGGCCCGTCAGCACGTCCAGGATCCAGTTGCAGAGGGAGGTGTTTAGTCCCAGGGTCCTTAGCTTATTGATGAGCTTTGAGGGCACTATGGTGTTGAACGCTGAGTTGTAGTCAATGAATAGCATTCTCACACAGGTGTTCCTTTTGTCCTGGTGGGAAAGGGCAGTGTGGAGTGCAATAGAGATTGCACCATCTGTGGATCTGTTGGGGCAGTATACAAATTTAAGTGGGTCTAGGGTTTCTGAGATAATGGTGTTGATGTGAGCCATGACCAGCCTTTCAAAGCACTTCATGGCTGCAGATGTGAGTGCTACGGGTCGGTAGTAATTTAGGCAGGTTACCTTAGTGTTCTACGGCGCAGGCACTATGGTGGTGTGCTTAAAACATGTTGGTATTACAGACTCTGACAGGGAGAGTTTGAAAATGTCAGTGAAGATACTTGACAGTTGATCAGCGCATGCTCACAGTACACGTCCTGGTAATCCGTCTGGCCCTGCGGCCTTGTGAATGTTGACCTGTTTAAAGCTCTTAGTCACATCGGCTGCTGAGAGCATGATCACACAGTCTTCCGGAACAGCTGGTGCTCTGATGCATGTGTCAGTGTTATTTGCCTTGAAGCGAGCATAGAAGTAGTTTAGCTCATCTGATAGGCTCATGTCACTGGGCAGCTCTTGGCTCTGCTTCCCTTTGTAGTCTGTAATGGTTTGCAAGCCCTGCCACATCCAATGAGCATCAGAGCCGGTGTAGTATGATTTGATCTTAGTCCTGTATTGAAGCTTTGCGTGTTTGATGGTTCGTTGGAGGGCATAGCTGTTTTTTTTATAAGCTTCCGGGTTAGAGTCCCGCTCTTTGAAAGCGGGAGCTCTAGCCTTTAGCTCAGTGCGGATGCTGCCTGTAATCCATGTCTTCGGGTAGGGGTATGTATGTACCGTCACTCTAGGGACGACGTCATCGATGTACTTATTGATGAAGTCAATGACTTATGTGGTGTACTCCTCAATGCCATAGGAGGAATCCCGGAACATATTCCAGTCTGTGCTAGCAAAACAGTCTTGTAGCTTAGCATCTGCTTCATCTGATCACTTTTTTATATATCTAGTCACTGGTGCTTCCTGATTTAATTTTTGCTTGTAAGCAGGAATTAGGAAGATAGAATTATGGTCAGATTTGCCAAATGGAGGGCGAGGGAGAGCTTTGTATGCGTCTCTGTGTGTGGATGTTACAGTTTTTAATGTCCCGTTGGTAGTTTATTCTTCCGGGTAACTCGTCAATTTTGTTACATTTACATTTTAGCCATTTAGCAGACGCTCTTATCCAGAGCGACTTACAGTAGTGAATGCATACATTTCATACAATTTCATACATTTTTTTTTTTTTTTTCTGTGCTGGCCCCCCGTGGGAATCGAACCCACAACCCTGGCGTTGCAAACACCATGCTCTACCAACTGAGCTACAGGGAAGGCTGTTCTCCAAAGATTGCCCGTTTGTTAGCAGAATGGAGGGAAGTGGTTGTTTATTCGATCGCCTACGAATTCTCAGAAGTCAGTCCGCCCTTTGGCCTATTTTTCTCTGCCTCCTCCTCACACAAATCGTGGAGATCTGGGCCTGTTCCCGAGGAAGCAGCATAACCTTCGCATTTGGCTCATCAGAGTCGTGAAAGTAAAAAAAGGATTCCGCTAGTCCGTGGTGAGTAATCACAGTCCTGATGTCTAGATGTTATTTTCTGTCATAAGAGACGGTAGCGGCAACATTATATACAAAATAAGTTTTTTTTTTAAGTTACAAACAACACAAATAAACAAACAAAAAAACACAATAGGTCGGGGACAGGTAAAACGTCTGCCTTCCTCTCCGGTGCGATCTTACTACCTCATGCACTGCAGGCCCTATAACTGCAAGCATTTTCTTTCTGTGAATATTGATTCTTTTCTTTGCAATGTCTTCAACAAAGCATCCCAGGTGATCTACAGTTGCAATGCTGGAGTGGCATTGGATGCGTGTCCACCACATCCGCCATTGTCACACTTCCGCATCTGCGGTGAAAGGTGGCAGAGCTAGAGTGGTTTTTGTCAGACCATGAGACATCCCGAAAATCGGTCTTCTCAGGTAAACGTCTGTAGCTTCCATTCGGTTTAACCTACAAACTGTAACTTCTTGGAAAGAGGAGACTCCCACGAACACGTTGGTGTTCTCCATTTTGCTCTACGACCCCCCACAAGCGCCAGGAGACTTGTCTGAAACCGTTGACAGTTTATTGAGTAGGGTATTGGAGGCTATTTTGTAAATGACATTGCCGAAGTCAAGGATCGGTAGGATAGTCCGTTTTACGAGGGTATGTTTGGCAGAATGAGTGAAGGATGCTTTGTTGCGAAATAGGAAGCCGGTTCTAGATTTAATTTTGGATAGGAGATGCTTAATGTGAGTCTGGAAGAGAGTTTACTGTCTAACCAGACACCTAGTTACTTGTAGTTGTCCACATATTCTAAGTCAGAACCGTCCAGAGTAGTGATGCTGGATGGGCGGGCAGGTGCGGGCAGCGATCGGTTGAAGAGCATGCATTTAGTTTTACTTGCATTTAAGAGCAGTTGGAGGCCACGGAAGGAGAGTTGTATGTCATTGAAGCTTGTCTGGAGGTTAGTTAATACAGTGTCCAAAGATGGGCCAGAAGAATACAGAATGGTGTCGTCTGCGTGGAGGTGGATCAGAGAATCACCAGCAGCAAGAGCAATATCATTGATATACACAGAGAAAAGAGTCGGCCCCAGAATTGAACCCTGTGGCACCCCCATAGAGACTGCCAGAGGTCCGGACACACTGAACTCTGTCTGAGAAGTAGTTGGTGAACCAGGCGAGGCAGTCATTTGAGAAACCAAGGCTGTTGAGTCTGCCGATAAGAACGTGGTGATTGACAGAGTCGAAAGCCTTGGCCAGGTCGATGAATATGGCTGCACAGTATTGTCTCTTATCGATGGCGGTTATGATATCGTTTAGGACCTTGAGCGTGGCTGAGGTGCACCCATGATCAGCTCGGAAACCAGATTTCATAGCGGAGAAGGTACGGTGAGATTCGAAATGGTCTGTGATCTGTTTGTTAACTTGGCTTTCGAAGACCTTAGAAAGGCAGGGTAGGATATATATAGGTCTGAAACGTTTGGGTCTAGAGTGTCTCCCCTTTGAAGAGGGGGATGACCGCGGCAGCTTTCCAATCTTTGGGGATTTCAGACGATACAAAAGATAGGTTGAACATGTTAGTAATAGGGGTTGCAGAGGGTCCAGATTGTCTAGCCCTGCTGATTTGTAGGGGTCCAGATTTTGCTGCTTTTTCAGAACATCAGCTATCTGGATTTGGATGAAGGAGAAATGGGGGAGGCTTGGGCAAGATGTTGTGGGGGGTGCAGAGCTGTTGACCGGGGTGGGGTAGCCAGGTGGAAAGCATGAGCAGCCATAGAAAAATAGGTTTCCTAACCTCAGTGCTGTGGACAGCTGGGAGGAGGTGCTTTTATTCTTCATGGACTTTACAGTGTCCCAGAACTTTTTGGAGTTTGTGCTAAAGGATGCAAATTTCTGTTTGAAAAAGCTAGCCTTTGCTTTCCTAACTGCCTGTGTATATTGGTTCCTAACTTCCCTGAAAAGTTAAATATCACAGGGGCTATTCAATGCTAATGCAGTACGCCACAGGTTGTTTTTGTGCTGGTCAAGGGCAGTCAGGTCTGGAGAGAACCAAAGGCTATATCTGTTCCTGGTGCTTAATGGATAGCATGAGAATTTAGAACATGCTTAATAGATAGCAATGAGAATGTAGAACATGCTTAATTGATATTATGAGAATTTACAACATGCTTAATAGGAAGCACTGAGAATTTAGAACATGCTTAATTGATATTATGAGAATTTACAACATGCTTAACAGATTGCACTGAGAATTTAGAACATGCTTAATTGATATTATGAGAATTTACAACCTGCTTAATAAATAGCACTGAGAATTTAGAACATGCTTAATATATAGCACTGAGAATTTAGAACATGCTTAATAAATAGCACTGAGAATTTAGAACATGCTTAATAGATAGCACTGAGAATTTAGAACATGCTTAATAGATATTATGAGAATTTAGAACATGCTTAATAAATAGCACTGATAGTTTAGTACATGCTTAATAGATAGCACTGATAATTTAGAACATGCTTAATATATAGCACTGATAATTTAGAACATGCTTAATAGATAGCACTGAGAATTTAGAACATGCTTAAAATAGATAGCACTGAGAATTTAGAACATGTCTAATATGTAGCAAGGAGAAGTTACAACATGCTTAATAGATAGCACTGAGAATTTAGAACATGCTTAATACATACAGTTGAAGACGTAGTTTACATCACCTTAGCCAAACACATTTAAACTCAGGTTTTCATAATTCCTGACATTTAATCCTAGTAAATATTCCCTGTTTTAGGTCAGTTAGGATCACCACTTTATTTTAGGAATCTGAAATGTCAGAATAATAGTAGAGAGAATGATTTATTTCAGCTTTTATTTCTTTCAACACATTCCATTTACATTTAACCTCTTGGGGCTAGGTGGGACGCTAGCGTGCCACCCGTGGTGCACTCCATCAACAGCAGGTGCATTTCAAGAGCGGCAAATTTGAATCCAAATAAATGTCAAAATTCAAATTTTTCAAAAATACAACTATGTTACACCATTTGAAAGATAAACATCTCCTTAATCTAACCACGTTTTACGATTTCAAAAAGGTTTTACGGCGAAAGCATAAATTTAGAGTATGTTAGGACAGTACATTTACAAGAGTTGTGTGTAATGTTTTGTCAAGTCAAAGACAGGGTCACCAAAACCATAAAACCAGCTAAAATGATACACTAACCTTTTACAATCTCCATCAGATGACACTCCTAGGACATTATGTTAGACAATGCATGCATTTTTAGTTCTATCAAGTTGATATTTATATCCAAAAACAGCGTTTTACTATGGCATTGATGTTGAGGAAATCGTTTCCCTCCAATAACCGGCAGTCAAGTCAGCGTCACAAATTAAATAATTAAAATTAGAAAACATTGGTAAAATATTATATTGTCATTTAAAGAATTATAGATTTACATCTTTTGAACGCAATCAACTTGCCAGATTTAAAAATAACCTTACTGGGAAATCACACTTTGCAATAATCTGAGCACTGTGCCCAGAAAAATACGCGTTGCGATACAGACTAGACGTCATGTTGGGGAGATCTAAAATCGAAAATACTATGTAAATAATCCATTACCTTTGATTCTCTTCATCAGATGTCACTTCCAGGTATCACAGGTCCATAACGAATGTAGTTTTGTTCAAAAAAGCTCATCATTTATGTCCAAAAATCTCCGTCTCGTTAGCACATGATGTAAGCCAGCCGGACTTCTCGTCATGAACGAGGGGAAAAAATATATTTCCGTTCGTTCAAACATGTCAAACGTTGTATAGCATAAATCATTAGGGCCTTTTTTAACCAGAACATGAATAATATTCAAGGTGGACGAATGCATACTCTTTTATAACGTATTGGAACGAGGGTACCCAACATGAAGTAGCGCGCCAGGTGTCTAATGGGACATCACCGTTCCATGGCTCTTGTTCGGTCAGATCTCCCTCCAGAAGACTCAAAACACTTTGTAAAGGCTGGTGACATCTAGTGGAAGCAATAGGAAGTGCCAAAATATTCCTAAACCCCTGTGTTTTTCAATGGGATACGTTTAAAGTCAATACAACACATCAGGTATCCACTTCCTGTCAGAAAATGTCTCAGGGTTTTGCCTGCCAAATGAGTTCTGTTATACTCACAGACACCATTCAAACAGTTTTGGAAACTTTAGAGTGTTTTCTATCCATATATAATAAGTATATGCATATTCTAGTTACTGGGTAGGATTAGTAACCAGATTAAATCGGGTACATTTTTTTTATCCAGACGTGCAAATGCTGCCCCCTAGACCCAACAGGTTAAGTCATTTAGCAGACGCTCTTATCCAGAGCGACTTATAAATTGGTGCATTCACCTTATAATATCCAGTGGAACAACCACTTTACAATAGTGCATCTAAATCTTTTAAGGGGGGGTTAGAAGGATTACTTTATCCTATCCCAGGTATTCCTTAAAGAGGTGGGGTTTCAGGTGTCTCCGGAAGGTGGTGATTGACTCCGCTGTCCTGGCGTCGTGAGGGAGCTTGTTCCACCATTGGGGTGCCAGAGCAGCGAACAGTTTTGACTGGGCTGAGCGGGAACTGTGCTTCCTCAGAGGTAGGGAGGCGAGCAGGCCAGAGGTGGATGAACGCAGTGCCCTTGTTTGGGTGTAGGGCCTGATCAGAGCCTGAAGGTAGGGAGGTGCCGTTCCCCTCACAGCTCCGTAGGCAAGCACCATGGTCTTGTAGCGGATGCGAGCTTCGACTGGAAGCCAGTGGAGAGAGCGGAGGAGCGGGGTGACGTGAGAGAACTTGGGAAGGTTGAACACCAGATGGGCTGCGGCATTCTGGATGAGTTGTAGGGGTTTAATGGCACAAGCAGGGAGCCCAGCCAACAACGAGTTGCAGTAATCCAGACGGGAGATGACAAGTGCCTGGATTAGGACCTGCGCCGCTTCCTGTGTGAGGCAGGGTCGTACTCTGCGAATGTTGTAGAGCATGAACCTACAAGATCGGGTCACCGCCTTGATGTTAGTGGAGAACGACAGGGTGTTGTCCAGGGTCACGCCGAGGCTCTTAGCACTCTGGGAGGAGGACACAAGGGAGTTGTCAACCGTGATGGCGAGATCATGGAACGGGCAGTCCTTCCCCGGGAGGAAGAGCAGCTCCGTCTTGCCGAGGTTCAGCTTGAGGTGGTGATCCGTCATCCACACTGATATGTCTGCCAGACATGCAGAGATGTGATTCGCCACCTGGTTGTCAGAAGGGGGAAAGGAGAAGATTAATTGTGTGTCATCTGCATAGCAATGATATGAGAGACCATGTGAGGATATGACAGAGCCAAGTGACTTGGTGTATAGCGAGAATAGGAGAGGGCCTAGAACAGAGCCCTGGGGGACACCAGTGGTGAGAGCACGTGGTGCGGAGACAGATTCTCGCCACGCCACCTGGTAGGAGCGACCTGTCAGGTAGGACGCAATCCAAGCGTGGGCCGCGCCGGAGATGCCCAGCTCGGAGAGGGTGGAGAGGAGGATCTGATGGTTCACAGTATCAAAGGCAGCAGATAGGTCTAGAACATGGGTGTCAAACTCTGGGGTAATTATATTTGGCCCGCGAGACAATACCAAATTACTATTAGAGCTGGCCCGCCGGTATTATACAGCGCATTCACCGCTAATACTACGAATCCCATAATGCTCTCCTGTTGTTTTCGCGCGCCAATCAGGACAGGACCCAGAAACGCCCTCTCCTCTGTGACAGTAGTCATAGCAACATAGACGCTACAACTGTCAGCGCGCTATCCCTTCCCAAAAATGGTGAAAAGAAAGGCAGAAAACAGGAGCTTTCTGGACAAGTGGGAGGCAGAATATCTGTTTACATATGTAAAAGACAAACCTGTTTGTCTTGTTTGTGGAGTCAACGTGGCTGTAAGTAAGGAGTACAACATTAGACGACACTATGAAACGAAACACCATGACAAATACAAGGACCTGGACATGACTCAAAGGAGCCAGAAAGTAGAGAAGATGAAAATAAGTTTGGTTTCACAACAGAATAGTTTAGCCGGCGATTTGCCGACTTCGATGTCCAGAAATGTAGGTTTGAACTGCTTAGTAATCCCTTCGCAGTTGATGTGGAAAATGCACCAACCAACATCCAAATGGAGCTGATTGAACTCCAGGGCAACGACACGCTGAAGTCAAAGTATGATGCTGTGGGCGCCGCACAGTTTCCACGGTTCATCCCTGACACAATGCCTCAGCTCCGCACGCAAGCTGCTCAGATGCTCTCCATGTTCGGCAGCACTTATCTATGCGAGCAACTTTTCTCCTCGATGAAGATGACCAAAACAACTCACAGGAGACGTCTAACTGATGAACACCTTCGCTCGATACTGAGGATTTCTTCAGCTCAGAGCCTGAGCCCAGACATTGATGAACTAGCATCCAAGAAGAGATGCCAGGTATCTGGCTTGGGCACATCAGATTAGATCAGTGTGCAATAATTAACGTTTTCTTTGTGCACTTTTTCTTGCTACAAGGCATGGGCTTGAATGGTTGATTGATTTATTATCATTTTATTTGTAAAATTATTAGCCAGTGGAAAAAGTTTATTTTGGTATTTAAATCAGAAGGCTGCAAATAGAAAAGAGGCATACGATTTTTATTTAAATTTTATTTATTTAATAAATGAATGCCATTGATGTGTTTTTTCATTTGAAATTCGATTTTGCATGTCTCCACTATTAAATGATATATTGTATGGTAATAAGCGATGCTTGTTCCATATTCAATGTTAAAGCAAAACTTGTTTGGGTCCATATTAAAAGGTTCATTTGTTCAATGTTGGCCCGCGACTTTGTTCAGGTTTTACATTTTGGCCCACTGGGTATTTGAGTTTGACACCCCTGGTCTAGAAGGATGAGAGCAGAGGAGAGAGAGTTAGCTTTAGCAGTGCGGAGAGCCTCCGTGACACAGAGAAGAGCAGTCTCAGTTGAATGCCCAGTCTTGAAACCTGACTGATTAGGATCAAGAAGGTCATTCTGAGAGAGATAGCAAGAGAGCTGGCCAAGGACGGCACGTTCAAGAGTTTTGGAGAGAAAGGAAAGAAGGGATACTGGTCTGTAGTTGTTGACATCGGAGGGATCGAGTGTAGGTTTTTTCAGAAGGGGTGCAACTCTCGCTCTCTTGAAGACGGAAGGGACGTAGCCAGCGGTCAAGGATGAGTTGATGAGCGAGGTGAGGTAGGGGAGAAGGTCTCCGGAAATGGTCTGGAGAAGAGAGGAGGGGATAGGGTCAAGTGGGCAGGTTGTTGGGCGGCCGGCCGTCACAAGACGCGAGATTTCATCTGGAGAGAGAGGGGAGAAAGAGGTCAAAGCACAGGGTAGGGCAGTGTGAGCAGGACCAGCGGTGTCGTTTGACTTAGCAAACGAGGATCGGATGTCGTCAACCTTCTTTTCAAAATGGTTGACGAAGTAATCCGCAGAGAGGGAGGAGGGGGGGGGGGGGGGGGAGGAGGATTCAGGAGGGAGGAGAAGGTAGCAAAGAACTTCCTAGGGTTAGAGGCAGATGCTTGGAGTTTAGAGTGGTAGAAAGTGGCTTTAGCAGCAGAGACAGAAGAGGAAAATGTAGACAGGAGGGAGTGAAAGGATGCCAGGTCCGCAGGGAGGCGAGTTTTCCTCCATTTCCGCTCGGCTGCCCGGAGCCCTGTTCTGTGAGCTCGCAGTGAGTCGTCGAGCCACGGAGCAGGAGGGGAGGACCGAGCCGGCTTGGAGGATAGGGGACAGAGGAAATCAAAGGATGCAGAGAGGGAGGAGAGGAGGGTTGAGGAGGCAGAATCAGGAGATAGGTTGGAGAAGGTTTGAGCAGAGGGAAGAGATGATAGGATGGAAGAGGAGAGAGTAGCGGGAGAGAGAGAGCGAAGGTTGGGACGGCGCAATACCATCCGAGTAGGGGCAGAGTGAGAAGTGTTGGATGAGAGCGAGAGGGAAAAGGATACAAGGTAGTGGTCGGAGACTTGGAGGGGAGTTGCAATGAGATTAGTGGAAGAACAGCATCTAGTAAAGATGAGGTCAAGCGTATTGCCTGCCTTGTGAGTAGGGGGGGAAGGTGAGAGGGTGAGGTCAAAAGAGGAGAGGAGTGGAAAGAAGGAGGCAGAGAGGAATGAGTCAAAGGTAGACGTGGGGAGGTTAAAGTCACCCAGAACTGTGAGAGGTGAGCCATCCTCAGGAAAGGAACTTATCAAGGCGTCAAGCTCATTGATGAACTCTCCAAGGGAACCTGGAGGGTGATAAATGATAAGGATGTTAACCTCTATGGGCTAGGTGGGACGCTAGCGTGCCACCCGTGGTGCACTCCAACAACAGCAGGTGCATTTCAAGAGCGGCAAATTTGAATCCAAATAAATGTCAAAATTCAAATTTTTCAAAAATACAACTATTTTACACCATATGAAAGATAAACATCTCCTTAATCTAACCACGTTTTACGATTTCAAAAAGGTTTTACGGCGAAAGCATAAATTTAGAGTATGTTAGGACAGTACATTTACAAGAGTTGTGTGTAATGTTTTGTCAAGTCAAAGACAGGGTCACCAAAACCATAAAACCAGCTAAAATGATGCACTAACCTTTTACAATCTCCATCAGATGACACTCCTAGGACATTATGTTAGACAATGCATGCATTTTTAGTTCTATCAAGTTCATATTTATATCCAAAAACAGCGTTTTACTATGGCATTGATGTTGAGGAAATCGTTTCCCTCCAATAACCGGCAGTCAAGTCAGCGTCACAAATTAAATAATTAAAATTAGAAAACATTGGTAAAATATTATATTGTCATTTAAAGAATTATAGATTTACATCTCTTGAACGCAATCAACTTGCCAGATTTAAAAATAACCTTACTGGGAAATCACACTTTGCAATAATCTGAGCACTGCGCCGAGAAAAATACGCGTTGCGATACAGACTAGACGTCATGTTGGGGAGATCTAAAATCGAAAATACTATGTAAATAATCCATTACCTTTGATTCTCTTCATCAGATGTCACTTCCAGGTATCACAGGTCCATAAAGAATGTAGTTTTGTTCAAAAAAGCTCATCATTTATGTCCAAAAATCTCCGTCTTGTTAGCACATGATCTAAGCCAGCCGGACTTCTCGTCATGAACGAGGGGAAAAAATATATTTACGTTCGTTCAAACATGTCAAACGTTGTATAGCATAAATCATTAGGGCCTTTTTTAACCAGAACATGAATAATATTCAAGGTGGACGAATGCATACTCTTTTATAACGTATTGGAACGAGGGTACCCAACATGAACTCGCGCGCCAGGTGTCTAATGGGACATCATCGTTCCATGGCTCTTGTTCGGTCAGATCTCCCTCCAGAAGACTCAAAACACTTTGTAAAGGCTGGTGACATCTAGTGGAAGCAATAGGAAGTGCCAAAATATTCCTCAGCCCCTGTGTTTTTCAATGGGATAGGTTTAAAGTCAATACAACACATCAGGTATCCACTTCCTGTCAGAAAAAGTCTCAGGGTTTTGCCTGCCAAATGAGTTCTGTTATACTCACAGACACCATTCAAACAGTTTTAGAAACTTTAGAGTGTTTTCTATCCATATATAATAAGTATATGCATATTCTAGTTACTGGGTAGGATTAGTAACCAGATTAAATCGGGTACATTTTTTTTATCCAGACGTGCAAATGCTGCCCCCTAGCCCTAACAGGTTAAGCTTGAAACGGCTGGTAACTGTGACAGCATGGAATTCAAATGAGGAGATAGACAGATGGGTCAGGGGAGAAAGAGAGAATGTCCACTTGGGAGAGATGAGGATTCCAGTGCCACCACCCCGCTGGCTCGATGCTCTAGGGGTATGCGAGAACACGTAGGCAGACGAGGAGAGAGCAGTAGGAGTAGCAGTGTTCTCTGTGGTAATCCATGTTTCCGTCAGCGCCAGGAAGTCTAGGGACTGGAGGGTAGCATAGGCTGAGATGAACTCAGCCTTGTTGGCCGCAGACCGGCAGTTCCAGAGGCTGCAGGAGACCTGGAACTCCACGTGGGTCGTGCGCGCTGGGACCACCAGGTTAGAGTGGCAGCGGCCACGCGGTGTGGAGCGTTTGTATGGCCTGTGCAGAGGGGAGAGAACAGGGATAGACAGACACATAGTAGACAAGCTACAGAAGAGGCTACGCTAATGCAAAGGAGATTGGAATGACAAGTGGACTACACGTCTCGAATGTTCAGAAAGTTAAGCTTACGTTGCAAAAATCTTATTGACTAAAATTACGAAAATGATACAGTACTGCTGGCTGGTGGAGTAGGCTAGCTAGCAGTGGCTGCGTTGTTGACTTTGAACGTGTAGCTGGCTAGGTAACCTCGATAGTTTCAGTACTACCCCTTGTCATGATACAAAGCAACTTTGTAGCTAGCTAGCTAACATAACACTAATCAAGACGTTCCTTGTAATGTATTTAGTTTCTACAATGCTGCTCGCGGTAATAGTTGGCTGGGTTAGGAAAAATGGCGTCGCGGGGGACGGAAATAGCTGGCTAGCTGACCTCGATGGCTGGCTAGCTAACCTCGGTAATTACTAAACTACACAATTATCAAGCTATGACAAAGACAACTAAGTAGCTAGCTAGCTAACACTGCACTAGTCAAATCGTTCCGTTGTAAAGTATTAGTATCTACAGCGCTGCTAGTCGGTAACGGTTGGCTAGCTAGCAGTGGGTTAACCTCTCTGGGCTAGGCGGGCCGAATTCGTCCCACCTACGTAACAGCCACTTTAAGCCTGTGGCGCGATTTTCAAAACCTTAAAAATCCTATTACTTCAATTTCTCAAACATATGACTATTTTACAGCTATTTAAAGACAAGACTCTCGTTAATCTAACCACACTGTCCGATTTCAAAAAGGCTTTACAACGAAAGCAAAACATTAGATTATGTCAGAAGTGTACCAAGCCAGAAATAATCAGACACCCATTTTTCAAGCCAGCATATAATGTCACCAAAACCCAGAAGACAGCTAAATGCAGCACTCACCTTTGATGATCTTCATCAGATGACAACCCTAGGACATTTTGTTATACAATACATGCATGTTTTGTTCAATCAAGTTCATATTTATATCAAAAACCAGCTTTTTACATTAGCATGTGACGTTCAGAACTAGCATAACCCCCGCAAACTTCCGGGGAATTCGCTAACATTTTACTAAATTACTCACGATAAACGTTCACAAAAAGCATAACAATTATTTTAAGAATTATAGATACAGACCTCCTCTATGCACTCGATATGTCCGATTTTAAAATAGCTTTTTGGTGAAAGCACATTTTGCAATATTCTAAGTACATAGCCCAGGCATCACGGGCTAGCTATTTAGACACCCGGCAAGTTTAGCACTCACCATAATCATATTTACTATTATAAAAGTTTGATTACCTTTTGTTGTCTTCGTCAGAATGCACTCCCAGAACTGCTACTTCAATAACAAATGTTGGTTTGGTCCAAAATAATCCATCGTTATATCCGAATAGCGGCGTTTTGTTCGTGCGTTCCAGACACTATCCGAAATGGTAAAGAAGGGTCGTGCGCATGGCGCAATTCGTGACAAAAAAATTCTAAATATTCCATTACCGTACTTCGAAGCATGTCAACCGCTGTTTAAAATCAATTTTTACACCATTTTTCTCGTAGAAAAGCGATAATATTCCGACAGGGAATCTCCTTTTCGGCAAACAGAGGAAAAAAATCACAAAGGCGGGGGCGGTCGGGTCACGCGCCTAAGCCCAGTGTCCCTTGATCGGCCACTTGAGAAAGGCGATAATGTGTTTCAGCCTGGGGCTGGGATGACGACATTCTGTTTTTTCCCGGGCTCTGAGCGCCTATGGACGACGTAGGAAGTGTCACGTTAGAGCAGAGATCCTTAGTAAAAGATAGAGATGGAAAAGAAGTTCAAGAAATGGTCAGACAGGCCACTTCCTGTAAAGGAATCTCTCAGGTTTTGACCTGCCATTTGAGTTCTGTTATACTCACAGACACCATTCAAACAGTTTTAGAAACTTTAGGGTGTTTTCTATCCATATGTAATAAGTATATGCATATTCTAGTTACTGGGTAGGAGTGGTAACCAGATTAAATCGGGTATGTTTTTTATCCAGCCGTGTCAATACTGCCCCCTAGCCCTAACAGGTTAATGATGACTAGGTGTGTTGACTAAGTCTGGCGCCGCGTCGCGGCTGGCTACACTCAAACTACACAATTATCTTAGATACAGAGACAGCAAAGACAACTATGTAGCTGGCTAACTAACACTAACACCACACTAATCAAGTCGTTACATTGTAATGTAATAGTTTCTGCAGTGCTGCTAGTCGGTAGAAGTTGGCTAGCTAGCAGTGATGACTAGCTAGCTAGCAGCTAGCAGTGTTGACTACGTTAGGAGGATGAAGATAGCTAGCCTCGATATTTACTCTAATTACTCTAAACTACACAATTATCTTTGATACAAAGACGGCTATGTAGCTAGCTAAGAAGAATTGCTCAGATCAAACAAATCAAGCCGTTGTAATGTAGTGAAGTGTAATATTACCTGTGGAGCGAAGCGTAGTGCGACTGCTCGCTCCAAACCACATTCCCAGTGGGTCAGAAGTTTACATACACTCAATTAGTATTTGGAAGCATTTAATTGAAATTATTTAACTTGGGTCAAATGTTTCGGGTAGCCTTCCATCCGCTTCCCACAATAAGTTGGGTGAATTTTGGCCCATTCCTCCTGACAGAGCTGGTGTAATTGATACAGTTTTGTAGTCCTCCTTGCTCGCACAAACTTTTTCAGTTCTGCTCACAAATTTTCTATAGGCTTGAGGTCAGGGCTTTCTGATGGCAACTCCAATACCTTGACTTTGTTGTCCTTAAGCCATTTTGACACAACCTTGGAAGTATGCTTGGTGTCATTGTTCATTTGGAAGACCCATTTGTGACCAAGCTTTAACTTCCTGACTGATGTCTTGAGATGTTGCTTTAATATATCCACCTAATTGTCCTTCCTCATGAAGCCATCTATTTTGTGAAGTGCACTAGTCCCTCCTGCAGCAAAGCACCCCCACAACATGATGCTGCCCTGCCGTGCTTCACGGCTGGGATGGTGTTCTTCGGCTTGCAAGCGTCCCCCTTTTTCCTCCAAACATAACGATGGTCATTATGGCCAAACAGTTCTATTTTTGTTTCATCAGACCAGAGGACATTTCTCCAAAAAGTATGATCTTTGTCTCCATGTGCAGTAGCAAACCGTCGTCTGGCTTTTTTATGGAGGTTTTGGAGCAGTGGCTTCTTCCTTGCTGAGTCCATATAAGACTCGTTTTACTGTGGATATAGATACTTCTGTACCTGTTTCCTCTAGCGTCCTTTGATCTTGCTCTGGGATTGATTTGCACTTTTCGCACCAAAGTACGTTCATCTCTAGGAGACAGAATGCGTCTCCTTCCTGTGCGGCGTTTCGGCTGCGTGGTCCCGTGGTGTTTATACTTGTGTACTATTATTTGTACAGATGAACGGAGTACCTTCAGTCATTTGGAAATTGCTCCCAAGGATGAACCAGACTTGTGGAAGTCTTGGTTGATTTCTTTTGATTTTCCCATGATGTCAAGCAAAGAGGCACTGAGTTTGAAGGTAGGCCTTGAAATACATGCACAGGTACACCTCCAATTGACTCAAATGATGTCAATTAGCCTATCAGAAGCTTCTAAAGCCATGACATCATTTTCTGGAATTTTCCAAGCTGTTTAAAGGCACAGTCAACTTAGTGTATGTAAACTTCTGACCCACTGGAATTGTGATAAGTGAAATAATCTGTCTGTCAACAATTGTTGGAAAAATGACTTGTGTCCTGCACAAAGTAAATGTCCTAACCAACTTGCCAAAACTATAGTTTGTTAACAAGACATTTGTGGAGGGGTTGAAAAACGGGTTTTACTGATCACAACCTAAGTGTATTTAAACTTCAGACTTCAACTGTAGCACTGATAATTTAGAACATGCTTAATATGTAGCACTGAGAATTTAGAACATGCTTAATATGTATCCCTGAGAATTTAGAACATGCTTTATAGATAATGATAATTAATGATAATTTAGAACACGCATAAGATTTCACACTTAAATGATTGAACACAGTACTTGTGAATAGGATGGCACAGCAAATATATTTCAAAACGTGAACACAGCAAATGTGAGAGGAAAAAGGAAGCTCTTTGGCACCAGGACACACAAACACAAACACACACACAAACACACAAACACACATACACATTCTGTACACGCACACTAATAGCGACATCGTCAGCACAATTAAAGTGATTAACTTCATTGTCACAGCCACTCTTTAATTACATGCAATTATATTCCACAACAACCTGCTGTCAATGGTACAGCTCAGAAAACACAAAGCTTAAAGGAAAAAAATGTCTCTCTCTTTCTTCTATTTCTTCTCTCTCTCTTTCTCTCTCTCTCTATTTTTCTTCCTTCCTTCCTTCCCTCCCTCCCTCCCTCCCTCCCTCCCTCCCTCTCTCTCTGTCTCTCTCTTTCTCTCTGTCTGTCGTCTGTCTTTTTTTTTCTTTCTTTCTTTCTTTCTTTAATTCTTTCTTTCTCTCTTTCTCTCTCTCTCTCTCTCTCTCTCTCTCTCTCTCTCTCTCTCTCTTTCTCTCTCTCGTTCTGTCTCTCTCTCACTTTTTCTCTCTCACTCTCTAACCATCTCGCCAATCCATTTAGCCACAATTAATAAAATAATTTATAGTACAGTATGATGTAATATCTGTCTGAATGGGTCCATCAGATGTTGTTGAAGAACAGATACTGTATCTCCTGTACTACACATTACCTTCAATAACATCACCCTCATAGGCTTTCTCAGCAATTACCCCCAATTACCTGCTCCCCAAGTTATCCTCCAATAACAAGTCCCAATTAACCCCTCCTGCCCCTTCCTCCCTACAAGCACCCCCTGGTGGCTGTGTGCTTGTTTTTTAGCCGGGGGCTCATTTCTCCCTATATCAGCAGCTCCCCTTCTCTCCTCTTCCTCTCCCTCTTTCACTCTCACTCTCTGCAGGAGATGCCAGACTGACAGACACTCATCCTCTCTCTCTCTGTCTGTCTGTCTGTCTGTCTCACCAGGATAAGGTTTACTGTTGCCAGGTAGAGCAGAGGTAGAACAAGGTTTTGTGTTTATATCACTGTTGTTTCAAATGTCTGCTTACAGGTGGCTGTGGTGTATGGTGTACATTTTCATTGATAGCACTTTTTGATCATGTCATTCTGTCTACAGAGTGTTCTGTCTGCAAGGTCTTGGTTTGGTCTCTCTCCAACAGGTGACGGAACTCTCCCAGTCTTCGGCCTTGTCTCTCTCCAGGTGATGAGCCTGTGTGGCTGGCTTTGGCTGCTCTACTGTCTCCATGTCCCTAGGTGTGTCTGGGGTCTGGATGGAGGTGGAGAGGGGGCTTGTCGGCTGGTAGCTAAGCCCGTCTCCGGCAGTGTTTATCGGGCAGGAGATGTGGTCATTGGGGGCCTGTTCCCCATCCATGTGGAAGCCCCTCCACCAGAGCAGGAGTTCAGGAGCATTAAGGGAAATTCTACCTGTACAATGTATGCAGCTTGTGTGATAACAGCTTTTTGTCATTGTGTTTTCACTTGAAGGTAATGTGTATTCAGTTACCATCTATCTCTCCATTTCTTCCTTTCTTCCATCTGTCAGTTTCTACCAGCGTGCTTACCGTTGGCTCCAGACTATGATCTTTGCTGTGGAGGAGATTAACCGTGACCCAGCCCTCCTGCCTAACCTCACCCTGGGGTTCCTGGCTGCTGACACATGCCTGTCAGAGGGCACCACCCTGGGGGCAGCCCTAGCCATGGTGACCGGCAAGGAGGCCTCCGTGGTGGGCACAGAGTGTGTCACAACCCCCGAGGTTCCTGTCATCATCGGGGATGCCCGCTCCTCAGCTTCCATCGTGGTGGCACAGACCCTCGGGCCGTTTGATTTACCCATGGTGAGGCAGGGGTTGGACAACAGACTGGGTTGGGATGAGATGGTGACTCTCTTACACAGTACAATTCAATATTTATCTCGATTACACGCACATTTACTTAACATTTACTTACCATGTCTGTCTCTTTTTTAAATTCTAATTCTCTCTGACTCTCTCTGTCTCTCTCTCTGTTCTCTCCCAGGTGAGTTACTTTGCCTCCTGTGCGTGTTTGAGTGACACCTGGAGATACCCCTCATTCTTCCGTACAGTACCCAGCGATGCCTTCCAGGCTCGAGGCATGGCCAGGCTGCTTTATCAGCTGGGCTGGGTGTGGGTGGGGCTGGTGGCAGGGGATGATGACTATGGCAAGTTTGGGGTTCAGCTGCTTCTCCAAGAGCTCCAGGGATCTGGGGTGTGTGTCGCTTACTCTGAGGTCATCCCAAAGGTACGACCTCACTCTGATGATCTGACAGTATACTCTCTCTATTGCTCTGTCTTTCTCTCTGTGTTTTACTCTGACTTCCCCTCTCTTCTAATCTAACAGAAACTCTCTCTCTGATTTTCTCTGACACCCTTCCCTCTCTCTCACTGATGGTCATCACCGTAGGTAGCGTCTCAGAGACGTATCAGGTACATCGTAGACACCATCAGAGGATCTACTGCCAGAGTGGTGGTGACATTTGCTATCACAAAGGATGCACATGTGAGCAGCTACTGGTCAGAGTGTTGTTAATGATTTGTTACAAAGATGAAGCAGTGACCTTGTGTCTTACCATGTCTTGATGCCCTTTATAGACACATGCATTTCCAAATTGATAATCATGCATTTCAGCTTGAGTATCTTGATCTTTTTAACAATTTCTTTCTCCAGGCACTGATGGAAGAGGTTGTCCGTCAGAATATTACAGATAAGCAGTGGATTGCCTCAGAGGCCTGGGTCACTGACTCTACTCTCTCCTCCCCTGAAAACCTGCCCTCTCTTGCTGGGACCATTGGATTTGCCCTGAAGAAAGCCAACATTCCCGGCTTGGGACCTTTCCTAACACGCCTCCATCCAGATGGGAACTACCAGAAGTCCGACCCCTTCCTGAGGTTATTGTGGGAGGAGATGTTTGGGTGTTCTCTGGGGGTTGACCTCAGCATGACCCAGTCGTCAAGGCGACAGTGTACTGGGTCAGAGGTCATAGGTGAGGGAGACTTTACACCTACATTTCAGTTTTATGTCCAGATTCCCAATGTTATCTCAGTTAAATATTGTGTCAATCCTAGGTGAGGGGGAGAGCCAGTATGCTGACGTGTCTCAGCTGAGAGCCAGCTATAATGTGTACAAGGCTGTGTACGCCATCGCCTACGCCATACAGGATATGGTGGCCTGTCAACCAGGGGACGGAGTCTTTAATGGTGGACAGTGCCCTGATATCAGGAAGCTTCAGCCCAGCCAGGTGAGAATAACATGTTGATCTGTTTTCAAGTTAACAACACTAATGTTTCCAGTCAGGATACAGTGAAAACACTTTGTAAGGTTTGAGTTCTAAAGAACCAAAGCCACAACTGGTTCTAACTCTTCATCCTGTTCCAATGCCCTTTTCTCTTTGAGATTGTTCGTTATCTGAGGGGAGTGAACTTCAGTACTCCTGTGGGGGAATCTTTCCACTTCGACATGAATGGAGATCCGCCTGCCTCTTATGACATCATCAACTGGCATGTGACCCCCGAGGGGACGGCAGAGTTTGTCCAGGTCGGACATTTTCTGTCCTCTGAGGGATCAGGCGGCCAGATTCACATCGACATGGATAAAGTGGTGTGGGGTGGGGGCAGCGGAGAGGAGGTGAGAACTGTTCAGTTTGGAGTGTGTGTAATGATGATGTTAATAGCAATGATTATGATGATGATGACGAATTTGTCCTCTCCCCCCTCTGGTAGGTCCCTGTGTCTGTATGCAGTGCTGACTGTCCCCCTGGTACCAGGCATGCAGTACAGAAGGGGAAGCCTGTGTGCTGCTTTGACTGTCTGTCCTGTGCTGAGGGAGAGATCAGCAACACAACAGGTAGTCTATCTAGGGTTCTGATTCCAATTCATATTTTTCCTCAATCCTGACTGGTCCTGATTTGGACACCTCATTCTTCTTCCTTCTCTATCAGGGTCAGATGAGTGTATTAGGTGTCCAGAGCGGTTCTGGTCCAACCCTGATCGTACAGCCTGCATCCCCCAGCTGGTGGACTTCCTCTCCTACAGCGACACCATGGGTGTCATCCTGTCTGTCATCTCAGTTTCTGGGGCAACACTCACAGCCGGTGCCCTGGCCACCTTCCTCTACCACCGTCACACGGCCCTGGTGAGTTGAATCATATGATCATATATAGAGGTACTGGACAGAGATGAGATTGTGTCATATAAAGATGTGATTTCTGACATCCCTCAGTCTAATTTATCTTTCTCTGTCTCGTTCCAGGTGAAAGCCAACAACTCTGAGCTCAGCTTCCTGCTACTGCTGTCGCTCAACCTCTGCTTCCTGTGTGCGCTGGTTTTCATTGGCCAGCCGAAGCCATGGACGTGCATGCTGAGACACACCCTGTTTGGTATAAGCTTTGTGTTCTGCATCTCCTGTCTGCTCAGCAGGACTGTGGTGGTGCTGGTGGCCTTCAGGGCCACTCTGCCTGGAGAGAACCTGATGAGATACTTCAGCCCCACCCAGCAGAGGATGGGTATCTCACTCTGCACACTCATCCAGGTGAACATCTAGTTTTTACTATATTCTATGGGATTTGAAATGCCCAGTGCATTCAAAAACTTGATTTTCCTTTGTTTTATATATTCTTCCACACTATGAGTTTGGAATAATACTGTGAAATTGTGTGAATGATGATAATGCCCTTTTAGTGTAAGCGTTGGTGGAAAAAGTACTCACTAGTCATACTTGAGTAAAAGTGAAGATACCTTAATAGAAAATGACTCAAGTAAAAGCGAAAGTCACCCAGTAAAATACCATTTGAGTGAAAGTCTAAAAGTATTTGGCTTTAAATGTACTTAAGTATCAAAAGTAACTGGAATTGATGAAATGTACTTAAGTGTCAAAAGTAAAAATAAAAGTAAAAATCATTTTAATTTTCCTTATATTAAGCAAACCAGACGGCACAATTAAAAAACAGATATATTCACGGTTTGCCAGTGGCACACTCCAACACTCAGACACAATTTACAAACTAAGCATTTGTGTTTAGTGAGTCCACCAGATCAGAGGCAGTAGGGATGACCATGGATGTTCTCTGTTTAGTGAGTCCTCCAGGATCAGAGGCAGTAGGGATGATGTGTGTCAATTTGACAATTTCCCTGTCAAAATGTAATGAGTACTTTTGGGTGTCAGGGAAAATGTATGGAGTAAAAAGTACATTATTTTCTTTAGGAATAAAGTGAATTAAATATGAATAGTAAAGTAAAGTACAGATACTCCAAAAAACTACTTGAGTAGTACTTTAAAGTATTTTAACTTAAGTACTTTACCCCACTGAGTGTAAGTGATGTTTGAAAAGAAGGCTGAAATTCCAGTCTGTTTTGGTAGGATGGAGTTTTGGACTGCCTGGTGACATCACCAGATGGTAAATTAGTTCATCATTGAAAGGGAAAGAGGGATACCTAGTCAGTTGTACAAAGAAATTCCTTCAACTGAAATGTGTCTTCCGCATTTAACCCAACTTCTCTGAATCAGAGAGGTGCGGGGCACTACCATAATCGACATCCACGTCTTCGGTGCCCGGGGAACTGACAGTGTTTTAACTACTTCGCAGATATGAAACAAACAGACAATCATAATATCAGTCACAAATGTCAAATTCCCAGTTTATGCTTCAAAACCATCTTAGGTTCTATTTTACAAAAAATTCCATTACATAATGTAAGGCATTGTGGGCAGAATAGACGGATGCAGTTCAATGTATGATTCATTTAATTCAACAATATATTTCTTGGTAGTCCAAAAATATTGCTATCAGCTTGTAATTCGCAGCTGGCCTGGTACATTGTTTGCTGCCTCTCCACCCATTCGGGATGCACTGTTTCTGTTTCAATGACTCAATATTTTTTACAAAAACGGAGGACTGTAAGTAAGGCTGGGAATGTCAATACAATCAAACTAGCAAGGGCAATGATCACAAGTCAGTCATAACGTAGCTAATAGACTAGCGTACGTATTAAACACAATACCTGCTGAACGAATGGGACACACAAGCCAGTCATCTACTTTCTGAAGTTACAGCCTGATTCGCTCCCATCGGTGAATTCAACTTCAATTTGGCTGCTTTTGTTTGTCAGGTTTACAGCACGCAGCGGAGGGAAAGTGTACAGACACATTCTACCGTCCTAGCTAGGCTACTAGAATGGTGCAGTCTGGCTTCTGTTTTTATTAAAGCTTGGCAATAACCAAAAAAACTACCTGCAACAAAACAACATGCAAAGGAGAAACATGTAGGCCTTTTACAGAAACATTGAGCAGTAGCCTCAGTGGGCTACTCAACTACAATACATTTTGATAGCACCATACAGTGATGCTGCCTTCGACCGCACTGGTGATCCATGCTATGTAAAATAAGGATAAACATCTTTTAAGTTTAAAAGTTACAACAAACCTATAGCTATGTTTCTGTTATTTGGAGTGATTAAATACTTTTTGATTATGCACATCTACATATTATGCACATCTGCAAGCATAGCAGCGAAGGCTGGACAAATATTTTTTTTTGTTCTTTTGTTTTAACATGTTAAAATAATATATACAGCATCCTATGTACACTGAACAAAAATATAAACGCAACATGCAACAATTTTAAAGATTGTACTGAGTTACAGTTAATATAAGGAAATCAGTCAATTTAAATAAATTCATTAGGCCCTAATCAATGGATTTCACCTGACTGGCAATGTTAGTCATTAAAAAAGGTAGGGGAGTGGATCAGAAAACCAGTCAGTATCTGGTGTGACCACCATTTGCCTCATGCAGCGCGACACATCTCCTTCACATAGAGTTGATCAGGCTGTTGATTGTATCCTGTGGGATGTTGTCCCACTCCTCTTCAATGGCTGTGGGAAGTTGCTGGATTTTGGCAAGAACTGGATCTTGCTGCCATACACGTCAATCCAGAGCATCCCAAACATGCTCAACGTATGCAGGCCATGGAATAACCGGAACATTTTCAGCTTCCAGGAATTGTGTATATTCCTTGCGACATGGGGCCGTACATTATCATGCTGAAACATGAGGTAATGGTGGCGGATGAATGGCACGACAATGGGCCTCAGCATCTCATCACACAAATTGCCATTGATAATATGCAATTGTGTTCATTGTCCGTAGCTTATGCCTGCCCATACCATAACCCCACCGCCACCATGGGGCACTCTGTTCACAATGTTGACATCAGCAAACCACTCGCCCACACGACACCATCTGCCCGGTACAGTTGAAACCGGGATTCATCCGTGATGATCACACTTCTCCAGTGTGCCAGTGGCCATCGAAGGTGAGCATTTGCCCATTGAAGCTGGTTACGATGCCGAGCTGCAGTCAGGTCAAGACCCTTGTGAGGACGACGAGCACGCGGATGAGCTTCCTTGAGACAGTTTCTGACATTTTGTGCAAAAACTATTCAGATGTGCAAACCAACAGTTTCATCAGCTGTCTGGTTGGCTGGTCTCAGATGATCCCGCAGGTGAAAAGCTGGATGTGGAGGTCCTGGGCTGGCGTGGTTACACGTGGTCTGTGGTTCTGAGGTCAGTTGGAAGTACTGCCAAATTCTCTAAAACAACGGCTTATGGTAGAGAAATGAACATTCAATTCTCTGGCAACCGCTCTGGTGTCTATTAATTGTCGAAACGCATGGCCGCTTTCCTACTCTATATAGCTATAGAATTTTCACAAATGCCTTACTTTACATCTTTCCCAAACATTCTATGAATTCATGAAAACATGAAAATGACCATATCTAAGTGCTTACATGTCAGAAAATGTATAAAAAAAAGGTGCCATATTCTTCCTGGGGCTGTATGCGAACAGATTTTAATAAGATTTAATGTTGCTAAAATGTTGTCAGTTCCAATTTAACCTCTATGGGCTAGGTGGGACGCAAGCGTCCCACCCGTGGTGCACTCCATCAACAGCAGGTGCATTTCAAGAGCGGCAAATTTGAATCCAAATAAATGTCAAAATTCAAATTTTTCAAACATACAACTATTTTACACCCTTTGAAAGATAAACATCTCACGTTTTCCGATTTCAAAAAGGTTTTACGGCGAAAGCATACATTTAGAGTATGTTAGGACAGTACATTTACAAGAGTTGTGTGTAATGTTGTGCCAATTCAAAGACAGGCGTCACCAAAACCATAAAATCAGCTAAAATTATGCACTAACCTTTTACAATCTCCAACAGATGACACTCCTAGGACATTATGTTAGACAATGCATGCATTTTTAGTTCTATCAAGTTCATATTTATATCCAAAAACAGCGTTTTACTGTGGCGTTGATGTTCAGGAAATCGTTTCCCTCCAAAATACGGCATTCAAGTCAGCACCACAAATTAAATAATTAAAATTAGAAAACATTGGTAAAATGTTATATTGTCATTTAAAGAATTATAGATTTACATCTCTTGAACGCAATCAACTTGCCAGATTTAAAAATAACCTTACTGGGAAATCACACTTTGCAATAATCTGAGCACTGCGCCCAGAAAAATACGCGTTGCGATACAGACTAGCCGCCATGTTGGGGAGATCTAAAATCGAAAATACTATGTAAATAATCCATTACCTTTGATTCTCTTCATCAGATGTCACTTCCAGGTATCACAGGTCCATAACGAATGTAGTTTTGTTCAAAAAAGCTCATCATTTATGTCCAAAAATCTCCGTCTTGTTAGCACATGATCTAAGCCCGCCGGACTTCACTTCATGAACGAGGGGAAAAAATATATTTACGTTCGTTCAAACATGTCAAACGTTGTATAGCATAAATCATTAGGGCCTTTTTTAACCAGAACATGAATAATATTCAAGGTGGACGAATGCATTCTCTTTTATAACGTATTGGAACGAGGGTACCCAACATGAACTCGCGCGCCAGGTGTCTAATGGGCCATCATCGTTCCATGGCTCTTGTTCGGTCAGATCTCCCTCCAGAAGACTCAAAACACTTTGTAAAGGCTGGTGACATCTAGTGGAAGCAATAGGAAGTGCCAAAATATTCCTCAGCCCCTGTGTTTTTCAATGGCATAGGTTTAAAGGTAATACAACACATCAGGTATCCACTTCCTGTCAGAATCTGTCTCAGGGTTTTGCCTGCCAAATGAGTTCTGTTATACTCACAGACACCATTCAAACAGTTTTAGAAACTTTAGGGTGTTTTCTATCCATATATAATAAGTATATGCATATTCTAGTTACTGGGTAGGATTAGTAACCAGATTAAATCGGGTACATTTTTTTTATCCAGCCGTGCAAATACTGCCCCCTAGCCCTAACAGGTTAAACTGACACTCAAATAAGTACCACCGGCCATACCAAGGATCATTTAACTATTTTAGGACTTTGAACTTTAGGTATGAAAAAAAAAAGATTCATAAATGGAAAAAAATGAATTTTGTTTTAAGGTGTCTGTCCTATATCTGAGAGATATAAGACACATCAGGAAATTATACATATTTGTTTTTACCCATGTAAAACATGTTTAAGGCACTAAACTACTTCCATATATACTTCCATTAATTTTTTAGACTCATACCGGGCTACCTTCAGACGAGTCTTGTGAGGCTTGTAGGAGTCCTAGAGCAAAACAACCAACATATACTGTACGTGTTTGGTTATATAAGTATGTAGCCCACACTGTTCGGACGCTACATGCAGAAAGAAGTTGGCAACTACAGACAGAAGATGGCAGATCGGTGGTACAGGCTTCAGAAGAGTCCCGTGATGCTACAGACATTTTCGTCATTATCAGGGTGTCTCACGGTCTGGCAATCACCACTGTAGCTCGGCCACCTTCCACTGCAGATGCGGACAGCCGCCATTGGGCGGATGCTGTGGATTGTGATTCAGCCTATGAAATCAAACAGATAGCTTAAACAGATGGATTTTGATGGGGATTTTTTTACATTTCCACTGGGGGAGAGGACGTCAACTTTGCAAGACCATAAAGATAGAGAGTTCCAAATCTCTCTGCCAATAACAACTCGTTTTCAGTTTTCCCCTCCCCACTCAGACCACTCCCAGATAGTCCTAGCTAAATTCTTGTATGATAAATTGCTCATTGCTAAGAAGCTATTTAAAAAAAACTTACCCTTTAATTGAAAACAATCACACCTAATTGTTACCCGGAAAGGATTTGAGATTTTTTTTTAAACGGCTTCATTGGACCTTTAATTATTTCCTTCAGTTGCTAGGTTTCCATCCAATTGGCGACAGATTTTCATGCGAATATTCAAAGATCTGCATAAAGAAAATATGCCCATTTTCCCATCAGTGGCGTTTCCACCAAACAGACTTGTCGATGATAAAAATTAGTGGGAGATGATGTAGTGCACACAACATGTACTTTTTTAGTTTAAATTTCATGTAGCGAATAAAAGTTTAATGTTCAATGTGTTTCCATGCTTTTTCAACTCTACTGATTGTTTTATCCAAAACTGTTGAGTTAAATAGCAGTGTGCACCACTCTGGTCTTGGTACGTGAGCCCTAGCCAACAGCTCCCAGACACAGTGCCGGTAGGCTGTGTGTGTAGGGTGGTCTACGTGATGAGATTATTATGGAAAATATTATTTTTATTTGGTAAATGTCAGTCAAGCATTGATCATCATCTCACCAGAATAAGACCGTCAACATTTATTGGAAAGTAGCATCAAGCTCATACCGTGCACTTTCACCACCCTGTGAAGTTCATCAGAACTTATTTCAACTGTATCCTAATAAACTGTATGGAGGACCACACTCATTGAGTGACTCCAAGATTACTTTGATAATGACAGTTATTAGATACATTTTTGCGCATCAAGGTGTTTCCTCCACCATTCATTTCTCAGCACAAAAATATCCAACCATGTCGAATTAACAATTTATCTGTCGGGATTTATAACATTGTGCTGAAACTTCCTGTTTCCATCACATCTGTCGTGATTTTTACAAACGGTATAACTTTACTCAAATAAAAACTGTGGATGGAAACGTCATTACTGACCATATCATTTGTTATTATGGTAACTGTAACTTGCGTTTTCCTTCCACCTCCGTTCCCTTCCACAGGTGCTGATCTGTGTACTGTGGCTGGCCCTAGCTCCACCCCAACCGGCTGAGAGGGGAGGCAGAGAGGGTCGTGGGCCGAGGGTGGTCCTGGAGTGTGAGGTGGGCTCTGTGGTTGGTTTCTCTCTGGTGCTGGGCTACATCGGCCTTCTGGCCTCCCTCTGTCTCCTCTTAGCCTTCCTGGCCAGGAAACTCCCAGACAACTTCAACGAGGCCAAGCTCATCACCTTCAGCATGCTGATCTTCTGTGCTGTGTGGGTGGCCTTCATCCCTGCCTACGTCAGCTCTCCTGGGAAGTACACAGTAGCTGTAGAGATCTTTGCCATCCTGGCCTCCAGCTTTGGGCTGCTGTTCTGTCTGTTTGCTCCAAAATGTTTCATCATCCTCCTGAGACCAGAGAGAAACACCAAGAAACACATGATGTCCAAATAGAAACCACCAAGAAACACATGATGTCCAATTAGAAACCACCAAGAAACACATAATGTCCAATTAGAAACCACCAGAAATACATGATGTCCAATTAGAAACCACCAAGAAACACATGATGTCCAATTAGAAACCACCAAGAAACACATGATGTCCAATTAGAAACCACCAAGAAACACAGGATGTCCAATTAGAAACCATCAAGAAACACATGATGTCCAATTAGAAACCATCAAGAAACACATGATGTCCAATTAGAAACCACCAAGAAACACATGATGTCCAATTAGAAACCACCAAGAAACATGATGTCCAATTAGAAACCACCAAGAAACATGATGTCCAATTAGAAACCACCAAGAAACACATGATGTCCAATTAGAAACCACCAAGAAACACATGATGTCCAATTAGAAACCACCAAGAAACACGATGTCCAAATAGAAACCACCAAGAAACCGATCTCTATTGACCACAGGAGAGTGCTGTTGTCCCTCCTCAGAGTCAGTTATCTACCACAGGAGAGTGCTGTTGTTCCTCCTCAGAGTCAGTTATCTACCACAGGAGAGTGCTGTTGTCCCTCCTCAGAGTCAGTTATCTACCACAGGAGAGTGCTGTTGTTCCTCCTCAGAGTCAGTTATCTACCACAGGAGAGTGCTGTTGTCCCTCCTCAGAGTCAGTTATTGTAATGAAAGATCCTTCATCTTTTCATTGATGCTCACTCAGCTTTTCCTCTTACACGTCTCTCAGAACTTTCTAGTGTTTGACAGCTTTCCTAATAAAACATGTTTGTGGACTGCAGGTCTTTCACTGCTCAGTCAGAAATCATCTTCTGGCTGCCTCCTAGACCCTGGCTGCACAGCCTGTAGCCCTTCAGGATAACACAGGCCAGACTGATGGGAGGGGCCAGAGTTAATGAAAGGGGCCATGGTGATGAGAGGGACCGGAGTGATGAGAGGGACCGGAGTGATGAGAGGGGCCAGAGTAATGAGAGGGACCGGAGTAATGAGAGGGACCAGAGTGATGAGAGGGACCAGAGTGATGAGAGGGACCGGAGTGATGAGAGGGGCCAGAGTAATGAGAGGGACCGGAGTAATGAGAGGGACCAGAGTGATGAGAGGGGCCAGAGTGATGAGAGGGACCAGAGTGATGAGAGGGACCGGAGTGATGAGAGGGACCAAAGTAATGAGAGGGACCAGAGTGATGAGAGGGGCCAGAGTGATGAGAGGGGCCATGGTGATGAGAGGGGCCATAGTGTCAGTGCTCTCTGCTGTGGCTGTCATCCGATCATTACAATTTCCTCTTCTGGAGCTCCCTCCAGCTATGGAAGGATATGGGGCCCCGCAGAGAGAGGGGGGGGCTCCAGTTATGGAAGGATATAGAGCCCTGCAGAAAGAGAGGGGGGGCTTCCAGTTATGGAAGGATATGGGGCCCCGCAGAGAGGGGGAGTGACTTCTTTTATTGAAGGAAATGGGGCCTGCCATGCCAAATAATGTCCCCCAGCCAAAAAGTGTTCCTCCTCCCCGTGTCACCAATGGGATTCGATAAACTGTTAGAGTCCGTTGCTATATCAAAGGTGTGATGACCTAATGATTAACATTTTGGAGGTCATTTTTACAGCCTAAATTACATTCTTTTCACCCCCACTATGCAAACAAGTCTGATTTCCGTGACAATTTGGCTGTTTAAACGAGTTTTGTTTTGCTAATAAAATGAAAACATTACTTTAAACTACTTTTGTGTGCCTTGTTAACATTACAACAACATGCAATCCATGTCTTAAACGTTGCTACGTTTCAGAAATGGCAAAGAAAACATGTAATCTGCTTGACACATTAAAGTTACTTACCTTACAGGTCACAATGTCAGCTAATTTCCACTCCATTCATATGGAAATCCATTTGATTCATACACTGGCTTGTCTGGCTGTCATGTTTATATTTAATTTACACTGAAATATTATAATTTCACTAGTCCTCTATTATGATTCATTTTTTTCTATTTTGCATAGCTCATTAGTACACCCTTGTGGTTGAATATGTATCTATCGTCGGTCCTAGGATACAACAATGAACAATGTGGAACTAATAAATAGCCTCAAAGGATACCTTAGAACTTACAATAATGAACACCTTGTGAAACAGCTGTGAAAACCAACCTGCCAATATTTAAGATTTCAATACATGAACTTTTGTCACGTTTGTATAAGGATCGGGAGACAGGTGTAATAATGGGTAATAGCGTTTTTTATTGACCCAAATTACAGCGTGCCATGTAAAAGGCACAGGGACAAAGACCAAATAAACATGGATACAAAACACAGGGTTGAAACCCAAACAAAAGAGCAAGGAGTACCTCGAACAAATACCCGGGACGAGACCTGTAATACATACACGGGACGAGACCCGAAAACACAAGCGGACAATGACACACTACAGGACGAGACCCGTAATCATATATGCACCATCCAAACGGCACGAAAGCCAAAACAACACAGCACAGGTACTCACAGGCACAGCGGACATTGGAACAATAATCGACAGCCCAATGGAGAAACATTTATACAAATACAGTCAAGGGGGAATGGGAACAAGGTGTGCGTAATGATCCAGTTCAGTTCCTAGAAGGCCGGTGACGTAGACCTTTGAAACTGGTGCACGGAAAGAGCAACAGTACCGGAGGGATCCGTGACAACTTTGACATTTTTTTGGTACAGGTGTATCATTCATTTATTTTTTGTACACTCACATGGCAATCATAGACTAAAATACCTTATTCTGGTGTCTGGAATATAGAGGAGGGGTGGGGGATTCTGTTTGTCACTTTGTTCTCAACAGGCAGCCAGTCTCTGAAAGGGGACTTGAAGACGGAGACTACAAAGTCCAGCCACTGCTGCTCTCTTTGTTCTGAGTTTTTTCAGTGCTAGTGTTTTTAGTTCATCTGTGTATCTCACATATTATGTGCCAAGTATGATAGAGCAAGAAAACTTTCTTAGCAGATAATGACAACATGACAACGGGATAACTCCCAGTGGGCTCGGACAGTCGGTGGTCCTAAAGTCATTTGGAGGTAAATTGAAGAGGTACATTTTTATGAGCTCAGCATAACTACCATTTCTTACTTTCTCAAATGTCAACCAAAGCTTAACATATTTTGTCTATTAGGCTTCACTGAAGTGTAGGGCGTCAGGGCTTTCAGTGGTCGACTGTCCAACTGCTCCAACTGAAGAAGATTGTTAGCTTCTCCAGTTGACCCTAACACGGAACCCAAACCGAATGTGCGCGTGCGCCATCGTGCGCTATCATGCATACATTTATTTTGTCCCCCTTCACCAAACGCAATCATGACACGCAGGTTTAAATATCAAAACAAATTCTGAACCAATGACATTAATTTGGGGACAGGTCGAAAAGCATTAAATATGTATGGCAATTTAGCTAGTTAGCTTGCACTTGCTAGCTAATTTGTCCTATTTAGCTAGCTTGCTGTTGCTAGCTAATTTGTCCTGGGATATAAACATTGACTTGTTATTTTACCTGAAATGCACAAGGTCCTCTACTCCGACAATTAATCCATACAAAAAACGGTCAACCGAATCATTTCTAATCATCTCTCCTCCTTTGAATTTATATGGTGATTGACATCTACACTTTCATAGTATTACCACGACTACTGGCAAAACAGTTCGTCTTACAATCACCCACCTGGGTATAACCAATGAGGAGATGGCACGTGGGTACCTGCTTCTATAAACCAATGAGGAGATGGGAGAGGCAGGACTTGCAGTGCGATCTGCGTCAGAAATAGGAATGACTTCTATTTTAGCCCTTGGCAACACAGACGCTCGTTGGCGCGCGCAAGCAGTGTGGTTGCAATATTTGAATAACATATATTCCTACATTTATTTTGCAACGTTCGCACATGCGACGCAAGCGGTGTAGTCAGGGTATAAGAAGACCCGAGGAAGACAGAGAATCTGAAACTAGCTTCCGGTTATCTTGTGTGCAAATGCAAATAGTTATTATCTGAGATTTTTTATATTCACCTTAACAGGTGACCACAGCTAGCAGTGAAAGAGCTGCGAGGTTACCCAGATCTCGCCTTCCGTTCGTCCTTCTTCTAAACCAAGTAATTTGCCCGGATGTCGAAACACTTGGTCCCCTTCTTGATTCTCCTTCAGTAACTCTCCTTCTGTTTCTCCTGCGCCCTGTCCATGTTCAGTCTCACCTTGATTGATGACAGTCAGAAATGTAATTATATTTCATCTTACAAATATATTTCTTAAATATCTCTTGGAGGGCCAGAAAATAAATTAACAGCGTACAATAATGTTTACCTGGTCAAAAACCTCCACATCCTTCTCAGTCCGTGCCTGAAGGTGGTCCTCGAAGGCATTTTGATCTGGATCAACAACTTCCACCACATTGGGTGTGGTTTCAGTGATCTGAAAGTACATTATACAAAAATAGCAATAGACAAACAACAACACTAAGTCAATCACACATTTGAAATACTACAGTATATGCAATAATTGTATATATAATTGCATTGTTTACCTCAGTCAACAGCTGCGGCTCCCGTCCGTACTCGATAGAGGCCTGGATGCTGCTGTTGCGGGCAAAGAGAATTACCTTCAGGTTGTTCTCCCACCGTTCCTGATACCCGTCAGTGGACTTGCCCATACAGTCTTGGGGGTCTGGAGGAGGGGGTAGGAAAGTCATATCTATTGAAAATGTAAGATATTGAAATATGTCTGATTATGTAGCATGGAAAAACAAAAACTATTGTAAAAAATAAATAAAACAAACCATAGGTGACAGAATATAACCTGTAACATCTGTACCTTGTTCCAGCGTTCATGACCTCGGTTACTCAAGATGACCTCAGGAGAACCGTGGGTGTTGAAGATGTCCATCACTGCCCTGGAGGTGGCTTCGCCAGTCTCGTCCTTGATGGTGATCATACATATCAAAAATCAATTTTTGGTTCCAAGCAACCTTTTTAACAGGTTGCTTACAGAAGGGAATTTAGAGTTAAGCACGTACTCTTCCTTTACTGACCTTAATGGGTATTGCCTCCACCCATTTGGTAAAGTGATTGGTCTCCGGTAGACACCAGCTGTTGCCATTCCTGGATTTCATGAAGGGTCCAATGAGGTCCACCCCTAACATTTAAAGAGAGAGTTTACTTTATTTGTACCTATATCTGTGTTATACAGTATGCAAATGTTCCTATTTGTAAGGATACTGACCCACAAACACATTCTACTGTAGTGTCTCATAGAGGAGGTCTGTACTGCAGTGTCCTTATAGCAGATGTCTGTAATGTAATGTCCCTATAGAGGAGGTCTGTACTGTAGTGTCCTTACAGAGGAGGTCTGTACAGTACTGTAGTGTCCTTACAGAGGAGGTCTGAAATGTAGTGTCCCGATGGAGGAGGTCTTTACTGTAGTGTCCCTGTAGAGGAGGTCTTTACTGTAGTGTCCCTATAGAGGAGGTCTTTAATGTAGTGTCCTTATAGAGGAGGTCTGTAATGTACTGTCTTATAGAGGAGGTCTGTACGGTAGTGTCCTTACAGAGGAGGTCTGAAATGTAGTGTCCCGATGGAGGAGGTCTTTACTGTAGTGTCCCTGTAGAGGAGGTCTTTACTGTAGTGTCCCTGTAGAGGAGGTCTTTACTGTAGTGTCCCTGTAGAGGAGGTCTTTACTGTAGTGTCCCTATAGAGGAGGTCTTTAATGTAGTGTCCTTATAGAGGAGGTCTGTAATGTACTGTCTTATAGAGGAGGTCTGTAATGTAGTGTCCCTATAGAGGAGGTCTGTACGGTAGTGTCTTATAGAGGAGGTCTGTATTAGTGGTCTTATAGAGGAAGTCTGTAATGTAGTGTCCTTATAGAGGAGGTCTGTAATATAGTGTCTTATAGAGGAGGTCTGTATTGTAGCGTCCCTATGGAGGAGGTCTGTACAGTACTGTAGTTTCCTTATACAGGAGGTCTGTACTGAAGTGTCACTATAGAGGAGGTCTGTACTGAAGTGTTCTTGTAGAGGAGGTCTGTACTGCAGTGTCCTTATACAGGAGGTCTGTACTGAAGTGTTCTTGTAGAGGAGGTCTGTAATGAATTGTCCTTGCAGAGGAGGTCTGTACTGTATGGTCCTTGTACAGGAGGTCTGTACTGTAGTGTCGCTATAGAGGAGGTCTGTACTATATGGTCCTTGTACAGGAGGTCTGTATGTAGTGTCAGTATAGAAGAGGTCTGTACTGTAGCGTCCTTGTAGAGCAGGTCTGTACTTTAGTGTTCTTATAGAGGAAATCTGTAATATTGTGTCCTTTAGAGGAGGTCTGCATTGTAGTGTCTTATACAAGAGGTCTGTAATGAAGTGCCCCGATGGAGGAGGTCTGTTCTGTAATGTCCTTGTAGAACAGTCCTTTGTAGAGGAGGTTTGTACTTGAGTGACGTTATACAGGAGGTCTGTACTGTAGTGTCCCTATAGAAGAGGTTTGTACTGGAGTGTACTTGTAGAGGAGGTCTGTACTGTAGTGTCCTTGTAGAGGAGGTCTGTACTGTAGTGTCTTTGTAGAGCAGGTCTGTACTGTTGTGTCCTTGTAGAGCAGGTCTGTACCGTAGTGTCCTTGCAGAGCAGGTCTGTTCTGGAGTGTCCTTGTACAGGAGGTCTGTACTAGAGTGTCCTTACTGAGAAGGTCTATAATGTAGGGTCGTAGTAGAGGAGGTCTGTACTGTAGTGTCCTTGTGGAGAAGGTTTGTACAGTAGTGCCCTTGCAGAAGAGGTCTGTTCTGTTTTGTCCTTATAGAGTAGGTCTGTACTGTAGTGTCCTTGTAGAGTAGGTCTGTACTGTAGTTTCCTTGTAGAGCAGGTCTCTACTGTAGTGTCCTTATAGAGAAGGCCTGTAATTTTTTTGTCCTTGTAGAGGAGGTATGTACTGCAGTGTCCTTATAGAGGAGGTCTGTAATTCAGTGTCCTTGTAGAGGAGGTCTATACAACAGTGTCCTTGTTGAGGAGGTCTTTACTGGTGTCGTTGTAGAGGAGGTCTGTACTGTACTGTAGTGTCCTTATAGAGGGGGTCTGTACTGTAGTGTCCTTATAGAGGAGGTCTGTACTGTAGTGTCCTTGTAGAGGAGGTCTGTACTGTAGTGTCCTTATAGAGGAGGTCTGTATTGTAGTGTCCTTACAGAGGATGTCTGGTCTGTATTGTATTTATAGCAGACGTCTGTAATGTTTTGTCCATATAGAGGAGGTCTGTACTGCAGTGTCCTTGTAGAGGAGGTCTGTACTCTAGTGTCGTTGTAGAGGAGGTCTGTACTCTAGTGTCGTTGTAGATGAGGTTTGTACTGTAGTGTCATTGCAGAGGAGGTCTGTACTGGAGTGTCCTTGTACAGGAGGTCTGTACTGTAGTGTCCCTAAAGAGGAGGTATGTACTGTTGTGTCCTTGTAGAGGTCTGTGCTGTAGTGTCCTTGTAGAGGAGGTGAATACTGTACTGTAGTGTCCTTTATGCGGAGGCCTGTTCTCTTGTGTCATTGTAGTGGTGGTTTGTACTGTTGTGTCATTGTAGAGGAAGTCTTTACTGTAGTGTCCCTAAATAGGAGGTATGTACTGTAATGTCCTTGTAGAGTAGGTCTGTACTGTAGTGTCCTTGTAGAGCAGGTCTGTACTGTAGTGTCCTTATAGAGGAGTTCTGTAATGTAGTGTCCCTGTATTACCAGCCAGGCCTTTAATACAGTAAACATTCTGAGTGGTCTTCCAGCCAAGCCTGTAATACAGTATACATTCTGAGGGGTGTACCAGCCAGGCATTCTGAGGTCTGTACTGTAGTGTAATTCAACGGCTCATAAATTCAACAGCTCAGACACGAAACGTATGTGGCAGGGTCTACAAGAAATCACGGACACCGACGTCACACTTCCAGACAAACTAAACACCTTCTTTGCCCGCTTTGAGGATAATACAGTGCCATTGTCGCGGCCCACTAACAACGACTGCGCCCCCCCCACCTTCTCCTTGGACGACATGAGTAAAATATTTAAACGTGTTAACCCTCGCAAGGCTGCTGGCCCAGACGGCATCCCTAGCCGCATCCTCAGTGCATGCCCAGACCAGCTGGCTGGTTTACGGACATATTCAATCTCTCCCTTTCCCAGTCTGCTGTCCCTACATGCTTCAAGATGGCCACCATTGTTCATGTACCCAAGAAGGCAAAGATAACTGAACTAAATGACTTCCGCCCCGTAGCACTCACTTTGTTATCACGAAGTGCTTTGAGAGACTAGTCAAGGATCATATCACCTCCACCTTATCAGCCACCCTAGACCCACTTCAGTTTGCGTACCGCCCCAACAGGTCCACAGACGATGCAATCGCCATCACACTGCACGCTGCCCTATCCCATCTGGACAAGAGGAATACCTATGTAATAATGCTGTTCATTGACTACAGCTCAGCTTTAAACACCATAGTACCCTACAAGATCATCATCAGGCTGGAAGCCCTGGGTCTCTACCAACCCTGTGCAACTGGGTCCTGGACTTTCTGATGTCAACAAAACAAAGGAGATGATCGTGGACTTCAGGAAACAGCAGAGGGAGCACCCCCCTATCCACATCGAAGGGACAGCAGTGAAGAAGGTGGAAAGTTTTTAGTTCCTCGGCGTACACATCACAGACAAACTGAAATGGTCCACCCACACAGACAGTGTGGTGAAGAAGGCTCAACAGCGCCTCTTAACGAGAGTCTTGTCTTTAAAATGGTGTAAAATAGTCATATGTTTGAAAAATTGAAGTTTTTGCATTTTTGAGGTATTTGAATAACGCGCCACGGGATTACACTGGGATTACACTGAGTAGGTGGGATGCAAGCGTCCCACCTAGCCCATAGAGGTTAAAATCACACTGCCATTTTCAAAGCAACTAGCATGCATCACAAATACCCAAAACACAGCTAAATGCAGCACTAACCTTTCACAATCTTCATCAGATGACACTCCTAGGACATCATGTTACACAAAACATGCATTTTTTGTTCGATAAAGTTCATATTTATATATAAAAACAGCATTTTACATCGGCGCGTGACGTTCAGAAAATATTTTCCCTCAAATGCTTCCGGTTTATCAGCGCTACAATTTACAAAATTACTATTCGAAAACATTGTTAAAATGTAATATTGTCATTCAAAGGATTATAGATTAACATCTCGTGAATGCAACCGCATTGCCAGATTTAAAAATAACTTTACTGGGAAATCACACTTTGCAATAAACGACGTGGTATGTTCAGAAAAATAGGCTAGGCGATACATATTAGCACCATCTTGGAACCATCTAAAATCAAAAATACTATCGTAAATATTCCCTTACCTTTGATTATCTTCATCAGAAGGCACTTCTAGGATTTCCCAGGTCCACAACAAATGTAGTTTTGTTCGAAAAAGTTAATAATTTATGTCCCAATAGCTCCTTCTTGTTAGCGTGTTCCGAAGGCTACTCATAATGTACTGTAGCGCGTGGGACTTGTCGCCACGAAGAGCAAAAAATATATATTTACATTCGTTCAAACATGTCAAACGTTGTATAACATAAATCTTTAGGGAATTTTTCAACCAGAGCTTCAATAATATACAAGGCGGACGATTGCATTGTCTTACTAAACGTTTCGGAACAAAAGGGTTCCCATGGAACGCCCGCGTCATAGTAGTAATGGCCCTCCCCCTGTGACCAACTTCCCAAGCCTGTCTTTCGGTCAGTTTCTACCATAGAAGACTCAAACCACTTTGTAAAGACTGTTGACATCTAGTGGAAGCCTTAGGAAGTGCTAAATGAATCCTAACTCACGGTGTGTTTCATAGGCAAAGTGTTGAAGGTGATTCCACAAATCAGATTTCCACTTCCTGCATGGAATCTTCTCAGGTTTTTGCCTGCCATATGAGTTCTGTTATACTCACAGACACCATTCAAACAGTTTTAGAAACTTTAGAGTGTTTTCTATCCAAATCTACTAATTATATGCATATTCTAGTTACTGGGTAGGAGTAGTAACCAGATTAAATCGGGTACGTTTTTTATCTGGCCGTGCAAATACTGCCCCCTATCCCCAACAGGTTTTAAACCTCAGAAGGCTGAAGAAATTTGGCTTGTCACCCAAAACCCTGACAAACTTTTACAGATGCATAATCGAGACCATCCTGTCGGGCTGTATCACAGCCTGGTACGGCAACTGCATCGCCCTCAACCGCAAGTCTCTCCAGAGGGTAGTGCATTCTGCACAACACATCACCGGGGGCAAACTACCTGCCCTCCATGACACCTACAGCACCCGATGTCACAGGAAGGCCAAAAAGATCATCAAGGACAACAACCACTCAAACCACTGTCTGTTCACACCGCTACCATCCAGAAGGCGAGGTCAGTACAGGTGCTTCAAAGTTGGGACCGAGAGACTGAAAAACAGCTTCTATCTCAAGGCCATCAGACTGCTAAACGGCAATCAGTAACGCAGAGAGGCTGCTGCCCACATTAAGACCCAAGCACTGGCCACTTTAATAACGGTATCACTAGCCACTTTAAATAATGGCATTTAATAATGCTTACTTAACTTACATTACTCATATCATATGTGTATACTGTATTTTATACCATCTATTGCACCTTGCCTATGCCGCTTGGCCATCACTCATCCATATATTTATATGTACATATTCTCATTCACCCCTTTAGATTTGTGTGTATTAGGTAGTTGTTGGAGAATTGTCGGAACTACTGGAGAAGCACAAGCGTTTCGCTGCACACGCTTTAACATCTGCTAACCATGTGTATGTGACCAATAAAATTTGATTTGATATGATTTGATTTGAAGTGTTCCTCCTTCCTCTACCACGTGGTAATCTCTTCACAGGTCCCTTTAAATCCTGTCTTTCACCTGTTCACCCAGGTGAAAGACAATAAGACCATTCACCAGGGCTCAGTTTCTACTGTTCCCCCTGAAGGACTGATAGTGATACCATGGCCTCCAAAGGGGATCTCTGATGGGGCCTCTAATGGATCCTCTAATTGGGCCTCTAATTGTGCCTCTGATGGGGACTCTAATTTGTCCTCTAATGTGGCCTCTAATTGTGCCTCTGATGGGACCTCTAATTGTCCCTCTAATGGGGCCTCTGGTGGGGCTTCTAATTGGGCCTCTGATTGTCTCTAATTGGGTCACTGATGCTCTTCTGGTGGCATAGAGAGACTTCCTTGACAATGACCTGAGGCCCTGATAGCTTACTGGACCCAGAATGCTTCTACTGAGGCCCTGATAGCTTACTGGACCCAGAATGCTTCTACTGAGGCCCTGATAGCTTACTGGACCCAGAATGTTGCTACTGAGGCCCTGATAGCTTACTGGACCCAGAATGCTTCTACTGAGGCCCTGATAGCTTACTGGACCCAGAATGCTGCTACTGAGGCCCTGATAGCTTACTGGACCCAGAATGCTTCTACTGAGGCCCTGATAGCTTACTGGACCAAGAATGCTGCTACTGAGGCCCTGATAGCTTACTTGACTGTGGCAGTAACTATACCCGTCGTGGTGGTGCTACTGCGTAGTAAGTCTACCCGTTGTGGTGGTGCTACTGCGTAGTAACTCTACCCGTTGTGGTGATGCTACCAGGCAGTAACTCTACCCATTGAGGTGGTGCTACCAGGTAGTAACTCTACCTATTGTGGTGGTGCTACCAGGTAGTAACTCTACCCATTGTGGTGGTGCTACTGCGAAGTAACTCTACCCGTTGTGGGGGTGCTACTGCGTAGTAACTCTACCCGTTGTGGTGGTGCTACCAGGTAGTAACTCTACCCGTTGTGGTGGTGCTACCAGGTAGTAACTCTACCCATTGCGGTGGTGTAACCAGCTGGTAACTCTACCCGTTGTGGTGGTGCTATTGCGTAGTAACTCTACCCGTTGTGGTGGTGCTGCCAGGTAGTAACGCTATCCTTTCCGGTTGTGCTACCACGTAGTAACTCTACTCATTGTGGTGGTGCTACTACATAGTAACTCTACTCATTGTGGTGGTGCTACTACATAGTAACTCTACTCGTTGTGGTGGTGCTACTACATAGTAACTCTACTCGTTGTGGTGGTGCTACTACATAGTAACTCTACTCGTTGTGGTGGTGCTACTACATAGTAACTCTACCCATTGTGGTGGTGCTACTTTGTAATAACTCTACCTGTTGTGGTGATGCTAACACGTAGTAACTCTACCTGTTGTTGTGGTGCTACCAGGTAGTAACTCTACCCGTTGTGGTGGTGCTACCAGGTAGAAACTCTACCCGTTGTGGTGGTGCTACCAGGTAGTAACTCTACCCGTTGTGGTGGTGCTACTGCGTAGTTACTCTACCCGTTGTGGTGGTACTACTGCGTAGCAACTCTACCCATTGTTGTGGGGCTACTGCGTAGCAACTCTACCCGTTGTGGTGGGGCTACTGCGTAGTAACTCTACCCATTGAGGTGATGCTACTGCGTAGTAACTCTACCCGTTGTGGTGATGCTACTGCATAGTAACTCTACCCATTGAGGTGGTGCTACTGCGTAGTAACTCTACCAATTGTGGTGGTGCGACCAGGTAGTAACTCTACCCATTGTGGTGGTGCTACTGCGTAGTAACTCTACCCGTTGTGGTGGTGCTACCAGGTAGTAACTCTACCCATTGTGGTGATGCTACTGCGTAGTAACTCTACCCGTTGTGGTGATGCTACTGCGTAGTAACTCTACCCATTGAGGTGGTGCTACTGCGTAGTAACTCTACCAGTTGTGGTGGTGCTACTGCGTAGTAAATCTACCCATTGTGGTGATTCTTCCACGTAGTAACTCTACCAGTTGTGGTGGTGCTACCAGGTAGTAACTCTACCCATTGTGGTCGTGCTACTGCGTAGTAACTCTACCCGTTGTGGTGGTGCTACCAGGTAGTAACTCTACCCGTTGTGGTGGTGCTACCAGGTAGTAACTCTACCCGTTGTGGTGGTGCTACCAGGTAGTAACTCTACCTGTTGTGGTGGTGGGTGGTGCTACTGTGAAGTAACTACCTGGTGGTGCTACTGCGTTGTAACTCTACCCATTGTGGTGGTGCTACCAGCTTGTAACTCTACCCATTGTGGTGGTGCTACCAGGTAGTAACTCTACCCGTTGTGGTGGTGTCAGTAGTTGCTAGGAGTGGTGGTAGGAGTCAGGCGCAGAGAGCAGAGGTAAGGAACTTTGTGTTTATTCCAACAAAACCGGCGTGAAACACGTAGTAACTCTACCTGTTGTTGTGGTGCTACCAGGTAGTAACTCTACCCGTTGTGGTGGTGCTACCAGGTAGTAACTCTACCCATTGTGGTGGTGCTACTGCGTAGTATCTCTACCCGTTGTGGTGGTGCTACTGCGTAGTAACTCTTCCCATTGTGGTGGTGCTACTGTGTAGTAACTCTACCCGTTGTGGTGGTGCTACTGCGTAGTATCTCTACCCGTTGTGGTGGTGCTACTGCGTAGTAACTCTACCCGTTGTGGTGGTGCTACTGCGTAGTAACTCTACCCGTTATGGTGGTGCTACTGCGTAGTAACTCTTCCCATTGTGGTGGTGCTACCAGGTAGTAACGCTACACTTCGAGGTTGTGCTACTGCGTAGTAACTCTACCTGTTGTGGTGGTGCTACTGCATAGTAACAATACCCGTTGTGGTGGTGCTACCAGGTAGTAACTCTCCCCTTTGCGGTGGAGTAACCAGGTAGTAACTCTACCCGTTGTGGTGGTGCGCCTGCGACGTAACTATACCCGTTGTGGTGGTGCTACTGCGTAGTAACTCTACCCATTGTGGTGGTGCTACTGCGTAGTAACTCTACTCGTTCTGGTGGTGCTACCAGGTAGTAACTCTACCTGTTGTCGTGGTGCTACTGCATAGTAACTCTACCCGTTGTGGTGGTGCTACCAGGTAGTAACTCTGCCCATTGTGGTGGTCCTTCCAGGTAGTAACTCTACCCGTTGTGGTGGTGCTACCAGGTAGTAACTCTACCCGTTGTGGTGGTGCTACCGGGTAGTATCTCTACCCGTTGTGGTGGTGCTACCGGGTAGTATCTCTACCCGTTGTGGTGGTGCTACCGGGTAGTAACGCTACCCGTTGTGGTGGTGCTACTAGGTAGTAACTCTTCCTGTTGTGGTGGTGCTACCAGGTAGTAACTCTACCCATTGCGGTGGTGCTACCAGGTAGTGCTTTCTACCTGATGTAGAATGTGGTGTGAATGTTTACCGAGGTAGAGGGACAAGGGGAGTGATAGTGTCTCTGGGGGACTCTGTGGTTGAAAGGCAGGGAGAGATGGAGAGAGGATGAAAGGATGGATGGAGGAGGGAGAGATGGGGAGAGAGGGGAGAGATGGGGAGTGGAGGGAGAGATGGGGAGAGGCGGGAAAGATGGGGAGGGGGAGAGGAAGGAGAAATGGAGAGAGAGGAGAGTGATGGAGAGATGAGAGAAACCCACAGTGGGTAAGCAGAAAGTGGAATTTTCCTGTTTTCATTTTAGTGTATGATGAGAAACACACACACACGCACGCACACACACGCACACACTGACTGGGTGACGAAGGAATCATGTAGGGGGTCTGTAAGTTCTGTCAGACAGACTCAATACTAACTCTTCCAGCATGAGTAGACACTACGTAATCTTTATTGGTATTGTTCATATAGACGTGTTTCATTATGACACATTATAAGAACACATACTAATATTAACAAAGTAATATAGTGAAGGTATAGCAGGAAATGAATGTTTCAAACAGAATGGACATTGTCCTGTTGAAATGAATATCAACGAACCCTAAATCACGATAGGAGCATGTTTAAGTTAATATTTGTCCATCATGTGTTTCTTGATGGTTTCTAATGGGACATCATGTGTTTCTTGGTGGATTCTAATTGGACATCATGTGTTTCTTGGTGGTTTCTAATTGGACATCATGTGTTTCTTGGTGGTTTCTAATTGGACATCATGTTTCTTGGTGGTTTCTAATTGGACATCATGTGTTTCTTGGTGGTTTCTAATTAGACATCATGTGTTTCTTGGTGGTTTCTAATTGGACATCATGTGTTTCTTGATGGATTCTATTTGGACATCATGTGTTTCTTGTGGTTTTTAATTGGACATCATGTATTTCTGGTGGTTTCTAATTGGACATCATGTGTTTCTTGGTGGTTTCTAATTGGACATCATGTGTTTCTTGGTGGATTCTAATTGGACATCATGTGTTTCTTGGTGGTTTCTAATTGGACATAATGTGTTTCTTGGTGGTTTCTATTTGGACATCATGTGTTTCTTGGTGGTTTCTAATTGGACATCATGTGTTTCTTGGTGGTTTCTAATTGGACATCATGTGTTTCTTGGTGGTTTCTAATTGGACATCATGTGTTTCTTGGTGGTTTCTAATTAGACATCATGTGTTTCTTGGTGGTTTCTAATTGGACATCATGTGTTTCTTGGTGGTTTCTAATTGGACATCATGTGATTCTTGGTGGTTTCTAATTGGACATCATGTGTTTCTTGGTGGTTTCTATTTGGACATCATGTGTTTCTTGGTGTTTCGCTCTGGTCTCAGAAGGATGATGTAACACTTTGGAGCAAACAGACAGAACAGCAGCCCAAAGCTGGATGCCAGGATGGCAAAGATCTCTACAGCTACTGTGTACTTCCCAGGAGAGCTGACGTAGGCAGGGATGAAGGAGATCCACACGGCACAGAAGATCAGCATGCTGAAGGTGATGAACTTGGCCTCGTTGAAGTTGTCTGGGAGTTTCCTGGCCAGGAAGGCTAAGAGGAGACAGAGGGAGGCCAGAAGGCCGATGTAGCCCAGCACCAGAGAGAAACCGACCACAGAGCCCACCTCACACTCCAGGACCACCCTCGGCCCACGACCCTCTCTGTCCCCCCTCTCAGCAGGTCGGGGTGGAGCTAGGGCCAGCCACAGTACACAGATCAGCACCTGTGGAAGGGAACGGAGGTGGAAGCAAAACGCAAGCACAGTTACCATAATAACAAATAATATGGTCTATGAAGGAAACAATTACATTCCAATAGAATATAGTAAAAACTAGATGTTCACCTGGATGAGTGTGCAGAGTGAGATACCCATCCTCTGCTGGGTGGGGCTGAAGTATCTCATCAGGTTCTCTCCAGGCAGAGTGGCCCTGAAGGCCACCAGCACCACCACAGTCCTGCTGAGCAGACAGGAGATGCAGAACACAAAGCTTATACCAAACAGGGTGTGTCTCAGCATGCACGTCCATGGCTTCGGCTGGCCAATGAAAACCAGCGCACACAGGAAGCAGATCTTGAGTGACAGCAGGAGCAGGAAGCTGAGCTCAGAGTTATTGGCTTTAACCTGGAACGAGACAGAGAAAGAAAATTTAGACATAGTGATGTCAATAATCACATCCTTATATGACACAATCTCATCTCTGTCCAGTACCTCTATATATGATCATATGATTCAACTCACCAGGGCCGTGTGACGGTGGTAGAGGAAGGTGGCCAGGGCACCGGCTGTGAGTGTTGCCCCGGAAACTGAAATGACAGACAGGATGACACCCATGGTGTCGCAATAGGAGAGGAAGTCCACCAGCTGGGGGATGCAGGCTGTACGATCAGGGTTGGACCAGAACCGCTCTGGACACCTAATACACTCAACTGACCCTGATAGAGATGGAAGAAGAATGAGGGGTCCTAATCAGGACCAGTCAGGAGTGAGGAAAAATATGAATTGGAATCAGAACCCTAGATAGACTACCTGTTGTGTTGCTGATCTCTCCCTCAGCACAGGACAGACAGTCAAAGCAGCACACAGGCTTCCCCTTCTGTACTGCATGCCTGGTACCAGGGGGACAGTCAGCACTGCATACAGACACAAGGACCTACCAGAGGAGGGAGAGGACAAAGTCATCATTATCATCATCATTGCTATTATCATCATTATTACACAGACAGACAGGCTCGCTGGGCCCCTCTGGGGACTATGTCAGGAATATGAAAAAACAAATATCTCAATTTCAGTATCATGTTCCCCCTGAGTGGCTCAGCGTTCTAAGGCACTGCATATCAGTGCAAGAGGTGGTACTACTGTCCCTGGTTTGAATCCAGGCTGTATCACATTCGGCAGTGATTCAGAGTCCCATAGGGCGGTGCACAATTGGCCCTGCATCATGCCGGGGTTGTCCGTCATCGTAAATAACATTTGTTCTTAACTGACTTGCCTCATTAAATAAAGGTTAAATTACATTTATTTTTTTCATAAAAGATGTCGATGACAGAGGTTTCTGTCTGAGATAACATTCCCTGTTATTAATTTGGTCTTCTTTATGTCTTTCTCTTTCCTGTATGTCTGCCTCAGGGTGAAAAACTCAATACATTTCTCACACACACTCACTCACTCACACACTCACACACTCACACACTCACACACTCACACACACACACACACACACACACACACACACACACACACACACACACACACACACACACACACACACACACACACACACACACACACACACACACTCTCCTCTCTGCCTCAGTGAAACTAAACTGAACAGTTCTCACCTCCTCTCCGCTGCCCCCACCCCACACCACTTTATCCATGTCCATGTGAAACTGGTCGTCCGATCCCTCAGAGGACAGAAAATGTCCGACCTGGACAAACTCTGCCGTCCCCTCGGGGGTCACATGCCAGTTGATGATGTCATAAGAGGCAGGCGGATCTCCATTCATGTCGAAGTGGAAAGATTCCCCCACAGGAGTACTGAAGTTCACTCCCCTCAGATAATGAACAATCTCAAAGAGAAAAGGGCATTGGAACAGGATGAAGAGTTAGAACCAGTTGTGGCTTTGGTTCTTTAGAACTCAAACCGTTCAAAGTGTTTTCACTGTATCCTGACTGGAAACATTAGTGTTGTTAACTTGAAAACAGATCAACATGTTGTTCTCACCTGGCTGGGCTGAAGCTTCCTGATATCAGGGCACTGTCCACCATTAAAGACTCTGTCCCCTGGTCTACAGGCCACCATATCCTGTATGGCATAGGCGATGGCGTACACAGCCTTGTACACATTATAGCTGGCTCTCAGCTGAGACACGTCAGCATACTGGCTCTCCCCCTCACCTAGAATTGACACAATATTTAACTGAGATAACATTGGGAATCTGGACATAAAACTGAAATGTAGGTGTAAATTCTCCCTCACGTATGACCTCTGACCCAGTACACTGTCGCCTGGACGACTGGGTCACGCTGAGGTCAACCCCCAGAGAACACCCAAACATCTCCTCCCACAATTCCCTCAGGAATGGGTCGGACTTCTGGTAGTCCCCGTCTGGATGGAGGCGTGTTAGGAAAGGCCCCAGGCCAGGAATGTCAGCTTTCTTCAGGGCAAAACCGATGGTCCCGGCAAGAGAAGGTAGGTTTTTCGGGGCGGCGATAGTAGAGTAGGTGACCCAGGCCTCTGAGGCAATCCACTGCTTATCTGTAATGTTCTGACGGACAACCTCTTCCATCAGGGCCTGGAGAATGAAACCGTTAAAAAGATCAAGATAGTCAAGCTGAAATGCATTTGGACATTTTTTTTTGACCTTTATTTAACTAGGCAAGTCAGTTAAGAACAAAATCGTATTTTCAACGACAGCCTAAGGGTTAGGGGTTAGAACGACAGATTTGTCCCTTGTCAGCTCAGGGATTTGAACTTGCAACCTTCCGGTTACTAATCCAACGCTCTACCCACTAGGCTACGCAGATGCCCCAATGATTACGTCTATAAAGAGCATTAAGACATGGTAAGACACAAGGACAAATCGTTAACAATACTCTGACCAGTAACTGCTCACCCCTGAATGACCCGTGAATCCAACAAATGCCACCACCACTCTGGCAGTAGATCCTTTGATGGTGTCCACGATGTGCCTGATCTGTCTGTTAGATGGTACCTTGGGGATGAATATCAGTGCGAGAAAGGGTAGAGAGTCAGAGAAAATCAGAGAGAGTGTTTCTGTTAGATTAGAAGAGAGGGGGAGTCAGAGTGAAAGAGAGAGAGAAAGATGGAGCAAAAGAGAGAGTATACTGTCAGATCATCAGAGTGAGGTCGTACCTTGGGGAGGACCTCAGAGTAAGCGACACACACCCCAGATCCCTGGAGCTCTTGGAGAAGCAGCTGAACCCCAAACTTGCCATAGTCACCATCCCCTGACAACAGTCCCACCCACACCCAGCCCATCTGACGCAGCAGCTTGGCCATGCCCCGAGCCTGGAAGGCATCGCTGGGCACCGTACGGAAGAATGAGGGGTACCTCAAGGTGTCACTCAAACACGCACAGGTGGCAAAGTAACTCACCTGGGAGAGAAGAGAGAGAGAGAGAGAGAGAGACAGAGAGAGAGACAGAGAGAGAGAGCGTGAGAAAGACAGAGAGAGAGAGAAAGAGCGAGAGTCAAGGATAATTATAATTTGTAAGAGGCAGAGAGCAGAGGGAGAAGGAAAGTAAACGTTAGAGAGGGAAATCTGGATAGAGAATTAAATGTAATGTGAAAAGATTCATCATCTCATCCCAGCCTGTAATCCAACCCCTGCCTCACCATGGGTAAATCAAACGGCCCGAGGGTCTGTGCAATCACGATGGAAGCTGAGGAGCGGGCATCCCCGATGATGACAGGAACCTCGGGGGTTGTGCCACACTCTGTGCCCACCACGGAGGCCTCCTTGCCGGTCACCATGGCTAGGGCTGCCCCCAGGGTGGTGCCCTCTGACAGGCATGTGTCAGAAGCCAGGAACCCCAGGGTGAGGTTAGGCAGGAGGGCTGGGTCACGGTTAATCTCCTCCACAGCAAAGATCATAGTCTGGAGCCAGCGGTAAGCACGCTGGTAGAAACTGACAGATGGAAGAAAGGAAGAAATGGAGAGATAGGAGGTAACTGAATACACATTACCTTCAAGTGAAAACACAATGACAAAAAGCTGTTATCACACAAGCTGCGTACATTGTATAGGTAGAATTTCCCTTAATGCTCCTGAACTCCTGCTCTGGCGGAGGGGCTTCCACATGGATGGGGAACAGGCCCCCAATGACCACATCTCCTGCCCGATAAACACTGCCGGAGACGGGCTTAGCTACCAGCCGACAAGCCCCCTCTCCACCTCCATCCAGACCCCAGACACACCCAGGGACATGGAGACAGTAGAGCAGCCAAAGCCAGCCACACAGGCTCATCACCTGGAGAGAGACAAGGCCGAAGACTGGGAGAGTTCCGTCACCTGTTGGAGAGAGACCAAACCAAGACCTTCCAGATAGAACAATCTGTAGACAGAATGACATGAATAAAAAGTGCCATCAGTGAAGATATACACCATACACCACAGCCACCTGTAAGCAGATGTGAAAAAACAGCGATTGACACACAAAACCTTGTTCTACCTCTGCCCTACCTGGCAGACAGACAGACAGACAGAGTTGAGAGGATGAGTGTCTGTCAGTCTGGCATCTCCTGCAGAGTGTGAGAGTGAAAGAGGGAGAGGAAGAGGAGAGAAGGGGAGCTGCTGATATAGGGAGAAATGAGCCCCCGGCTAAAAAACAAGCACACAGCCACCAGGGGGTGCTTGTAGGGAGGAAGGGGCAGGAGGGGGTTAATTGGGACTTGTTATTGGAGGATAACTTGGGGAGCAGGTAATTGGGGGTAATTGCTGAGAAAGCCTGTGAGGGTGATGTTATTGAAGGTAATGTGTCGTACAGGAGATACAGTATTTGTTCTTCAACAACATCTGATGGACCCATTCAGACAGATATTACATCATACTGTACTATAAATTATTTTATTAATTGTGGCTAAATGGATTAGGGAGATGGGTAGAGAGTGAGAGAGAAAGTCAGAGAGAGACAGAGAGAGCGTGAGAGACAGAGACAGAGATAGCGAGAGAGAGCGAGAGAGAGACAGAGAGAGAGAGAGAGAGAGAGAGAGGGAGAGGAGAGAGAGATTAATAGAGAGAGACAGAGAGAGACAGAGAGAGAGAGAGAGAGAGAGAGAGAGAGAGGGAGAGGAGAGGAGAGGAGAGGAGAGAGAGATGAATAGAGAGAGATAGAGAAGAGAGAGATGGATAGAGAGAGAGAGAGAGAGAGAGACAGAGAGAGAGAGACAGGGAGAGCGAGAGAGAGACAGCGAGGGAGAGACAGCGAAAGAGAGAGGGAGAGAGAGAAGTCATGCAGAAGAACAACTCCTGACTTTTTATAACTTTCTGGTTGTTAAGAGTGAGATTAACATGACAAAATTAGCAATAAATATATAAGTTATTAAATTGAACAACTGAAGATCAACACAGGAGGAAAAGACTGACAGAGAGACCAATCTTAATCGTGCTAGCTAGCCAAATTCAAATCTGTTAGCTAGCTTACCATCTAACTCCAACTGTTTACTGGTGGTAACCATAGCAACACCAGCAGCAGCAGAGACTGAGAGTCTTTCCCCCCCTTTTTTTGAATTTCCAGCAGAAATCAAATCAGAGTGTCAAGTCCTGACCATAGAAAGCTGATATTTTTTATGGTAGAGTAGGTCATGGTGTGACAGGGGGTTTTGTCTAGTTTATATTTTCCATGTTGTTTTTTTTGGGATGATCTCCAATTAGAGGTCATCGTTGTCTCTAATTGGGGATCATATTTAGTAGTTGTTTTTTCCGCCTGGGTTTGTGGGAGATTATTTTGAGGTAGTGTATGTTGCTCCCCTTCGTCACGGTTTGCTATTTTGTTTAGTAGTTTATTTGTATGTCTTGCATAGTTTCACAGTTTAAATAAAATAAGGAACGATACACAAGCTGCGCCTTGGTCTTCCTTGAACGACGAACGTGACAGAATCTCCCACCACAAAAAGACCAAGCAGCGTGCGTTTACGGGGAAGACAAGTTGGACATGGGAGGAAATCTTGGACAGGAAAGGAACCTCCAGCGACGTCCCCCAGTCCGGAGCCTCCAGCGACATCCCCCAGTCCGGAGCCTCCAGCGACGTCCCCCAGTCCGGAGCCTCCAGCGACGTCCCCCAGTCTGGAGCCTCCTGAGACGATCGGCAGTCCATAGTCTCCAGCGACGATCAGCAGTCCGGAGTCTCCAGCGGTGGTCTGCAGTCCAGAGTCTCCAGCGGCGGTCAACAGTCCAGTCTCCAGCGGCGGTCTGCAGTCCAGAGTCTCCAGCGGCGGTCTGCATTCCAGAGTCTCCAGCGGGGGTTACCAGTTCAGAGCCTCCGGCGATGATCCACGGTCCGGTGACACAAAAGCGGAGGGATCAGCTGGCACAGCGGGGGCTAAGCCTCGAACCGGAGCCGCCTCCAATGCTGGCAGATAACCAGGATAAGAGGGTTCTTCGTTCCGCACCAGAACCGCCTCCGATGCAGGAGGATCCGTGGGATGAGAATGTTCTTCGTCCTACACCAGAACCGCCACCGACATTAGACACCCACCCTAACCCTCCCTTTTTGTTGTTGTTGTTTCAGGTTTTGCATTCGGAGTCTGCACCTTTGGGGGGGGGGGCACTGTCACGTCCTGAACATAGAAAGCTTTTATTTTCTATGGTAGAGTAGGTCAGGGCGTGACAGGGGGTTTTGTCTAGTTTATATTTTCTATGTTGTGTGGTTCTAGTTTCTGTTTTTCTATGTTGTTTTTTGGGGGATAATCTCCAATTAGAGGCAGCTGGTCGTCGTTGTCTCTAATTGGGGATCATATTTAGTAGTTGTTTTTTCAACCAGAGACTGAACGTGACACAGAGAAGGGAAAAATCAATTTTAAACACAGAATTCTGAGGGAGAACCCGGATACTTTCTTTGCCGACTGCTAACACAACAGGACTGTTACAAACCTGTTACTTTACACAGACCACACTACTGCCTGGCATACAGCTGTAACCAGGCATTTCAGCTATACGACAAAGAAAGGCATCTACAAGGGAAGGCAAAACCACATTTTTGAGGACAGCGAGAAGGACCAGGAAAACATGTTTCTGATGGTAAACATGTACCAGAACGGCACTGTCATGGTCCAGGGCAGTGACGCTGCACTCAGCTCTTTTGTGCAGGACTTCCAAACCCTAAGGAAATAGCAGTATCCAAAAAAGACAAGGACAGCCCCCCGAGCTCTCTCCTCAGGCACCCCAACAGCACGAGCCCAGGCCCAGACCTACACCCACACAACAGGTCTATCCTCCCCCCTACCTGCCTACAACCACCAGAGTCAAGACCACCATCAGCCTGCTGAGATACAGGCTCTCTCTGTTAGAGTTAGAGGTATGGGTTACTGAGCTAAAGGAGCAGCCCCTCAGCTACACCACCTCCAGCCCAGACACAGAGCTTCTACAGGACCAGATCAACCAGTGCAGGTCCCAGCTGAAGATCTCTTTCCGGGAGCTGAGAGAGAGCCTTACCACAGCGCTTGAGGAGGTAAAAGACTTCCCTCCTTCTACACAGGCCCTGTGTACCCCAGCCCCAGCCCGTAAACCATCTACTCTGGTAAAACCCACTGAGGTGGCCATCCTCATTGACCAAAATGGGAAATTCATCCAAGAAGATAAACTCTTCCCCGACCACAAGGTGTCCAAAATATGGTGCCCAAAAATGCAGGATGCACTCCACATCCTGTCCCAGCCTGACATTGACACACCAGGCCACATTATTATTCACACTGGCACCAACAACCTGCGAGAGGAGCAGGAGAGAGCAGGCAGCCTGGTGAACAGAGTAAGAGAGAGGGCCTCTGAGTGGTTCCCCCAACTCCCACATCATCATCTCCACTCTACTGCCCCGCAAATACTTTAATCCCTTTAATCTCATTGAGTGAGATTAAACAGCTCCTTCAATACTTCTACACTCAACTGCACTAGACTGCACTAAACACGCACACACACACGGACACAAGCACACACAAACACACACACACACACCTATTGTACTAAAAGTTTACTTGTTCAATTAATAGGAATATGCTGGGCTTCTAGGCAGAGTTGCAAAGAAAAAGTAATATCTCAGACTGGCCAATAAAAATAAAAGATTAAGATGGGCAAAAGGACACAGACACTGGACAGAGGAACTCTGCCTAGAAGGCCAGCATCCCGGATTCGCCTCTTCACTGTTGATGTTGAAACTGGTGTTTTACAGGTACCAGTTGAGGACTTGTGAGGTGTTTGTTTCTCAAACTAGACTCTCTAATGTACTTGTCCTCTTGCTCAGTTGTGCACTGGGGCACTCCTACTCCTCTTTCTATTCAGAAAAAACAACCGTTTTCAGCTGTGCTAACATAATTGCAAAAGGGTTTTCTAATGATAAATTAGCCTTTTAAAATGCTAAACTTGGATTAGCTAACACAACGTGCCATTGGAACACAGGAGTGATGGTTGCTGATAATGGGCCTTTGTACGCCTACGTAGATATTCCATAAAAAGATCTGCCGTTTCCAGCTACAATAGTCATTTACAACATGAACAATGTCTACACTGTTTTTCTGATTAATTGTGTGTTATTTTAATGGACAAAAAATGTGCTTTTCTTTCTGAAACAAGGAAATGTCTAAGTGACCCCAAAAGTTTGAACGGTAGTGTATATACACTGCTCCAAAAAATAAAGGGAACACTTAAACAACACAATGTAACTCCAAGTCAATCACACTTCTGTGAAATCAAACTGTCCACTTAGGAAGCAACACTGATTGACAATACATTTCACATGCTGTTGTGCAAATGGAATAGACAACAGGTGGAAATTATAGGCAATTAGCAAGACACCCCCAATAAAGGAGTGGTTCTGCAGGTGGGGAACACAGACCACTTCTCAGTTCCTATGCTTCCTGGCTGATGTTTTGGTCACTTTTCAATGCTGGCGGTGCTTTCACTCTAGTGGTAGCATGAGACGGAGTCTACAACCCACACAAGTGGCTCAGGTAGTGCAGCTCATCCAGGATGGCACATCAATGCGAGCTGTGGCAAGAAGGTTTGCTGTGTCTGTCAGCGTAGTGTCCAGAGCATGGAGGCGCTACCAGGAGACAGGCCAGTACATCAGGAGACGTGGAGGAGGCCGTAGGAGGGCAACAACCCAGCAGCAGGACCGCTACCTCCGTCTTTGTGCAAGGAGGAGCAGGAGAAGCACTGCCAGAGCCCTGCAGACCTCCAGCAGGCCACAAATGTGCATGTGTCTGCTCAAACGGTCAGAAACAGACTCCACGAGGGTGGTATGAGGGCCAACGTCCACAGGTGGGGGTTGTGCTTACAGCCCAACACCGTGCAGGACGTTTGGCATTTTCCAGAGAACACCAAGATTGGAAAATTCGCCACTGGCTCCCTGTGTTCTTCACAGATGAAAGCAGGTTCACACTGAGCACGTGACAGACGTGACAGAGTCTGGAGACGCCGTGGAGAACGTTCTGCTGCCTGCAACATCCTCCAGCATGACCGGTTTGGCGGTGGGTCAGTCATGGTGTGGGGTGGCATTTCTTTGGGGGGCCGCACAGCCCTCCATGTGCTCGCCAGAGATAGCCTGACTGCCATTAGGTACCGAGATGAGATCCTCAGACCCCTTGTGAGACCATATGCTGGTGCGGTTGGCCCTGGGTTCCTCCTAATGCAAGACAATGCTAGACCTCATGTGGCTGGAGTGTGTCAGCAGCTCCTGCAAGAGGAAGGCATTGATGCTATGGACTGGCCCACCTGTTCCCCAGACCTGAATCCAATTGAGCACATCTGGGACATCATGTCTCGCTCCATCCACCAACGCCACGTTGCACCACAGACTCTCCAGGAGTTGGCGGATGCTTTAGTCCAGGCCTGGGAGGAGATCCCTCAGGAGACCATCCGCCACCTCATCAGGAGCATGCCCAGGCGTTGTAGGGAGGTCATACAGGCACGTGGAGGCCACACACAATATTGAGCCTCATTTTGACTTGTTTTAATGACATTACATCAAAGTTGGATCAGCCTGTAGTGTGGTTTTCCACTTTAATTTTGAGTGTGACTCCAAATCCAGACCTCCATGGTTTGATAAATTGGATTTCCATTGATTATTTTTGTGTGATTTTGTTGTCAGCACATTCAACTATGTAAAGAAAAAAGTATTTAATAAGATTATTTCTTTCATTCAGATCTAGGATGTGTTGTTTAAGTGTTCCCTTTATTTTTGTGAGCAGTATATAATATATAACATCATTGTTTTTGCGTTGATCCTATTTATCTCACTCTTAACTTAAAAGTTTGTATTTGTATTTCTTACTGTTCAATTCTTTCTTTTGCAACATGAAATCACTATCAGTTAGCGTGTGGAACATTCAGGGTCTAAACTCATCAGTCTTTGGACTGATGAGTTTAGCACTGAAGTTCAACAAAAATCTTAAAGGTGTTGACGTCATCATTCTGCAGGAGACATGGTGTAACGCTGACATTGTCACTCGCTGTCCCACAGGCTGCAGAGAGGTAATTGTGCCATCACAGAAACACAGCTCTGTCAATAGAGGCAGAGACTCTGGAGGTGTAACGATCGTCGTGCAGGAAGGAAGAAGTGGACCAAGGCGCAGCTGCGAGCGAACTCATGCTATTTATTACAGACTGAAATAACACGGTCAAAACAGAGAATAAACGTATCGCTACTGCTCCAACAAAAAGAGACAACAACCCACAAACATCGTGGGGGGAAAAGGAACTTAAATATGATTCCCCAATCAGAGGCAACTAGTGACAGCTGTCTCTGATTGGGAATCGACAGAACCCAACATAGAAATACGCCCCAAAGCAAGGCTATACCAAAAACATAGAAAATAAATAATAGAAATGCCACACCCTGACCAAAATAGAAGAGTTCACCTGGTCAGGGCGTGACAGTACCCCCCCTCCAACGGTGCGTACTCCCGGCGCACCAACCTAAAGTCTATTAGGGGGGGGGACCCGGGTGGGCGCCTCACCCTCGGTGGAGGCTCTGGCCCCGGGCGTGTTTCTCCCCCTGCCTCCATCCTCGCCCTACCCCTCTGGCCCGGACTGGACCACGGTGGAGCGGCATGCTCAGGCTCCGGAGCGGAGCCGCCGACCGGAACAGGACTGGTCACCGGTGGACCGGACACAGGCCGTGCGGGACTGTGGACATGCGCCGTGGGCCTGGTGCGGGGAACAGGGACGGGCCGGACAGGACCGGGGACACGCACCACCAACCTGGTGCGGGGAGCAGGGACGGGCCGGACTGGCCTGGGGACACGCACCACCAACCTGGTGCGGGGAGCAGGGACGGGCCGGACTGGACTGGGGACACGCACCACCGGCTTGGTGCGGGGAGCCGGGATGGGCCGGACAGGACTGTGGACACGCACCACTAACCTGGTGCGGGGAGCAGGGACGGGCCGGACAGGACTGGGGACGCGCACCACTAACCTGGTGCGGGGAGCAGGGATGGGCCGGACAGGACTGGGGACACGCACCACTGGCTTGGTGCGGGGAGCAGGGATGGGCCGGACAGGACTGTGGACACGCACCACTAACCTGGTGCGGGGAGCAGGGACGGGCCGGACAGGACTGGGGACACGCACCACTAACCTGGTGCGGGGAGCAGGGACGGGCCGGACAGGACTGGGGACACGCACCACTAACCTGGTGCGGGGAGCAGGGATGGGCCGGACTGGAGGCGCACTGGAGGTCTGGAGTGCACAGCTGACATCACCCGTTCTGGCTCAACACCCACCTTAGCCTGGCAAGTGTGGAGCGCTGGCACAGAGCGCACTGGGCTGTGCAGGCGCACTGGCGATACCGTGCGCACCTCTGCCACCCAAGGCTCTTCCTCCACGCTGTCCCTACGCAGGTCCTCCAGGACCTGCCACATCTCTGCCTCCTCCTTCGCCGTTATCCCCCACGAGAGCAGTGGTCTGAGCTCTTCCTCTGCCCTTCCGGACCACCCCATTAGCCCCCCCCCAAAATTTTCTTGGGGGTGTCTTCCGGGCCTCCTCGACCGCCGCCTGCGACTCCTTCCACCGGCTGGCATCACCTCCTCGACCTGGAAATCCTTCGCCTGGGTCCTTTCCCCGACATGATCTCCTCCCAGGTCCAGAACTCCTTTCCCTCGCGAGCCCATCTCTCGCGCTCCTTTTCCTCCCGCTGCTTGGTCCTGGTTTGGTGGGTTGTTCTGTAGCGATCGTCGTGCAGGAAGGAAGAAGTGGACCAAGGCGCAGCTGGGAGCGAACTCATGTTATTTATTACAGACTGAAATAACACGGTCAAAACAGAGAATAAACGTATCGCTACTGCTCCAACAAAAAGAGACAACAACCCACAAACATCGTGGGGGGAAAAGGAACTTAAATATGATTCCCCAATCAGAGGCAACTAGTGACAGCTGTCTCTGATTGGGAATCGACAGAACCCAACATAGAAATACGCCCCAAAGCAAGGCTATACCAAAAACATAGAAAATAAACTATAGAAATGCCACACCCTGACCAAAATAGAAGAGTTCACCTGGTCAGGGCGTGACAGGAGGATTGATCATTTGGTACAAATCCGAACTACAGAATATTTTTGACACCCTCAAAATTGTTAAATATCACATTTGGTTAAAACTGGAAAAAAGTACTTGAACTGACAGAAAAATATGTGTTCCTTTGTGCAATATATATCCAACCCTCAAAATCCCCATATTACTCAGAGGTGATCTTCCCCACCTTTGAGCAAGAGACATGCCATTTCCAGTCCCAGCGAAATGTGCTCATCTGTGGGGACACAAATGCGCACAGAGGAACACTACCTGTCTAATGACTACAAGAGGGGACAGCTTTATTACAGGCCATACTGTTTCTAAATGTCTTAATCTCAGCCAAAGAAACATTGTTCTAAATTCTCAGTGCTATCTATTAAGCTTGTTCTAAATTCTCAGTGCTATTTATTAAGCATGTTCTAAATTCTCAGTGCTATTTATTAAGCATGTTCTAAATTCTTAGTGCTTTTTATTAAGCATGATCTAAATTCTCAGTGGTATCTATTAACCATGTTCTAAATTATTAGGGATATTTAATAGGTAGCAGTGCTTGTAGGTTGTCTAATAGGTAGCAGAGCTATGTAATAGGTAGCAATGCTTGCCTCTCTTTCCACTCTTGATTGTGCACAGGTAAATGACATGTACTCCCTAAAAGACAGCAGTGCACAGCCAGTGAGCGCGCCTTATTCCCTGTATCCCACAGTGCAGACACATACTGTAGCTCTTTGGTGACTGCATGCCAGGGCACAGACCTGTCTTACTTTCCAGGTGTGTGCCCAAACAATTTGAGCTTCTACTTTTAAAAATCCACCTTTCCAGAAACAAGTCTCTAACCGGTGCCGCTTGCTATAGACCACCTTCTGCCCCCAGCTGTGCCCTGGACACCATATGTGAATTGATTGCCTCTCATCTATCTTCAAAGCTTGTGCTGTTAGGTGACCTAAATCGGGACATGCTTAACACCCCGGCAATCGTTCAATCTAAGCTTGATGCCCTCTATCTCACACAAATGATCAATGAACCAACAATAGGTACAACCCCAAATCCGTAAACACAGGCACCCTCAAAGATATCATCCTAACCAACCTGCCCTCCAAATACACCTCTGCTGTCTTCAACCAGGATCTTAGCGATCACTGCCTCATTGCCTGTGTCCATAATGGGTCTGAGGTTAAACAACCACCACTCATCACTGTCAAACGCTCCTTAAAACACTTCAGCGAGCAGGCCTTTCTAAACGACCTGGCCCGGGTATCATGAAAGGATATTGCCCTCATTCCATCAGTAGAGGATGCCTTGTTCTTTAAAAGTGCTTTCCTCACCGTCTTAAATAAGCATGCCCCATTCAAAAAATGTAGAATCATGAACAGATATAGCTCTTGGTTCACTCCAGACCTGACTGCCCTTGACCAGCACAAAAACATCCATTGTGAATAGCCCACGCGATATGCAACTTTTCAGGGAAGTTAGTAACCAACATACAAGGGCAGTTAGGAAAGCAAAGACTAGCTTTTTCAAACAGAAATTTGCATCCTTTAGCACAAACTCCCAAAATTCTGGGACACTGTAAAGTCCAATGAGATTAAGAGCACCTCCTCACAGATGCTCACTGCACTGAGGCTAGGAAACACTGTCACCACCGATAAATCCGCGATAATTGAGAATTTCAACGAACATTTTTCCACGGCCCACAGCAACTTGCCCAAGCCTCCCTCATTTATCCTTCACCCAAATCCAGATAGCTGATGTTCTGAAAGAACTGCAAAATCTGGACCCCTACAAATCAGGCGGGCTAGACAATCTGGACCCTCTCTTTCTAAAATTATCCACCAAAATTGTTGCAAACCCTATTACTAGCCTGTTCAACCTCTCTTTCGTATCGTCTGAGATCCCAAAAGATAGGAAAGCTGCTGCGGTCATCCCCCTTTTCAAAAGGGGAGACACTCTAGACCCAAACTGCTACAGACCTATATCTATCCTACCCTGTCTTTCTAAGGTCTTCGAAAGCCAAGTTAACAAACAGATCACCGACCATTTTGAATCCCACCGTACCTTCTCTGCTATGCAATCTGGTTTCAGAGCTGGTCATGGGTGCACCTCAGCCACGCTCAAGGTCCTAAACGATATCATAACCGCCATCAATAAGAGACAATACTGTGCTGCCGTATTCATCGACCTGGCCAAGGATTTCGACTCTGTCAATCACCATATTCTTATCAGCAGACTCATCAGCCTTGGTTTCTCAAATGACTGCCTCGCCTGGTTCACAACTACTTCTCAGACAGAGTTCAGTGTGTCAAATCGGAGGGCCTGTTGTCTGGACCTCTGGCAGTCTCTATGGGGGTGCCACAGGGTTCAATTCTTGGGCCGATTCTTTTCTCTGTATACATCAATGATGTCGCTCTTGCTGTTGGTTATTCTCTGATCCACCTCTACGCAGACAACACCATTCTGGATACTTCTGGCCCTTCTTTGGACATTGTGTTAACTACCCTCAAGATGAAATTCAATGACATATAACTCTCCTTCCGTGGCCTCCAACTGCACTTAAATGCAAGTAAAACTAAATGCATGCTCTTCAACCGATTGCTACCCACACCTTCCCGCCCATCCAGCATCACTACTCTGGACGGTTCTGACTTAAAATATGTGGACAACTACAAATACCTAGGTGTCTGGTTAGACAGTAAACTCTCCTTCCAGACTCACATTAAGCATCTCCTATCCAAAATTAAATCTAGAAGAGGCTTCCTATTTCGCAACAAAGCATCCTTCACTCATGCTGCCAAACTTACCCTCGTAAAACTGACTATCCTACCGATCCATGACTTAGGCGATGTCATTTACAAAATAGCCTCCAACACTCTACTCAGCAAATTGGATGCAGTCTATCACAGTGCCATCCGTTTTGTCACCAAAGCCCCATATACTACCCACCACTGCGACCTGTATGCTCTCGTTGGCTGGCCCTCGCTTCATATTCGTCGCCAAACCCACTGGCCCCAGGTCATCGATAAGCCTTTGCTAGGTAAAGCCCCGCCTTATCACAGCACACTGGTCAACATAGCAGCACCCACCCGCAGCATGCGCTCCTGCAGGTATATTTCATTGGTCACCCCCAAAGCCATTTTCTCATTCGGCCGCCTTTCCTTCCAGTTCTCTGCTGCCAATGACTCGAACGAACTGCAAAAATCACTGTCGCTGGAGACTCATATCTCCATCACTAGCTTTAAGCACCAGCTGTCAGAGCAGCTCACAGATCACTGCACCTGTACATAGCTCATTTGTAAATAGCCCATCCAACTACCTCATCCCCATACTGTTATTTATTTTTTTCTCTTCTCCATTGCACCCTAGTACCTCTACGTGCACACGCATCTTCTGCACATCTATCAGTCCAGTGTTTAATTTCCATATTGTAATTATTTCGCCACTACTGCCTATTTATAGGCCACGGAAGGAGAGTTATATGGCATTGAAGCTCGTCTGGAAGTTGGTTAACACAGTTTCCAAAGAGGGGCCAGAAGTATACAGAATGGTGTCATCTGCATAGAGGTTAACCTGTTAGGGCTAGGGGGCAGCATTTGCACGTCTGGATAAAAAAATGTACCCGATTTAATCTGGTTACTAATCCTACCCAGTAACTAGAATATGCATATACTTATTATATATGGATAGAAAACACTCTAAAGTTTCTAAAACTGTTTGAATGGTGTCTGTGAGTATAACAGAACTCATTTGGCAGGCAAAACCCTGAGACATTTTCTGACAGGAAGTGGATACCTGATGTGTTGTATTACCTTTAAACCTATCCCATTGAAAAACACAGGGGCTGAGGAATATTTTGGCACTTCCTATTGCTTCCACTAGATGTCACCAGCCTTTACAAAGTGTTTTGAGTCTTCTGGAGGGAGATCTGACCGAACAAGAGCCATGGAACGATGATGTCCCATTAGACACCTGGCGCGCGAGTTCATGTTGGGTACCCTCGTTCCAATACGTTATAAAAGAGTATGCATTCGTCCACCTTGAATATTATTCATGTTCTGGTTAAAAAAGGCCCTAATGATTTATGCTATACAACGTTTGACATGTTTGAACGAACGTAAATATATTTTTTCCCCTCGTTCATGACGAGAAGTCCGGCTGGCTTAGATCATGTGCTAACAAGACGGAGATTTTTGGACATAAATGATGAGCTTTTTTGAACAAAACTACATTCGTTATGGACCTGTGATACCTGGAAGTGACATCTGATGAAGATAATCAAAGGTAATGGATTATTTACATAGTATTTTCGATTTTAGATCTCCCCAACATGACGTCTAGTCTGTATCGCAACGCGTATTTTTCTGGGCGCAGTGCTCAGATTATTGCAAAGTGTGATTTCCCAGTAAGGTTATTTTTAAATCTGGCAAGTTGATTGCGTTCAAGAGATGTAAATCTATAATTCTTTAAATGACAATATAATATTTTACCAATGTTTTCTAATTTTAATTATTTAATTTGTGACGCTGACTTGACTGCCGGTTATTGGAGGGAAACGATTTCTTCAACATCAATGCCATAGTAAAACGCTGTTTTTGGATATAAATATGAACTTGATAGAACTAAAAATGCATGCATTGTCTAACATAATGTCCTAGGAGTGTCATCTGATGGAGATTGTAAAAGGTTAGTGCATCATTTTAGCTGGTTTTATGGTTTTGGTGACCCTGTCTTTGACTTGACAAAACATTACACACAACTCTTGTAAATGTACTGTCCTAACATACTCTAAATGTATGCTTTCGCCGTAAAACCTTTTTGAAATCGTAAAACGTGGTTAGATTAAGGAGATGTTTATCTTTCAAAGGGTGTAAAATAGTTGTATGTTTGAAAAATTTGAATTTTGACATTTATTTGGATTCAAATTTGCCGCTCTTGAAATGCACCTGCTGTTGATGGAGTGCACCACGGGTGGCACGCTAGCGTCCCACCTAGCCCATAGAGGTTAATCACCAGCAGCAAGAGCAACACCATTGATGTATACAGAGAAGAGAATCGGCCCGAGAATAAAACCCTGTGGCACACCCAGAGAGACTGCCAGAGGTCCGGATATAGGTCTATAGAAGTTTGGGTCTAGAGTGTCACCCCCTTTGAAGAGGGGGATGACTGCAGCAGCTTTCCAATCTTTGGGAATGTCAGACATTGCAAAGAAAGGAATCAATATTCACAGAAAGAAAATGCATAGCACTCATAAATGCAGTTATTGGGCCTGCAGTGCATGAGGAACCAATAAAGGACATTGGGAATGTGTCTTACTCATTGATTACTGATAAAAGTTCTGATGTCACGACTGAGAAGCAGGTGGGTGTTCTGATGAAACACCACAGCAATAAACTCTTTCAAATCATAAGCACATTTGGAGGAATAATAATCATTCCAGCTGCTGATTCACTGACCTTTACCAATGCCTTGTTCAAGTTTCTTGATGACAGGAAACTGCATCAGTCTAGCCACAGATGGCAGCACCACAATGTGAGTCAAATACAGCTCCGTCCTGGCAAAGTTTCAAGAACACAATCCGAATAAGGTCTACATTAACTGTGTTTGTCATTCGCTGCAACTATGTGCCTCCAAAGCAGTTCATGTTCTTCCACTAAATGTTGATTATATATGGTGTCACAAATACATGAATGGGTTTCCAATGCCGTCCAGTAACTCTCTAAATATGAGAACATACAGTGCATTCGGAAAGTATTCAGACCCCTTGACTTTTTCAACATTTTGTTACGTTCCAGCCTTATTCTAAAAATGACTAAATCATTTTTTTCCCTCACAAATCTACACACAATACCCCACAATGACAAAGCAAAAATAGTTTTTTAGAAATGTATGCAAATTTCTACAAAATAAAAAAACTGAAATATCACATTTACATAAGTATTCAGACCCTTTACTCAGTATTTTGTTGAAGCACCATTGGCAGCGATTACAGCCTTGAGTCTTCTTGGGTATGAAGAGGGAGTGATGGGGAGTTGAGAGATTCCCACAGTGGGTAAGCAGACAGTGGAATGTTTCTGTTTTCATTTTGGTATACGATGAGGGACACACACACACACACACACACACACACACACTCATACGCACACACACACACACACACACACACACACACACACACTCATACGCACACAGACAAACACACTCACATTCACGCACACACTGACTGGGTGACGAAGGAATCGTGTAGGGGGTCTGTAAGTTCTGTCAGACAAACTCAATACTAACTCTTCCAGCATGAGTAGACACTACGTAATCTTTATTGGTATTGTTCATATAGACGTGTTTCATTCTGACACATTATAAGAACACATACTAATATTAACAAAATAATATAGTGAAGGTATAGCAGGAAATGAATGTTTCCAAATAGAATGGACATTCCCCTGTTGAAATGAATATCAACGAGCGCTAAATCCAAATTTGAGTATGTGTAAGTTAATATTTGGACATCATGTGTTTCTTGGTGGTTTCTAATTGGACATCATGTGTTTATAGGTGGATTCTAATTGGACATCATGTGTTTCTTGGTGGTTTCTAATTGGACATCATGTGTTTCTTGGTGGTTTCTAATTGGACATCATGTGTTTCTTGGTGGTTTCTAATTGGACATCATGTGTTTCTTGATGGTTTCTAATTGGACATCATGTGTTTCTTGGTGGTTTCTAATTGGACATCGTGTTTCTTGGTGGTTTCTAATTGGACATCATGTGATTCTTGGTGGTTTCTAATTGGACATCGTGTTTCTTGGTGGTTTCTAATTGGACATCATGTGATTCTTGGTGGTTTCTAATTGGACATCATGTTTCTTGGTGGTTTCTATTTGGACATCATGTGTTTCTTGGTGTTTCTCTCTGGTCTCAGAAGGATGATGTAACACTTTGGAGCAAACAGACAGAACAGCAGCCCAAAGCTGGATGCCAGGATGGCAAAGATCTCTACAGCTACTGTGTACTTCCCAGGAGAGCTGACGTAGGCAGGGATGAAGGAGATCCACACGGCACAGAAGATCAGCATGCTGAAGGTGATGAACTTGGCCTCGTTGAAGTTGTCTGGGAGTTTCCTGGCCAGGAAGGCTAAGAGGAGACAGAGGGAGGCCAGAAGGCCGATGTAGCCCAGCACCAGAGAGAAACCGACCACAGAGCCCACCTCACACTCCAGGACCACCCTCGGCCCACGACCCTCTCTGTCCCCCCTCTCAGCAGGTCGGGGTGGAGCTAGGGCCAGCCACAGTACACAGATCAGCACCTGTGGAAGGGAACGGAGGTGGAAGGAAAACGCAAGTTACAGTTACCATAATAACAACTAATATGGTCTATGAAGGAAACAATTACATTCCAATAGAATATAGTAAAAACTAGATGTTCACCTGGATGAGTGTGCAGAGTGAGATACCCATCCTCTGCTGGGTGGGGCTGAAGTATCTCATCAGGTTCTCTCCAGGCAGAGTGGCCCTGAAGGCCACCAGCACCACCACAGTCCTGCTGAGCAGACAGGAGATGCAGAACACAAAGCTTATACCAAACAGGGTGTGTCTCAGCATGCATGTCCATGGCTTCGGCTTGCCAATGAAAACCAGTGCGCACAGGAAGCATAGCTTGAGTGACAGAAGGAGCAGGAAGCTGAGCTCAGAGTTGTTGGCTTTCACCTGGAACGAGACAGAGAAATATAAATTAGACTGACTGACGTCAGAAATCACATCCTTATATGACACAATCTCATCTCTGTCCAGTACCTCTATATATGATCATATGATTCAACTCACCAGGGCCGTGTGACGGTGGTAGAGGAAGGTGGCCAGGGCACCGGCTGTGAGTGTTGCCCCAGAAACTGAGATGACAGACAGGATGACACCCATGGTGTCGCTGTAGGAGAGGAAGTCCACCAGCTGGGGGATGCACGCCGTACGATCAGGGTTGGACCAGAACCGCTCTGGACACCTAATACACTCATCTGACCCTGATAGAGAAGGAAGAAGAATGAGGTGTCCAAATCAGGACCAGTCAGGAGTGAGGAAAAATATGAATTGGAATCAGAACCCTAGATAGACTACCTGTTGTGTTGCTGATCTCTCCCTCAGCACAGGACAGACAGTCAAAGCAGCACACAGGCTTCCCCTTCTGTACCGCATGCCTGGTACCAGGGGGACAGTCAGCACTGCATACAGACACAAGGACCTACCAGAGGGGGGAGAGGAAGAAGTTATCATTATCATCATCATTGCTATTATCATCATTATTACACAGACAGGCAGGCAGACAGACTCGCTGGCCCCTCTGGGGACTATGTCATGAATATGACCACAAAAATATCTCAAATTCAGTATCATGTTCCCCCTGAGTGGCTCAGCGTTCTAAGGCACTGCATTTCAGTGCAAGAGGCATCACTACAGTCCCTGGTTAGAGTCCAAGCTGTATCACATTTGGCTGTGATTCAGAGTGTCTTCTGGGTTTGGCTGGGGTAGGCTGTCATTGTAAATGAGAATTTGTTCTCAACTGACTTGCCTAGTTAAAAAAAGAGACCGTTCAGTGTCATGTTGACTTTCTGTCTGAGATACCATTCCCCTGTTATTTATTTGGTCTTCTTTATGTCTTTTTCTTTTCTGAATGTCTGCCTCAGGGTGATAAACTCAATAAATCTCTCTCCATCACTCACACACACACACACACACACACACACACACACACACACACACACACACACACACACACACACACACACACACACACACACACACACACACACACACACACACACACACACACACACACACACAACCACTCCTCTCTGCCTCAGTGAAACTAAACTGAACAGTTCTCACCTCCTCTCCGCTGCCCCCACCCCACACCACTTTATCAATGGCCATGTGAAACTGGTCGTCCGATCCCTCAGAGGACAGAAAATGTCCGACCTGGACAAACTCTGCCGTTCCCTCGGGGGTCACATGCCAGTTGATGATGTCATAAGAGGCAGGCGGATCTCCATTCATGTCGAAGTGGAAAGATTCCCCCACAGGAGTACTGAAGTTCACTCCCCTCAGATAATGAACAATCTCAAAGAGAAAAGGGCATTGGAACAGGATGAAGAGTTAGAACCAGTTGTGGCTTTGGTTCTTTAGAACTCAAACCTTACAAAGTGTTTTCACTGTATCCTGACTGGAAACATTAGTGTTGTTAACTTGAAAACAGATCAACATGTTGTTCTCACCTGGCTGGGCTGAAGCTTCCTGATATCAGGGCACTGTCCACCATTAAAGACTCTGTCCCCTGGTCTACAGGCCACCATATCCTGTATGGCGTAGGCGATGGCGTACACAGCCTTGTACACATTATAGCTGGCTCTCAGCTGAGACACGTCAGCATACTGGCTCTCCCCCTCACCTAGAATTGACACAATATTTAACTGAGATAACATTGGGAATCTGGACAAAAAACAGAGATTTAGGTGTAAATTCTCCCTCACGTATGACCTCTGACCCAGTACACTGTCGCCTGGACGACTGGGTCACGCTGGGGTCAACCCCCAGAGAACACCCAAACATCTCCTCCCACAATTCCCTCAGGAAAGGGTCGGACTTCTGGTAGTCCCCGTTTGGATTGAGGCGTGTTAGGAAAGGCCCCAGGCCGAGAATGTTGGCTTTCTTCAGGGCAAAACCAATTGTCCCGGCAAGAGAGGGCAGGTTTTTCGGGGTGGCAATAATAGAGTAAGTGATCCAGGCTTCTGAGGCAATCCACTGCTTATCTGTAATGTTCTGACGGACAACCTCTTCCATCAGGGCCTGGAGAATGAAATCGTTAAAAAGATCAAGATAGTCAAGCTGAAATGCGTGATTATCAATTAGGAAATTATTGTGTCTATAAACGGCATCAAGACATGGTAAGACACAAGGACACTGCTATAGCTGTGTTACAAATCATTAACAATACTCTGACCGGTAACTGCTCACCCCTGCATAACCCGTGAATCCTACAAATGCCACAACCACTCTGGCAGTAGATCCTCTGATGGTGTCCGCAATGTGCCTGATCTTTCTCTTCGATGGTAACTTGGGGGTGACCATCAGTGAGAGAGAGGGAAGAGAGTCAGAGAAAATCAGAGAGAGACTTTCTATTAGATTAGAAGAGAGGGGGAGTCACAGTGAAAGAGAGAGAGAAAGATTGAGCAATAGAGAGAGTATACTGTCAGATCATCAGAGTGAGGTCGTACCTTGGGGAGGACCTCAGAGTAAGCGACACACACCCCAGATCCCTGGAGCTCTTGGAGAAGCAGCTGAACCCCAAACCTGCCATAGTCATCATCCTCTGACACTAGCCCTACCCACACCCATCTCAGCAGACGCAGCAGCCTGGCCATGCCCCGAGCCTGGAAGGCATCGCTGGGTACCGTACGGAAGAACGAGGGGTACCTCCAGTCGTCACTCAAACATGCACAGCTGGCTAAGAAACTCACCTGAGAGAGAACAGAGTGAGAGAGAGAGAGAGAGAGAGAGAGAGAGAGAGAGAGAGAGAGAGAGAGAGAGAGAGAGAGAGAGAGCAGACAGACAGACAGACAGACAGACAGACAGACAGACAGACAGACAGACAGACAGACAGACAGACAGACAGACAGACAGACAGACAGACAGACAGACAGACAGACAGACAGACAGACAGACAGACAGACAGACAGACAGACAGACAGAGAAAGAGAGAGAAAGAGAGAGAAAGAGAGAGAAAGAGAGAGAGAGAGAGAGAGAGAGATTCAAGGATAATTATAATTATCAGAGACAGAGAGCAGAGTAGAAGGAAAGTAAACGTTAGAGAGAGAAATCTAGATAGAGAATGAAATGTAATGTGAAAAGAGTCATCATCTCATCCCAGCCTGTAATCTAACCCCTGCCTCACCATGGGTAAATCAAACGGCCTGAGGGTTTGTGCCACCACGATGGAAGCTGAGGAGTGGGCATCCCCTATAATGACGGGAACCTCGGGGGTTGTGCCACACTCTGTGCCCACCACGGAGGCCTCCTTGCCGGTCACCATGGCTAGGGCTGCCTCCAGGGTGGTGCCATCTGACCGGCATGTGTCAGAAGCCAGGAACCCCAGGGTGAGGTTAGGCAGGAGGGCTGGGTCACGGTTAATCTCCTCCACTGCAAAGATCATAGTCTGGAGCCAGCGGTAAGCACGCTGGTTGAAACTGACAGACGGAAGAAAGGAAGAAACAGAGCGATAGGAGGTAATTGAATACACAATAGCTTCAAGTGAAAACACAATGACAAAAAGCTGTTATCACACAAGCTGCATACATTGTACAGGTAGAATTTCCCTTAATGCTCCTGAACTCCTGCTCTGGCAGAGGGGCTTCCACATGGATGGGGAACAGGCCCCCAATGACCACATCTCCTGCCCGATAAACACTGCCGGAGACGGGCTTAGCTACCAGCCGACAAGCCCCCTCTCCACCTCCATCCAGACCCCAGACACACCCAGGGACATGGAGACAGTAGAGCAGCCACAGCCAGCCACACAGGCACATCACCTGGAGAGAGACAAGGCCGAGGACTGGGAGAGTTCCGTCACCTGTTGGAGAGAGACCAAACCAAGACCTTCCAGACAGAACACTCTGTAGACAGAATGATATTAACAAAAAGTGCCATCAGTGAAGATATACACCATACACCACAGCCACTTGTAAGCAGATGTGAAAAAACAGCGATTGACACACAAAACCTTGTTCTACCTCTGCCCTACCTGGCAGACAGATAGACAGGCAGAGTTGAGAGGATGAGTGTCTGTCAGTCTGGCATCTCCTGCAGAGTGTGAGAGTGAAAGAGGGAGAGGAAGAGGAGAGAAGGGGAGCTGCTGATATAGGGAGAAATGAGCCCCCGGCTAAAAAACAAGCACACAGCCAGGGAGGGAGGAAGGGGCAGGAGGGGGTTAATTGGGACTTGTTATTGGAGGATAACTTGGGGAGCAGGTAATTGGGGGTAATTGCTGAGAAAGCCTGTGAGGGTGATGTTATTGAAGGTAATGTGTAGTACAGGAGATACAGTATCTGTTCTTCAACAACATCTGATGGACCCATTCAGACAGATATTACATCATTCTTTACTATAAATTATTTTAATACAGTTTTTCTCAATTGCTAAAACACTAAAGCCCATTGGCTGAACAAAGTTCTCAGTTGCCTGGACTCATTTAGCTAATTATGCAGTCTGTTGTCAATACCATAAACCATTTCACATGGTAAAACACAATTTGCAGATCTCACTTAGACTTTTCAGCAAAACTCTAAACACGTTCTCATTCTCAAAACACATTCTGCACTCTAATGCACATGTCATCCATACTGGTAAACACAAGTGGCAACAATCAAATACAAATAGAGAACACATGTCATTGATTGAACACAACTACTCAAAATGGATTTAACCTGTTTCAAATGATGCGACACAACCAATATAAGCCAGTTCAGAGAGCAAACAGGTTGTTGAAGGTGGGAAGGAGAAAGTCTGAGAATGGATAGAAGAAACAATGTGAGAGGACGTATGCGTATGCGAGGTGGGCGACGATGAGGAAGAGGAGGAGGAGGGCAAGAAAGAGGAAGAGGAGGACGAAGAGGAAGAGGAAGACAAAGAGTGGAAATATCTGATGAAATTCGAGCAACAGTTATAGACCATGTTCTTGTCCATGACAATGAGGGAAGCAGGACTTTTGAGCCGATTTGACCCAATTTGAGCCGATTTTCTGTGTCCACCATAGTAAGGACATTCAGAGAAGAGAACAGGTACAGTATACTACTGTATTTTTGTAATTGCAAATTTACTGTACTACACTATATGCAGCTGTTTCAGTAGACATTTGTAAAGTTAATCACTGTATGTATTGTACTGCATGAATATGTTTTGTAACTGTACAACTACTTTTTGTAGAATTGCATGGCTGCCACATGCAGGTGGAAGGACAGCAATATTCACTCGGGAGCAAGAGGCCGTTATAGTTGGCATGGTCCTTCAAGATAATGCAATACGACTCAGAGAAATCCAGGAACGAGTGATACAAGACAACACACACTTCCAGGGAATCGACAGTGGGAGCATTTCCACAATTGACCGTGTCCTCCATCGTAACAGGATGCGAATGAAACAAGTATACAGAGTACCTTTTGAGCGCAACTCACCAAGGATGAAAGAACTGCGAGCTCAGTATGTGCAAGTAAGTGTACATTCAGAAACATTTATTGTAATCCAGATTGTCTACAGTACTAACACATACTATGTGAATGACATTACTCTTCAGTACATACAATGTATGTGAATCAGAAGTGCATATAGTAGGCCTAATTGTACTCTACAGTATAGCACTGTCTCTGTACGACTTACAAAATCCTACATACAGTATATTGTAATTCTACACAGACAATATTTGACTTGGAATCCTTGGACAGACTCCATAAGTTCATCTTTGTCGATGAAGCAGGCTTCAATCTAACAAAGAGGAGAAGGAGAGGCCGAAACATGATTGGACAACGGGCCATTGTAGAAGTCCCTGGTCAACGAGGTGGCAATGTCACAATCTGTGCTGCTATCAGCAACCATGGTGTTCTACATCACCATGTTACACTCGGGCCATATAACACCCAGCACCTTCTAACATTTATTGCCAACCTAAGAGATATTTTATTTGAGCAGCAGGTTCAAGAGCAGCAGGGTCAAGAGCTAAATGAGAATCCCATTCCCACCTATGTGATAGTGTGGGACAATGTCAGTTTCCACCGAGCTGCTCAGGTAAGGGAATGGTTTAACATCAATGGGCAGTTTATGAACTTGTACCTCCCTCCATACTCGCCTTTCCTGAATCCGATTGAGGAGTTTTTCTCCTCTTGGAGATGGAAAGTGTATGATAGACAACCCTACACCAGAGTAAATCTGCTGCAAGCCATGTATTTAGCGTGTGGTGATATAGGTGAGGAATCATGTCAGGGCTGGATACGGCACACAAGAGGCTTCTTCCCCCGTTGCATCAGGAGGCACAATATTGCTTGTGATGTCGACGAAGTGCTCTGGCCTGACCCAGCCCAAAGACAAGAAGAAGCACATTGATCACATGTTTACTCCTTTGATTTTTGTCCCTTATAGTATTGTATACTGTAGTACAGTGCATTGTAGTCTGTATACTGTACAATGGACAAATTGTATGGCCCTGAACATTGTGCTTTCCATTTATTAACAGTACTGACTGCTTAATAGATTTTGACTGGTTGCGGGTTCATATCAACAAAGAACAAGAATTACAGTATCACAGAGACAAAGGACAAGTTTGTGAGATGCAGGGTACAGTAATGTAAAAATAGGGGTACAAGGAGGAGGAAGAACAAAAAACAAAAGAGCAAAGCAGAGTAGTAATTTCTGATCAATTTTGAGCTACTATGGTAGAACATGTTTTCGTTCATCAAAAGACAATGATGGAAAAATATGAATCTTTTTTTAGATTAAAAATGTACTTCTCCCTGAGAATTGTATGTTTTGAACAATGTGTTTTCTATTTTTCGGTGTATTGTTTACTGACTGCTTGAGAGTGTATATCATTTTGATCACTTTGTTTACGATTTGAGAGCAGTGTTTGATTTTGAACACAGGTAAAACTGTTTTGAGGCGAATGTTTCATTTTGCGAGAGGAGTCAGAGGTTATGTAAATAGTGCTTGAAAATGAGGTTTTGTGTTTAATGTTTTCAGGAAATGGAGCAAGGTTTCAGAAATTGTGTTTTAGCAATTGAGAAAAACTGTAATTGTGGCTAAATGGATTAGGGAGATGGGTAGAGAGTGAGAGAGAGAAAGTGAGAGATAGACAGAGAGAGCGTGAGAGAGAGAGAGAGAGAGACAGAGACAGAGAGAGCGAGAGAGAGAGAGAGAGAGAGAGAGAGAGAGAGGGAGAGGAGAGGAGAGGAGAGAGAGATGAATAGAGAGAGAGAAGAGAGAGACGGATAGAGAGAGAGAGATATATATATATATATATATATATATATATATATATATAGAGAGAGAGAGAGAGAGAGAGAGAGAAGTCATGCAGAAGACTTTATAACTTTCTGGTTGTCAAAAGTGAGATTAACATGACTAAATTAGCAATAAATGTATAAGTAATCAAATTGTACAACTGAAGATCAACACAGGAGGAAAAGACTGACAGAGTGAGTTGAAAGACCAATCTTAATCGTGCTAGCTAGCCAAATTAAAATATGTTAGCTAGCTTACCATCTAACTCCAACTGTTTACTGATGGTAACCATAGCAACACCAGTAGCATCAGAGACTGAGAGACTTTCCCCCCTTTTTTTAAATTTCCAGCAGAAATCAAATCAGAGTGTCACATCCTGACCATGGAAAGCTTATATTTTCTATGGTAGAGTAGGTCAGGGCTTTGACAGGGGGTTTTGTCTAGTTTATATTTTCTATGTTGTGTGGTTCTAGTTTCTGTTTTTCTATGTTGTTTTTTGGGGGGAAGATATCCAATTAGAGGCAGCTGGTCATCGTTGTCTCTAATTGGGGATCATATTTAGTAGTTGTTTTTTCCACCTGAGACTCTGAACGTGACACAGAGAAGGGAAAAATCAATTTTAAACACAGAATTCTGAGGGAGAACCCGGATACTTTCTTTGCCGACTGCTAACACAACAGGACTGTTACAAACCTGTTACTTTACACAGACCACACTACTGCCTGGCATACAGCTGTAACCAGGCATGTCAGCTATACCACGAAGAAAGGCATCTACAAGGGAAGGCAAAACCACATTTTTGAGGACAGCGAGAAGGACCAGGAAAACACGTTTCTGATGGTAAACATGTACCAGAACGGCACTGTCATGGTCCAGGGCAGTGACGCTGCACTCAGCTCTTTTGTGCAGGACTTCCCCACCCTAAGGAAATAGCGGAATCCAAAAAAGACAAGGACAGCCCCCCGAGCTCTCTCCTCAGGCACGCAAACAGCACGCGCACGAGCCCAGGCCCAGACCTACACCCACACAACAGGTCTATCCTGTCCCAGCCTGACTTTGACACACCAGGCCACATTATTATTCACACCGGCACCAACAACCTGTGAGAGGGGCAGGAGAGAGTAGGCAGCCTGGTCAACAGTGTAACAGAGAGGGCCTCTGATTGGTTCCCCCAACTCCCACATCACCATCTCCACTCTACTGCCCCGCAAATACTTTAATCCCTTTAATCTCATTGAGTGAGATTAAACAGCTCCTTTAATACTTCTACACTAAACTGCATTAGACTGCACTAAACACGCACACACACATGGACACAAGCACACACAAACACACACACACACACCTGTCATGACGTTGCCCTCTCTCTGGGAACAGGGAGCACAGTTGACCCCCTCCCCCTTGCACCATCCCCCTACCTACCTCTCACTACCAAGGCCCTGGGAAGGCGGTCGTAAAATTCTAAAGGAGAATGTCCTGCCGCATGGCCCATTTGAGACAGAGAGGGGTTTCATAGAGAGACAAAGGAAATTCTTCCAACTCACAGAATTGGGGAACCGAACAACATTTATGTTCTGGAGAAGGTATAAAAGATCGGTGAAGAATCCAGCTACGAACTGGTCCGCTTGGTACAATTTTGTGATACTCATTGGAGACAATAGTACCATATTACCATACTAAGGTTTATATAATAGCCTCAGCCATGGGACTTGCATCTAAATGGTTGTATACAATGATTTAATAAGATTAAAGCTATTTGGAATATGTTGAGAGGCTATGTACTGATGTTAATGTGATAGAATTGTATTTCTGTTCAAAGCTTAACTCCGTCATCGGCACGCCCCCAGGGACACAGACAAGACCTGGCGTCATGAGACAGCCTTTTTCTGTCATTCCGAATAAAACCCCCACCCAGGGTTACTTTTTCAGACTAGGCCTCCACTCCATTACGAGTTGGCCAATAGGTTTGACCATACATTCCTCTACTGAACTTTAACCATACCACGTGGTTAAACTATCGATACAGAATAAGAACAAGTCTTTGATATTAAGTACTAGTCTGCAGCTAGAATTCGGTATCATTGAATGCGAAGACCGACGAAACAACCATTCTATAACGACATTAATGAATGTCACTTTGAAAGATCCATTCTAACCGAGAGATAGAGAGAGAATGCGGATAAAACTCTCCAACAGAACAGAACTCTCCAACAAGGATCCCGACACACACTGAGCGTAAATATATATTGATTGAAATTGTTCCCGAATGAGTGAGCGTTCATGTGCAAAGGATTAGCATATATAACATCATTGTTTTTGCTTTTATCGTATTTATCTCACTCTTAACAACTTAAAAAAGTAAGTATTTGTATTTCTTACTGTTCAATTCTTTCTTTTTGCAACATGAAATCAATATCAGTTAGCGTGTGGAACATTCAGGGTCTAAACTCATCAGTCTTTGGACTGAAGAGTTTAGCACTGGAGTTCAACAAAATCTTAAAGTTGTTGACGTCATCATTCTGCAGGAGACATGGTGTAAGGCTGACATTGTCACTCACTATCCCACAGGCTACAGAGTGGTAATTGTGCCATCACAGAAACACAGCTCTGTCAATAGAGTCAGAGACTCTGGAGGATTGATCATTTGGTACAAATCCGAACTACAGAATCTTACTGATCCCCTCAAAATTGTTAAATATCACATTTGGCTAAAACTGAAAAAAGTACTTGAACTGACAGAAAAATGTGTGTTCCTTTGCGCAATATATATCCACCCCTCAGAATCCCCATATTACTCAGAGGTGATCTTCCCCACCTTTGAGCAAGAGACATGTCATTTCCAGTCCCAGGGAAATGTGCTCATCTGTGGGGACACAAATGCGCACAGAGGAACACTACCTGTCTAATGACTACAAGAGGGGACAGCTTTTTTACAGGCCGTACTGTTTCTAAATGTCTTAATCTCAACCAAAGAAACATTGTTCTAAATTCTCAGTGCTGTCTATTAAGCTTGTTCTAAATTCTCAGAGCTATTTATTAAGGATGTTCTAAATTCTCAGTGCTATTTATTAAGCATGTTCTAAATTCTCAGTGCTATTTATTAATAACCATCTTCTAAATTCTCAGTGCTATCTATTAACCATGTTCTAAATGATTAGGGTATATCTAATAGGTAGTAGTGCTTGTAGGTTGTCTAATAGGTAGCAGCGCTATGTAATAGGTAGCAATGCTTGCCTCTCTTTCCACTCTTGATTGTGCACAGGTAAATGACATGTACTCCCTAAAAGATAGCAGTGCACAGTCAGTGAGCGCGCCTTATTCCCTGTATCCCACAGTGCAGACACATACTGTAGCTCTTTGGTGACTGCATGCCAGGGCACAGACCTGTCTAACTTTCCAGGTCTATGCCCAAACAATTTGAGCTTCTACTTTTAAAAATCCACCTTTCCAGAAACAAGTCTCTCACAGGTGCCGCTTGCTATAGACCACCTTCTGCCCCCAGCTTTGCCCTGGACACCATATGTGAATTGATTGCCTCCCATCTATCTTCAAAGCTTGTGCTGTTAGGTGACCCAAATAGGGACATGCTTAACACCCCGGCAATCCTTCAATCTAAGCTTGATGCCCTCTATCTCACACAAATGATCAATGAACCTACAATAGGTACAACCCCAAATCCGTAAACACAGGCACCCTCATAGATATCATCCTAACCAACCTGCCCTCCAAATACACCTCTGCTGTCTTCAACCAGAATCTTAGCAATCACTGCCTCATTGCCTGCGTCCGTAATGGGTCTGAGGTAAAACAACCACCACTCATCACTGTCAAACGCTCCTTAAAACACTTCAGCGAGCAGGCCTTTCTAAACGACCTGGCCCGGGTATCCTGAAAGGATATTGCCCTCATTCCGTCAGTAGAGGATGCCTTGTTCTTTAAAAGCGCTTTCATCACCATCTTACATAAGCATGCCCCATTCAAAAAATGTAGAATCAGGAACAGATATAGCCCATGGTTACTCCAGACCTAACTGCCCTTGACCAGCACAAAAACATCCTTTGCGAACAGCCCACGCGATATGCAACTTTTCAGGGAAGTTAGTAACCAACATACAAGGGCAGTTAGGAAAGCAAAGACTAGCTTTTTCAAACAGAAATTTGCATCCTTTAGCACAAACTCCAAACATTCTGGGACACTGTAAAGTCCAATGAGATTAAGAGCACCTCCTCCCAGATACCCACTGCACTGAGGCTAGGAAACACTGTCACCACCGATAAATCCGGGATAATTGAGAATTTCAATAAACATTTTCTACGGCCCACAGCAACTTGCCCAAGCCTCCCCCATTTCTCCTTCACCGAAATCCAGATAGATGATGTTCTGAAAGAACTGCAAATTCTGGACCCGTACAAATCAGGCGGGCTAGACAATCCCTCTCTTTCTAAAATTATCAGCCAAAATTGTTGCAACCCCTATTACTAGCCTGTTCAACCTCTCTTTCGTATCGTCTGAGATCCCAAAAGATTGGAAAGCTGCCGCGGTCATCCCCCTTTTCAAAGGGGGAGACACTCTAGACCCAAACTGCTACAGACCTATATCTATCCTACCCTGTCTTTCTAAGGTCTTCAAAAGCCAAGTTAACAAACAGATCACCGACCATTTCGAATCCCACCGTACCTTCTCTGCTATGCAATCTGGTTTCAGAGCTGGTCATGGGTGCACCTCAGCCACGCTCAAGGTCCTAAACGATATCATAATCGCAATCGATAAGAGACAATACTGTGCTGCCGTATTCATCGACCTGGCCAAGGTTTTCGACTCTGTCAATCACCACATTCTTATCAGCAGACTCATCAGCCTTAGTTTCTCAAATGACTGCCTCGCCTGGTTCACCAACTACTTCTCAGACAGAGTTCAGTGTGTCAAATCGGAGGGCCTGCTGTCTGGACCTCTGGCAGTCTCTATGGGGGTGCCACAGGGATCAATTCTCAGGCCGATTCTTTTCTCTGTATACATCAATGATGTCGCTCTTGCTGCTGGTTATTCTCTGATCCACCTCTACGCAGACGACACCATTCTGAATACTTCTGGCCCTTCTTTGGACACTGTGTTAACTACCCTCAAGATGAACTTCAATGCCATATAACTCTCCTTCCGTGGCCTATAAATAGGCAGAATGTTGAAATTAATATCAAGGAACCCTAAATCACAACATGAGTATGTTTAAGTTTAAGAAACACATCATGTGTTTCTTGCTGGTTTCTAATTGGACATCATGTGTTTCTTGGTGGTTTCTAATTGGACATCATGTGTTTCTTGGTGGTTTCTAATTGGACATCATGTGTTTCTTGGTGGTTTCTAATTGGACATCATGTGTTTCTTGGTGGTTTCTAATTGGACATCCTGTGTTTCTTGGTGGTTTCTAATTGGACATCATGTGTTTCTGGTGGTTTCTATTTGGACATCATGTGTTTCTTGGTGGTTTCTAATTGGACATCATGTGTTTCTTGGTGGTTTCTAATTGGACATCATGTGTTTCTTGGTGGTTTCTAATTGGACATCATGTGTTTCTTGGTGGTTTCTAATTGGACATCATGTGTTTCTTGGTGGTTTCTATTTGGACATCATGTGTTTCTTGGTGTTTCTCTCTGGTCTCAGAAGGATGATGTAACACTTTGGAGCAAACAGACAGAACAGCAGCCCAAAGCTGGATGCCAGGATGGCAAAGATCTCTACAGCTACTGTGTACTTCCCAGGAGAGCTGACGTAGGCAGGGATGAAGGAGATCCACACGGCACAGAAGATCAGCATGCTGAAGGTGATGAACTTGGCCTCGTTGAAGTTGTCTGGGAGTTTCCTGGCCAGGAAGGCTAAGAGGAGACAGAGGGAGGCCAGAAGGCCGATGTAGCCCAGCACCAGAGAGAAACCAACCACAGAGCCCACCTCACACTCCAGGACCACCCTCGGCCCACGACCCTCTCTGCCTCCCCTCTCAGCCGGTTGGGGTGGAGCTAGGGCCAGCCACAGTACACAGATCAGCACCTGTGGAAGGGAACGGAGGTGGAAGGAAAACGCAAGTTACAGTTACCATAATAACAACTAATATGGTCTATGAAGGAAACAATTACATTCCAATAGAATATAGTAAAAACTAGATGTTCACCTGGATGAGTGTGCAGAGTGAGATACCCATCCTCTGCTGGGTGGGGCTGAAGTATCTCATCAGGTTCTCTCCAGGCAGAGTGGCCCTGAAGGCCACCAGCACCACCACAGTCCTGCTGAGCAGACAGGAGATGCAGAACACAAAGCTTATACCAAACAGGGTGTGTCTCAGCATGCATGTCCATGGCTTTGGCTGGCCAATGAAAACCAGTGCACACAGGAAGCAGAGCTTGAGCGACAGCAGGAGCAGGAAGCTGAGCTCAGAGTTGTTGGCTTTCACCTGGAAAGTGACAGAAAATTATAATTTAGACAAAGTGATGTCAGAAATTCAAACCTGAAATGACACAATCTCATCTCTGTCCAGTACCTCTATATATGATCATATGATTCAACTCACCAGGGCCGTGTGACGGTGGTAGAGGAAGGTGGCCAGGGCACCGGCTGTGAGTGTTGCCCCAGAAACTGAGATGACAGACAGGATGACACCCATGGTGTCGCTGTAGGAGAGGAAGTCCACCAGCTGGGGGATGCACGCCGTACGATCAGGGTTGGACCAGAACCGCTGTGGACACCTAATACACTCATCTGACCCTGATAGAGAAGGAAGAAGAATGAGGTGTCCAAATCAGGACCAGTCAGGACTGAGGAAAAATATGAATTGGAATCAGAACCCTAGATAGACTACCTGTTGTGTTGCTGATCTCTCCCTCAGCGCAAGACAGACAGTCAAAGCAGCACACAGGCCTCCCCTTCTGTACCGCATGCCTGGTACCAGGGGGACAGTCAGCACTGCATACAGACACAAGGACCTACCAGAGGAGGGAGAGGAAGAAGTTATCATCGTCATCATCATTGCTGTTATCATCATTATTACACAGACAGACAGGCTCGCTGGGTCCCTCTGGGAACTATGTCAGGAATATGACCACACAAATATCTCAATTTCAGTATCATGTTCCCCCTGAGTGGCTCAGCGTTCTAAGGGACTGCATGTCAGTGCAAGAGGCATCACTACAGTCCCTGGTTCAAATCCAAGCTGTATCACATTTGGCCGTAATTCGGAGGGTCTTCCCGGTTTGGCTGGGGTAGGCTGTCATTGTAAATTGTTTTAAACTGACTTGCCTAGTTAAAAAAAGAGACCGTTCAGTGTCATGTTGACTTTCTGTCTGAGATACCATTCCCCTGTTATTTATTTGGTCTTCTTTATGTCTTTTTCTTTTCTGAATGTCTGCCTCAGGGTGATAAACTCAATAAATCTCTCTCCATCACTCACACACACACACACACACACACACACACACACACACACACACACACACACACACACACACACACACACACACACACACACACTCTCCTCTCTGCCTCAGTGAAACTAAACTGAACAGTTCTCACCTCCTCTCCGCTGCCCCCACCCCACACCACTTTATCCATGTTCATGTGAAACTGGTCGTCCGATCCCTCAGAGGACAGAAAATGTCCAACCTGGACAAACTCTGCCGTCCCCTCGGGGGTCACATGCCAGTTGATGATGTCATAAGAGGCAGGCGGATCTCCATTAATGTCGAAGTGGAAAGATTCCCCCACAGGAGTACTGAAGTTCACTCCCCTCAGATAATGAACAATCTCAAAGAGAAAAGGGCATTGGAACAGGATTAAGAGTTAGAACCAGTTGTGGCTTTGGTTCTTTAGAACTCAAACCTTACAAAGTGTTTTCACTGTATCCTGACTGGAAACATTAGTGTTGTTAACTTGAAAACAGATCAACATGTTGTTCTCACCTGGCTGGGCTGAAGCTTCCTGATATCAGGGCACTGTCCACCATTAAAGACTCTGTCCCCTGGTCTACAGGCCATCATATCCTGTATGGCGTAGGCGATGGCGTACACAGCCTTGTACACATTATAGCTGGCTCTCAGCTGAGACACGTCAGCATACTGGCTCTCCCCCTCACCTAGAATTAACACAATATTTAACTGAGATAACATTGGGAATCTGGACAAAAAACAGAGATTTAGGTGTAAATTCTCCCTCACGTATGACCTCTGACCCAGTACACTGTCGCCTGGACGACTGGGTCACGCTGGGGTCAACCCCCAGAGAACACCCAAACATCTCTTCCCACAATTCCCTCAGGAATGGGTCGGACTTCTGGTAGTCCCCGTCTGGATGGAGGCGTGTTAGGAAAGGCCCCAGGCCAGGAATGTCAGCTTTCTTCAGGGCAAAACCGATTGTCCCGGAAAGAGAGAGCAGGTTTTTTGGGGCGGCGATAGTAGAGTAGGTGACCCAGGACTCTGAGGCAATCCACTGCTTATCTGTAATGTTCTGACGGACAACCTCTTCCATCAGGGCCTGGAGAATGAAATCGTTAAAAAGATCAAGATAGTCAAGCTGAAATGCGTGATTATCGATTTGGAAATTATTGTGTCTATAAAGGGCATCAAGACATGGTAAGACACAAGGACACTGCTACAGCTGTGTTACAAATCATTAACAATACTCTGACCGGTAACTGCTCACCCCTGCATAACCCGTGAATCCTACAAATGCTACAACCACTCTGGCAGTAGATCGTCTGATGGTGTCCGCAATGTGCCTGATCTTTCTCCTAGACGGTAACTTGCGGATGACCATCAATGAGAGAAAGCGCAGAGAGTCAGAGAAAATCAGAGAGAGAGTTTCTATTAGATTAGAAGAGAGGGGTAGTCACAGTGAAAGAGAGAGAGAAAGATTGAGCAATAGAGAGAGTATACTGTCAGATCATCAGAGTGAGGTCGTACCTTGGGGAGGACCTCAGAGTAAGCGACACACACCCCAGATCCCTGGAGCTCTTGGAGAAGCAGCTGAACCCCAAACCTGCCATAGTCATCATCCTCTGACACTAGCCCTACCCACACCCATCTCAGCAGACGCAGCAGCCTGGCCATGCCCCGAGCCTGGAAGGCATCGCTGGGTACCGTACGGAAGAACGAGGGGTACCTCCAGTTGTCACTCAAACACGCACAGGTGGCTAAGTAACTCACCTGGGAGAGAACAGATTGAGAGAGAGAGAGAGAGAGAGGGTGAGACAGTGAGAGAGTGAGACAGTGAGAGACAGAGAGAGAGAGAGAGCGAGAGTCAAGGATTATTATAATTTGTAAGAGAGAGAGAGCAGAGGAAGTAGGAAAGTAAACGTTAGAGAGAGAAATATAGAAAGAAATTAAAATGTAATGTGAAAAGAGTCATCAACTCATCCCAGCCTATAATCTAACCCCTGCCTCACCATGGGTAAATCAAACGGCCCGAGGGTTTGTGCCGCCACGATGGAAGCTGAGGAGCGGGCATCCCCTATAATGACGGGAACCTCGGGGGTTGTGCCACACTCTGTGCCCACCACGGAGGCCTCCTTGCCGGTCACCATGGCTAGGGCTGCCTCCAGGGTGGTGCCCTCTGACCGGCATGTGTCAGAAGCCAGGAACCCCAGGGTGAGGTTAGGCAGGAGGGCTGGGTCACGGTTAATCTCCTCCACTGCAAAGATCATAGTCTGGAGCCAGCGGTAAGCACGCTGTTTGAAACTGACAGACGGAAGAAAGTAAGAAACGGAGAGATAGGAGGTAACTGAATACACATTACCTTCAAGTGAAAACACAATGACAAAAAGCTGTTATCTCACAAGCTGCGTACATTGCACAGGTAGAATTTCCCTTAATGCTCCTGAACTCCTGCTCTGGTAGAGGGGCTTCCACATGGATGGGGAACAGGCCCCCAATGACCACATCTCCTGCCCGATAAACACTGCCGGAGACGGGCTTAGCTACCAGCCGACAAGCCCCCTCTCCACCTCCATCCAGACCCCAGACACACCCAGGGACATGGAGACAGTAGAGCAGCCACAGCCAGCCCCAGAGGCTCATCATCTGGAGAGAGACAAGGCCGAGGACTGGGAGAGTTCCGTCACCTGTTGGAGAGAGACCAAACCAAGACCTTCCAGACAGAACACTCTGTAGACAGAATGATATTAAAAAAAAGTGCCATCAGTGAAGATATACACCATACACCACAGCCACCTGTAAGCAGACGTGAAAAAACAGCGATTGACACACACAACCTTGTTCTACTTCTGCACTACCTGGCAACAGTAAATCTTATCCTGGTGAGACAGACAGACAGACAGAGAGAGAGAGGATGAGTGTCTGTCAGTGTGGCATCTCCTGCAGAGAGTCAGAGTGAAAGAGGGAGAGGAAGAGGAGAGAAGGGGAGCTGCTGATATAGGGACAAATGAGCCCCCGGCTAAAAAACAAGCACACAGCCACCAGGGGGTGCTTGTAGGGAGGAAGGGGCAGGAGGGGGTTAATTGGGACTTGTTATTGGAGGATAACTTGGGGAGCAGGTAATTGGGGGAAATTGGAGAAAGCCTGTGAGGGTGATGTTATTGAAGGTAATGTGTAGTACAGGAGATACAGTATCTGTTCTTCAACAACATCTGATGGACCCATTCAGACAGATATTACATCACACTGTACTCGAAATAATTGTTTTAATTAAGTCATGCTGAAGAACAGCTCCTGACTTTTTATAACTTTCTGGTTGTTAAGAGTGAGATTAACACATTTCAATAAGCACTAAATGCATAGGTAACCAAATTGAACATCTGAAGATCAACACAGTAGAAAATGATTGACAGAAAGTGAGTTGAAAGACCAATCTTAATCGTGCTAGCTAGCCAAATTCAAATCTGTTAGCTAGCTTACCATCTAACTCCAACTGTTTACTGGTGGTAACCCTAGCAACACCAGCAGCAGCAGAGACTGAGAGACTTCCCCCTCTTTCCCCCCCTTCTTTCTTTGACGACTGCTAACACCACAGGACTGTTACAAACCTGTTACTTTACACAGACCACACTACTGCCTGGCATACAGCTGTAACCAGGCATTTCAGCTATACGACAAAGAAATGCATCTGCAAGGGAAGGCAAAACCACATTTTTGAGGACAGCGAGAAGGACCAGGAAAACATGTTTCTGATGGTAAACATGCACCATAATGTCATTGTCATGGTCCAGGGCAGTGACGCTGCACTCAGCTCTTTTGTGCAAGACTTCCCCACCCTAAGGAAATAGCGGATTCCAAAAAAGACAAGGACAGCACCTCAACCTCTCTCCTCAGGCACCCCAACAACACGAACCCAGGCCCAGACCTTCACCCACTCAACAGGTCTATCCTCCCCCTTACCTGCCTACAACCACCAGAGTCAAGACCACCATCAGCCTGCTGAGATACAGGCTCTCTCTGTTAGAGTTAGAGGTATGGGTTACTGAGCTAAAGGAGCAGCCCCTCAGCTACACCACCTCCAGCCCAGACACAGAGCTTCTACAGGACCAGATCAACCAGTGCAGGTCCCAGCTGAAGATCTCTTTCCAGGAGCTGAGAGAGAGCCTTACCACAGCGCTTGAGGAGGTAAAAGCCTTCCCTCCTTCTACACAGGCCCTGTGTACCCCAGCCCCAGCCCCAGACCGTAAACCATCTACTCTGGTAAAACCCACTGAGGTGGCCATCCTCATTGACCAAAACGGGAAATTCATCCAAGAAGATAAACTCTTCCCCGACGACAAGGTGTCCAGAATATGGTGCCCAAAAATGCAGGATGCACTCCACATCCTGTCCCAGCCTGACATTGACACACCAGGCCACATTATTATTCACACTGGCACCAACAACCTGCGAGAGGAGCAGGAGAGAGTAGGCAGCCTGGTGAACAGAGTAAGAGAGAGGGCCTCTGAGTGGGTCCCCCAACTCCCACATCACCATCTCCACTCTACTGCCCCGCAAAGACTTTAATCCCTTTAATCTCATTGAGTGAGATTAAACAGCTCCTTCAATACTTCTACACTAAACTGCACTAGACTGCACTAAACACACACACACGGACACAAGCACACACACACAAACACACACACACACACCTACTGTACTAAAAGTTTACTTGTTCAATTAATAGGAATATGCTGGGCTTCTAGGCAGAGTTTCAAAGAAAAAGCCATATCTCAGACTGGCCAATAAAAGTAAAAGATTAAGTTGGCAAAAGGACACAGACACTGGACAGAGGAACTCTGCCTAGAAGGCCAGCATCCCAGATTCGCCTCTTCACTGTTGATGTTTAAACTCGTGTTTTACAGGTACCAGTTGAGGACTTGTGAGGCGTCTGTTTCTCAAACTATATTCTCTAATGTACTTGTCCTCTTGCTCAGTTGTGTACCGAGGCCTCCCACTCCTCTTTCTATTCAGAAAAAACAACCGTTTTCAGCTGTGATAACATAATTGCAAAAGGGTTTTCTAATGATAAATTAGCCTTTTAAAATGCTAAACTTGGATTAGCTAACACAACGTGCCATTGGAGCACAGGAGTGATGGTTGCTGATAATGGACCTTTGTACGCCTACGTATATATTCCATAAAAAGATCTGCCGTTTCCAGCTACAATAGTAATTTACAACATGAACAATGTCTACACTGTATTTCAGATCAATTTTATATTATTTTAATGGACAAAAAAATTGCTTTTCTTTCTGAAACAGGGAAATGTCTCATGTGACCCCAAACGTTTGAACGGTAGTGTATATTAATACAATATATAACATAATTGTTTTTGCTTTTATCCTATTTATCTCACTCTTAACAAATTAAAAGCTAGTAGTTGTATTTCTTACTGTTCAATTCTTTCTTTTTGCAACATGAAATCACTATCAGTCAGCGTGTGGAACATTCAGGGTCTAAACTCATCAGTCTTTGGACTGAAGAGTTTAGCACTGGAGTTCAACAAAAATCTTAAAGGTGTTGACGTCATCATTCTGCGGGAGACATGGTGTAAGGCTGACATTGTCACTCGCTATCCCACAGGCTACAGAGTGGTAATTGTGCCATCACAGAAACACAGCTCTGTCAATAGAGTCAGAGGATTGATCATTTGTTACAAATCCGAACAACAAAATCGTATATATCCCCTCAAAATTATTAAATATAACATTTGGTTAAAACTGAAAAAAGTACTTGAACTGACAGAAAAATATGTGTTCCTTTGTGCAATATATATCCACCCCTCAAAATCCCCATATTACTCAGAGGTGATCTTCCCCACCTTTGAGCAAGAGACATGCCATTTCCAGTCCCAGGGAAATGTGCTCATCTGTGGGGACACAAATGCGCACAGAGGAACACTACCTGTCTAATGACTACAAGAGGGGACAGCTTTTTTACAGGCCATACTGTTTCTAAATGTCTTAATCTCAACCAAAGAAACATTGTTCTAAATTCTCAGTGCTATTTATTTAAGCATGTTCTAAATTCTCAGTGCTATTTATTAAGCATGTTCTAAATTCTCAGTGCTATTTATTAAGCATGTTCTAAATTCTCAGTGCTATCTATTTGCCATGTTCTAAATTATTAGGGATATCTAATAGGTAGCAGTGCTTGTAGGTAGTCTAATAGGTAGCAGCGCTCTGTAATAGTCTTACTTTCCAGGTCTGTGCCCAAACAATTTGAGCTTCTACTTTTAAAAATCCACCTTTCCAGAAACAAGTCTCTCACCAGTGCCGCTTGCTATAGACCACCTTCTGCCCCCAGCTGTGACCTGGACACCATATGTGAATTGATTGCCTCCCATCTATCTTCAAAGCTTGTGCTGTTAGGTGACCCAAATAGGGACATGCTTAACACCCCGGCAATCGTTCAATCTAAGCTTGATGCCTTCTATCTCACACAAATGATCAATGAACCAACAATAGGTACAACCCCAAATCCGTAAACACCGGCACCCTCAAAGATATCATCCTAACCAACCTGCCCTCCAAGTACACCTCTGCTGTCTTCAACCAGGATCTTAGCGATCACTGCCTCATTGCCTGCGTCCGTAATGGGTCTGAGGTCAAACAACCACCCCTCATCACTGTCAAACGCTCCTTAAAACACTTCAGCGAGCAGGCCTTTCTAAACGACCTGGCCCAGGTATCCTGAATGGATATTGCCCTCATTCCTTCAGTAGAGGATGCCTTGTTATTTACAAGTGCTTTCCTCACCATCTTAAATAAGCATGCCCCATTCAAAAAATGTAGATTCAGGAACAGATATAGCCCTTGATTCATCTGGGAGCACCTCCTCCCAGATGCCCACTGCACTGAGGCTAGGAAACAATGTCACCACCAATAAATCCACGATAATTGAGAATTTCAATTAAAAAAATTCTACGGCTGGGCATGCTTTCCACCTGGCTACCCCAACCCCTGTCAACAGCCCTGCACCCCCCACAGCAACTTGCCCAAGCCTCCCCCATTTCTCCTTCACCCAAATCCAGATAGCTTATGTTCTGAAAGAACTGCAAAGTCTGGACCCCTACAAATCAGGCAGGCTAGACAATCTGGATCCTCTCTTTCCAAAATTTATCCACCAAAATTGTTGCAACCCCTATTTCTAGCCTGTTCATCCTCTCTTTCGTATCGTCTGAGATCCCCAAAGATTGGAAAGCTACCGCTGTCATCCCCTTTTTCAAAGGGGGAGACACTCTAGACCCAAACTGCTACAGACCTATATCTATCCTACCCTGTCTTTCTAAGGTCTTCGAAAGCCAAGTTAACAAACAGATCACCGACCATTTCGAATCCCACCGTACCTTCTCTGCTATGCAATCTGGTTTCAGAGCTGGTCATGGGTGCACCTCAGCCACTTTCAAGGTCCTAAACGATATCATAACCGCCATCGATAAGAGACAATACTGTGCTGCCGTATTCATCGACCTGGCCAAGGCGTTCGACTCTGTCAATCACCACATTCTTATCGGCAGACTCATCAGCCTTGGTTTCTCAAATGACTGCCTTGCCTGGTTCACCAACTATTTCTAAGACAGAGTTCAGTGTGTAAAATCGGAGGGCTTGTTGTCCGGACCTCTGGCAGTCTATGGGGGTGCCACAGGGTTCAATTCTCGGGCCGATTCTTTTCTCTGATACATCAATGATGTCGCTCTTGCTGCTGGTGATTCTCTGATCCAACTCTACGCAGACGACACCATTCTGGATACTTCTGGCCCTTCTTTGGACACTGTGTTAACTACCCTCGAGATGAGCTTGAATGACATATAACTCTCCTTCCGTGGCCTCCAAATGCTCTTAAATGCAAGTAAAACCAAATGCATGCTCTTCAACCGATCGCTGCCCACACCTGCATCACTACTCTGGACGGTTCTGACTTAGAATATGTGGACAACTACAAATACCTAGGTGTCTGGTTAGACTGTAAACTCTCCTTCCAGACTCACATTTAAGCATCGCCTATCCAAAATTAAATCTAGAAGCGGCTTCCTATTTCGCAACAAAGCATCCTTCACTCATGCTGCCAAACATACCCTCGTAAAACTGACTATCGTACCGGTCCTTGACTTCGGCGATGTCATTTGCAAAATAGCCTCCAACACTCTACTCAGCAAATTGGATGCAGTCTATCACAGTGCCATCCGTTTTGTCACCAAAGCCCCATATACTACCCACCACTGCGACCTGTATGCTCTCGTTGGCTGGCCCTCGCTTCATATTCGTCGCCAAACCCACTGGCCCCAGGTCATCTATAAGTCTTTGCTAGGTAAAGCCCTGCCTTATCTCAGCTCACTGGTCAACATAGCAGCACCCACCCGCAGCACGCGCTCCAGCAGGTGCATTTCATTGGTCACCCCCAAAGCCAATTTCTCCTTCGGCCAACTTTCCTTCCAGTTCTCTGCTGCCAATGACTGGAACAAACTGCAAAAATCACTGTAGCTGGAGACTCATATCTCCATCACTAGCTTTAAGCACCAGCTGTCAGAGCAGCTCACAGATCACTGCACCTGTACATAGCTCATTTGTAAATAGCCCATCCAAGTACCTCATCCCATACTGTTATTTCTTTTTTTTTCTTCTCCATTGTACCCTAGTACCTCTACTTACATTTACATTTTACATTTACGTCATTTAGCAGACGCTCTTATCCAGAGTGACTTACAAATTGGTGCATTCACCTTATGATATCCAGTGGAACAACCACTTTACAATAGTACATCTATATCTTTTTTTGGGAAGGGGGGGTAGGGTAGGGGGGTGGGGTAGAAGGATTACTTTATACTATCCCAGGTATTCCTTAAAGAGGTGGGGTTTCAGGTGTCTCCGGAAGGTGGTGATTGACTCCGCTGTCCTGGCGTCATGAGGGAGCTTGTTCCACCATTGGGGTGCCAGAGCAGCGAACAGTTTTGACTGGGCTGAGCGGGAACTGTGCTTCCGCAGAGGTAGGGAGGCGAGCAGGCCAGAGGTGGATGAACGCAGTGCCCTTCTTTGGGTGTAAGGACTGATCAGAGCCTGAAGGTACGGAGGTGCCGTTCCCCTCACAGCTCCGTAGGCAAGCACCATGGTCTTGTAGCAGATGCGAGCTTCAACTGGAAGCCAGTTGAGTGTGCGGAGGAGCGGGGTGACATGAGAGAACTTGGGAAGGTTGAACACCAGACAGGCTGTGGCGTTCTGGATGAGTTGTAAGGGTTTAATGGCACAGGCAGGGAGCCCCGCAAGCAGCGAGTTGCAGTAATCCAGACAGGAGATGACAAGTGCCTGGATTAGGACCTGTGCCGCTTCCTGTGTAAGGCAGGGTCGTACTCTGCGAATGTTGTAGAGCATGAACCTACAGGATCGGGTCACCGCCTTGATGTTAGCGGAGAATGACAGGGTGTTGTCCAGGGTCACGCCGAGGCTCTTAGCACTCTGGGTGGAGGACACAATGGAGTTGTCAACCGTGATGGCGAGATCATGGAACGGGCAGTCCATCCCCGGGAGGAAGAGCAGCTCCGTTTTGCCGAGGTTCAGCTTGAGGTGGTGATCCGTCATCCACACTGATATGTCTGCCAGACATGCAGAGATGAGATTCGCCACCTGGTTATCAGAAGGGGGAAAGGAGAAGATTAATTGTGTGTCGTCTGCGTAGCAATGATAGGAGAGACCATGTGAGGATATGACAGAGCCAAGTGACTTGGTGTATAGCGAGAATAGGAGAGGGCCTAGAACTGAGCCCTGGGGGACACCAGTGGGGAGAGCACGTGGTGCGGAGACGGATTCTCGCAACGCCACCTAATAAGAGCGACCTGTCAGGTAGGACGCTCTCCAAGAGTGAGCCGTGCCGGAGATGCCCAACTTGGAGAGGGTGGAGAGTAGGATCTGATGGTTCACAGTTTCAAAGGCAGCAGATAGGTCTAGAAGGATGAGAGCAGAGGAGAGAGAGTTAGCTTTAGCAGTGCGGAGAGCCTCCGTGACACAGAGAAGAGCAGTCTCAGTTGAATGACCAGTCTTGAAACCTGACTGATTTGGATCGAGAAGGTCATTCTGAGAGAGATAGCAAGAGAGCTGGCCAAAGACGGCACGCTCAAGAGATTTGGAGAGAAAAGAAAGAAGGGATACTGGTCTGTAGTTGTTGACATCGGAGAGATCGAGTGTAGGTTTTTTGAAAAGGGGTGCAACTCTCGCTCTCTTGAAGACGGAAGGGACGTAGCCAGCGGTCAAGGATGAGTTGATGAGCGAGGTGAGGTAGGGGAGAAGGTCTCCGGAAATGGTCTGGAAAAGAGAGGAGGGGATAGGGTCAAGTGGGCAGGTTGTTGGGCGGCCGGCCGTCACAAGTCAAAAGATTTCATCTGGAGAGAGAGGGGAGAAAGTGGTCAAAGCATAGGGTAGGGCAATGTGAGCAAGACCAGCGGTGTCGTTTGACTTAACAAACGAGGATCGGATGTCGTCAACCTTCTTTTCAAAATGGTTGACGAAGTCATCCACAGAGAGGGAGGAGGGGGGGGAGGATTCAGGAGGGAGGGGAAGGTGGCAAAGAGCTTCCTAGGGTTAGAGGCAGATGCTTGGAATTTAGAGTGGTAGAAAGTGGCTTTAGCAGCAGAAACAGAGGAAGAAAATGTAGAGAGGAGGGAGTGAAAAGAAGCCAGGTCCGCAGGGAGGCTAGTTTTCCTCCATTTCCGCTCTGCTGCCCGGAGCCCTGTTCTGCAAGCTCGCAATGAGTCGTCAAGCCACGGAGCAGGAGGGGAGGACCGAGCCGGCCGGGAGGATAAGGGACATAGAGAGTCAAAGGATGCAGAAAGGGAGGAGAGGAGGGTTGAGGAAGCAGAATCAGGAGATTGGTTAGAGAAGGTTTGAGCAGAGGGAAGAGATGATAGGATGGAAGAGGAGAGAGTAGCAGGAGAGAGAGAGAGCGAAGGTTGCGACGGCGCAGTACCATCTGAGTAGGGGCAGAGTGAGTAGTGTTGGAGGCGAGCGAGAGGGAAAAGGATAAAAGGTAGTGGTCGGAGACTTGGAGGGGAGTTGCAATGAGATTTTGTAGAAGAACAGCATCTAGTAAAGATGAGGTCAAGCGTATTGCCTGCCTTGTGAGTAGGGGGGGACCGTGAGAGGGTGAGGTCAAGAGAGGAGAGGAGTGGAAAGAAGGAGGCAGAGAGAAATTAGTCAAAGGTAGACGTAGGGAGGTTAAAGTCACCCAGAACTGTGAGGGGTGAGCCATCCTCAGGAAAGGAACTTATCAATGTCTCAAGCTCATTGATGAACTTTCCAAGGGAACCTGGAGGGCGATAAATGATAAGGATGTTAAGCTTGAATGGGCTGGTGACTGTGACAGCATGGAATTCAAAGGAGGAGATCGACAGATGGGTCAGGGGAGAAAGAGAGAATGTCCACTTGGGAGAGATGAGGATTCCAGTGCCACCACCCCGCTGACCAGATGCTCTCGGGGTATGCGAGACACGTGGTCAGACGAGGAGAGAGCAGTAGGAGTAGCAGTGTTTTCTGTGGTAATCCATGAATCTGTCAGTGCCAAGAAGTCAAGGGACTGGAGGGTAGCATAGGCTGAGATGAACTCTACCTTGTTGGCCGCAGACCGGCAGTTCCAGAGTCTGCCGGTGACCTGGAACTCCACGTGGGTCGTGCGCGCTGGGACCACCACGTTAGAGTGGCAGCAGCCTCGCGGTGTGAAGCGTTTGTGTGGCCTGTGCAGAGAGGAGAGAACAGGGATAGACAGACACATAGTTGACAGGCTACAGGAGAGGCTATGCTAATGCAAAGGAGATTGGAATGAAAATTAACTAAACAACTGGGCAAGCGAGAGAGCAGGGCCTCCCTCACTAACCATTCACTGAAACACTCACATATAAATATTCCAACTTCCACTTTAGAAATTATAATTGATGTGAACTACAGTGGTTCAATGTTTCCAGGAATAGGCTCAAACTTTGTTTGAGGCTCAAACTTAGGCTCAAACTTAGTTATTCTTCTGTGAAACCCACCCAGTGCACCGTATCCTATGACGCCGTAGCTAACTAGAATGCTAGCATCCAATAACACACGGTTAGCACCAATTCTTGGTTACAACAAACTACCAATGGATCATTCGTGTCCGTGTTTAGTTCCTTTCATTACGCAGAAGTAATTAAACGTTGGCTAGCTAACACAAAGTCAGTCCTGCTAGCTACACAAGTGGACTACACAGCTCGAAAGTTCAGAAAGTTAAGCTTGTGTTGCAAAAATCTTAATGACTAAAAATTATACAGTACTGCTAGCTGGTAGAGTTGGCTAGCTAGCAATGGCTGCGTTTACCTTTATCTTGCACACGCATCTTCTGCACATCTATCAGTCCAGTGTTTAATTGCCATATTGTAATTATTTCGCCACTACTGCCTATATAGGCCACGGAAGGAGAGTTATATGGCATTGAAGCTCGTCTGGAGGTTAGTTAACACAGTGTCCAAAGAGGGGCCGGAAGTATACAGAATGGTGTCATCTGTGTAGAGGAGGATCAGAGAATCACCAGCAGCAAGAGCGACATCATTGATGTATACAGAGAAGAGAGTCGGCCCAAGAATTGAACCCTGTGGCACACCCATAGAGACTGCCAGAGGTCCGGATATAGGTCTGTAGCAGTTTGGGTCGAGAGTGTCACCCCCTTTGAAGAGGGGGATGACCGCGGCAGCTTTCACATCTTTGGGAATCTCAGACATTGCAAAGAAAGGAATCAATATTCACTGAAAGAAAATGCACAGCACTCATAAATGCAGTTATTGGGCCTGCAGTGCATGAGGAAACAATAAAGGACATTGGGACTGTGTCTTACTCATTGATTACTGATGAAAGTACTGATGCAGGTGTACTGAAGCAGGTGGGTGTTCAGATGAAACACCACAGCAATAAACTCTTTCAAATCATAAGCACATTTGGAGGAATAATAATAATTCCAGCTGCTGATTCACTGACCTTTGCCAATGCCTTCTTCAAGTATCTTGATGACAGTAAACTGCATCAGTCTAGCCACAGATGGCTGCAACACAATGTGAGTCAAAAACAGCTCCGTCCTGACAAAATTTCAAGAACACAATCCGAATAAGGTCTACATTAATTATGTTTGTCATTCCCTGCAACTATGTGCCTCCATAGCAGTTCATGTTCTTCCACAAAATGTTGATTATATATGGTGTCACAAATACATAAATGGGTTTCAAATGCCATCAGCAACTCTCTAAATATGAGAACATACAGTGCATTCGGAAAGTATTCAGACCCCTTGACTTTTTCCACATTTTGTTACGTTCCAGCCTTATTCTAAAAATGACTAAATCATTTTTTCCCCTCACAAATCTACACACAATACCCCACAATGACAAAGCAAAAATAGTTTTTTAGAAATGAATGCATATTTATACAAAATAAAAAAAACTGAAATATCACATATACATAAGTATTCAGACCCTTTACTCAGTATTTTGTTGAAGCACCATTGGCAGCGATTACAGCCTTGAGTCTTCTTGGGTATGAAGAGGGAGTGATGGGGAGTGGAGAGGTTCCCACAGTGGGTAAGCAGACAGTGGAATGTTTCTGTTTTCATTTTGGTATACGATGAGGGACACACACACTCATACGCACACACACACACACACACACACACACACACACTCACACACTGTCACGTCCTGACCAGCAGATGGAGCTGTTGTTGTAGTTTTGGGGTCAGGACGTGGCAGTCTTGTGTGTGTGATTGTTCTGTGTTGGTCTTGTGACTCCTGATCAGGAACAGCTGGGGATCGTTGTTCCTGATTGGGAGTCATATATGTAGGAGTATGTTTGTCACTTGGTTTTGGTGGGTAGTTGTTTTTGCACTGCGTGTTGTGTGCCTGCAAAACTGTTCCTGTCTTACATATTGTTTGAATTGTTAAGTGGATGCTCTACTCCTTTATTTTAATTAAAGATGAGTATTCACATACCTGCTGCGCCTTGGTCCATTTCTACAGAAGACAGCCGTTACAGAACTACCCACCACCAAAGGACCAAGCAGCGGAGAAGAGGACAGAGGCAAGTGAGGGAGGAATGTTGGAGGCAGCCCCAATAATTTTTTAGGGGGGGGCACAAGGGCTATTTGGCGGGGCGAGATTACAGCCCCAGGCCAGCTCCCCGTACCCTTGTAGGGCAGACTGGACAGGTCCCGTGCTTTGGGGTTGGGGCTGTGGTGAGGCCTGGGATTTTCAGGCCGGTAGGCAAGGTACCAGCGCCCCGCATGTGCCAGGGCGAAGTAAGCATCGAGCCGGAAGGGGTGATGCCAACCCTGCGCTCAAGACCACCAGTGCGCCCTTTCGGTCCGGTGTTTCCCGCCAGACGCACTAGCATGGAGGTGCGTGTCTCCAGGCTGGCACGTCCTATACCAGCCCCACGCATCAGGAGTCTAGTGTGTCAACCCAGCCTCGCCAGTCAACAGTCACCAGAGCTGCCCGCCAGTCAACAGTCGTCAGAGCTGCCCGCCAGTCAACAGTCGTCAGAGCTGCCCGCCAGTCAACAGTCGTCAGAGCTGCCCGCCAGTCAACAGTCGTCAGAGCTGCCCGCCAGTCAACAGTCGTCAGAGCTGCCCGCCAGTCAACAGTCGTCGGAGCTGCCCGCCAGTCAACAGTCGTCAGAGCTGCCCGCCAGTCAACAGTCGTCAGAGCTGCCCGCCAGTCAACAGTCGTCAGAGCTGCCCGCCAGTCAACAGTCGCCAGAGAGGTCAGACTGCCCTGAACTGCCGGAGTGGCCAGACTGCCCTGAACTGCCGGAGTGGCCGGACTGCCCTGAACTGCCGGAGTGGCCAGACTGCCCTGAACTGCCGGAGTGGCCAGACTGCCCTGAACTGCCGGAGTGGCCGGACTGCCCTGAACTGCCGGAGTGGCCGGACTGCCCTGTTCTGCCAGAGTGGCCGGACTGCCCTGTTCTGCCGGAGTGGCCGGACTGCCCTGTTCTGCCAGAGTGGCCGGACTGCCCTGTTCTGCCAGAGTGGCCGGACTGCCCTGTTCTGCCAGAGTGGCCGGACTGCCCTGTTCTGCCAGAGTGGCCGGACTGCCCTGTTCTGCCAGAGTGGCCGGACTGCCCTGTTCTGCCAGAGTGGCCGGACTGCCCTGTTCTGCCAGAGTGGCCGGACTGCCCTGTTCTGCCAGAGTGGCCAGACTGCCCGGTTCTGCCAGAGGTGCCCGCCTGCCCTGATCTGCCAGGGTGCCCGGCCTGTCAGGATCAGCCCGAGTGGTCCTCCTGCCCTCCGGTCCAGCCCGAGTGGTCCTCCTGCCCTCCGGCCCAGCCCGAGTGGCCCGCATGCCTTCCGGCCCAGCCCGAGTGGCCCGCATGCCTTCCGGCCCAGCCCGAGTGGCCCGCATGCCTTCCGGCCCAGCCCGAGTGGCCCGCATGCCTTCCGGCCCAGCCCGAGGGGCCCGCATGCTTTCCGGCCCAGCCCGAGGGGCCCTCCTGCTCTCCGGCCCAGCCCGAGGGGCCCTCCTGCTCCCCGGCCCAGCCCGAGGGGCCCTCCTGCTCCCCGGCCCAGCCCGAGGGGCCCTCCTGCCCCCCGGCCCAGCCCGAGGGGCCCTCCTGTCCCCCGGCCCAGCCCGAGGGGCCCTCCTGTCCCCCGGCCCAGCCCGAGGGGCCCTCCTGTCCCCCGGCCCAGCCCGAGGGGCCCTCCTGTCCTCCGGCCCGGCTCGAGGGGTCCGTCTGCCTGGCGCAGCTATCGGCTCCACCGAAGTGGGCGACGCCGAGGGTGGAGCAGGGTCCACGTCCTGCACCGGAGCCACCTCCAGGATAGGTGGGTTGGGGAGGGAGGGTGTAGCACAGTGCCGTCGTTGACGGCAGCCACCCTCCCTTCCCTCCCTTATTGTTTAGGGGTTATTGTTTATGGGTTTTGTTGGGGATTTTGTTTGTTGGTGTTTTTTCGTTGTTAGGTGCATTCCGGGGTCTGCACCTTGAGGGGGGGGTACTGTCACGTCCTGACCAGCAGATGGAGCTGTTGTTGTAGTTTTGGGGTCAGGACGTGGCAGTCTTGTGTGTGTGATTGTTCTGTGTTGGTCTTGTGACTCCTGATCAGGAACAGCTGGGGATCGTTGTTCCTGATTGGGAGTCATATATGTAGGAGTATGTTTGTCACTTGGTTTTGGTGGGTAGTTGTTTTTGCACTGCGTGTTGTGTGCCTGCAAAACTGTTCCTGTCTTATATATTGTTTGAATTGTTAAGTGGATGCTCTACTCCTTTATTTTAATTAAAGATGAGTATTCACATACCTGCTGCGCCTTGGTCCATTTCTACAGAAGACAGCCGTTCCACACACACACACACACACACACACACACTCACTCACAGGGTGACGAAGGAATCATGTAGGGGGTCTGTAAGTTCTGTCAGACAGACTCAATACTAACTCTTCCAGCATGAGTAGACACTACGTAATCTTTATTGGTTTTGTTCATATAGACGTGTTTCATTCTGACACATTATAAGAACACATACTAATATTAACAAAGTAATATAGTGAAGGAATAGCAGGAAATTAATGTTTCCAAACAGAATGGACATTCCCCTGCTGAAATGAGTATCAACGAACCCTAAATCACGATAGGAGTATGTTTAAGTTAATATTTGTCCATCATGTGTTTCTTGGTGGTTTCTATTTGGACATCATGTGTTTCTTGATGGTTTCTAATGGGACATCATGTGTTTCTTGGTGGTTTCTAATTGGACATCATGTGTTTCTTGGTGGTTTCTAATTGGACATCATGTGTTTCTTGGTGGTTTCTAATTGGACATCATGTGTTTCTTGGTGGTTTCTAATTGGACATCATGTGTTTCTTGGTGGTTTCTAATTGGACATCATGTGTTTCTTGGTGGTTTCTAATTGGACATCATGTGTTTCTTGATGGTTTCTAATTGGACATCATGTGTTTCTTGGTGGTTTCTAATTGGACATCATGTGTTTCTTGATGGATTCTAATTGGACATCATGTGTTTCTTGGTGGATTCTAATTGGACATCATGTGTTTATAGGTGGATTCTAATTGGACATCATGTGTTTCTTGGTGGTTTCTAATTGGACATCATGTGTTTCTTGGTGGTTTCTAATTAGACATCATGTGTTTCTTGGTGGTTTCTAATTGGACATCATGTGTTTCTTGGTGGTTTCTAATTGGACATCATGTGTTTCTTGGTGGTTTCTAATTAGACATCATGTGTTTCTTGGTGGTTTCTAATTGGACATCATGTGTTTCTTGATGGTTTCTAATTGGACATCATGTGTTTCTTGGTGGTTTCTAATTGGACATCATGTTTCTTGGTGGTTTCTATTTGGACATCATGTGTTTCTTGGTGTTTCTCTCTGGTCTCAGAAGGATGATGTAACACTTTGGAGCAAACAGACAGAACAGCAGCCCAAAGCTGGATGCCAGGATGGCAAAGATCTCTACAGCTACTGTGTACTTCCCAGGAGAGCTGACGTAGGCAGGGATGAAGGAGATCCAGACGGCACAGAAGATCAGCATGCTGAAGGTGATGAACTTGGCCTCGTTGAAGTTGTCTGGGAGTTTCCTGGCCAGGAAGGCTAAGAGGAGACAGAGAGAGGCCAGAAGGCCGATGTAGCCCAGCACCAGAGAGAAACCAACCACAGAGCCCACCTCACACTCCAGGACCACCCTCGGTCCCCGACCCTCTCTGTCCCTCCTCTCAGCAGGTCGGGGTGGAGCTAAGGCCAGCCACAGTACACAGATCAGCACCTGTGTAAGGGAAAGGAGGTGGATGAGTTATCTTAACAAGTTATCTTGAAAACAAATAATATGGTCAATGAGGGAAACAACTACATTCCAAAAGAATATAGTAAAAACTAGATGTTCACCTGGATGAGTGTGCAGAGTGAGATACCCATCCTCTGCTGGGTGGGGCTGAAGTATCTCATCAGGTTCTCTCCAGGCAGAGTGGCCCTGAAGGCCACCAGCACCACCACAGTCCTGCTGAGCAGACAGGAGATGCAGAACACAAAGCTTATACCAAACAGGGTGTGTCTCAGCATGCATGTCCATGGCTTCGGCTGGCCAATGAAAACCAGTGCGCACAGGAAGCATAGCTTGAGTGACAGCAGGAGCAGGAAGCTGAGCTCAGAGTTGTTGGCTTTCACCTGGAACGAGACAGAGAAAGATAAATTAGACTGACTGATGTCAATAATCACATCCTTAAATGACACAATCTCATTTCTGTCCAGTACCTCTATATATGATCATATGATTCAACTCACCAGGGCCGTGTGACGGTGGTAGAGGAAGGTGGCCAAGGCACCTGCTGTGAGTGTTGCCCCGGAAACTGAGATGACAGACAGGATGACACCCATTGTGTCGCTGTAGGAGAGGAAGTCCACCAGCTGGGGGATGCACGCCGTACGATCAGGGTTGGACCAGAACCGCTCTGGACACCTAATACACTCAACTGACCCTGATAGAGAAGGAAGAAGAATGAGGTGTCCAAATCAGGACCAGTCAGGTTTGAGGAAAAGTATGAATTGGAATCAGAACCCTAGATAGACTACCTGTTGTGTTGCTGATCTCTCCCTCAGCACAGGACAGACAGTCAAAGCAGCACACAGGCCTCCCCTTCTGTACTGCATGCCTGGTACCAGGGGGACAGTCAGCACTGCATACAGACACAGGGACCTACCAGAGGGGGGAGAGGAAGAAGTTATCATCGTCATCATCATTGCTGTTATCATCATTATTACACAGACAGACAGGCTCCCTGGGCACCTCTGGGGACTATGTCAGGAAAATGAACACACAGATATCTAAATTTCAGTATCATGTTCTCCGTGAGTGGCTCAGCATTCTAAGGCACTGCATATCAGTGCAAGAGGCATCACTAAAGTCCTTGTTTCAAATCCAGGCTGTATCACATTCGGCCGTGATTCGGAGTCCCATAGGGGGCCGTAAAATTGGTACAATTGGTCCAGCGTCTTTCGGGTTTGGCTGGGGTAGGAATTGTAAAAAAGAATTGTTCTTAACTGACTTGCCTAGTTAAAAAAAGAGACCGTTCAGTGTCATGTTGACTTTCTGTCTGAGATACCAATCCCCTGTTATTTATTTGGTCTTCTTTATGTCTTTTTCTTTTCTGAATGTCTGCCTCAGGGTGATAAACTCAATAAATCTCTCTCCATCACTCACACACACACACACACACACACACACACACACACACACACACACACACACACACACACACACACACACACACACACACACACACATACACACACACACACACACACACACACACCACACACACACACACACACACACACACACACACACACACACACACACACACACACAACCACTCCTCTCTGCCTCAGTGAAACTAAACTGAGCAGTTCTCACCTCCTCTCCGCTGCCCCCACCCCACATCACTTTATCCATGTCCATGTGAAACTGGTCGTCCGATCCCTCAGAGGACAGAAAATGTCCGACCTGGACAAACTCTGCCGTCCCCTCGGGGGTCACATGCCAGTTGATGATGTCATAAGAGGCAGGCGGATCTCCATTCATGTCGAAGTGGAAAGATTCCCCCACAGGAGTACTGAAGTTCACTCCCCTCAGATAATGAACAATCTCAAAGAGAAAAGGGCATTGGAACAGGATTAAGAGTTAGAACCAGTTGTGGCTTTGGTTCTTTAGAACTCAAACCGTTCAAAGTGTTTTCACTGTATCCTGACTAGGAACATTAGTGTTGTTAACTTGAAAACAGATCAACATGTTGTTCTCACCTGGCTGGGCTGAAGCTTCCTGATATCAGGGCACTGTCCACCATTAAAGACTCCGTCCCCTGGTCTGACAGGCCATCATATCCTGTATGGCGTAGGCGATGGCGTACACAGCCTTGTACACATTATAGCTGGCTCTCAACTGAGACACGTCAGCATACTGGCTCTCCCCCTCACCTAGGATTGACACAATATTTAACTGAGATAACATTGGGAATCTGGACAAAAAAATGAAATTTAGGTGTAAAGTCTCCCTCACGTATGACCTCTGACCCAGTACACTGTCGCCTGGACGGCACCGTCACGCTGAGGTCAACCCCCAGAGAACACCCAAACAGCTCTTCCCACAATTCCCTCAGGAAGGGGTCGGACTTCTGGTAGTCCCCGTCTGGATGGAGGCGTGTTAGGAAAGGCCCCAGGCCGGGAATGTCAGCTTTCTTCAGGGCAAAACCGATTGTCCCGGCAAGAGAAGGCAGGTTTTTCGGGGCGGCGATAGTAGTGTAGGTGACCCAGGACTCTGAGGCAATCCACTGCTTATCTGTAATGTTCTGACGGACAACCTCTTCCATCAGGGCCTGGAGAATGAAATCGTTAAAAAGATAAAGATAGTCAAGCTGAAATGCGTGATTATCAATTAGGAAATGATTGTGTATATAAAGGGCATCAAGACATGATAAGACACAAGGACACTGCTACAGCTGTGTTACAAATCATTAACAATACTCTGACCGGTAACTGCTCACCCCTGAATGACCCGTGAATCCTACAAATGCCACAACCACTCTGGCAGTAGATCCTCTGATGGTGTCCGCAATGTGCCTGATCTTTCTCTTAGACGGTAACTTGGGGGTGACCATCAGTGAGAGAGAGGGAAGAGAGTCAGAGAATATCAGAGAGATAGTTTCTATTAGATTAGAAGAGATGGGGAGTCACAGTGAAAGAGAGAGTGAAAGACAGAGCAATAGAGAGAGTATACTGTCAGATCATCAGAGTGAGGTCGTACCTTGGGGAGGACCTCAGAGTAAGCGACACACACCCCAGATCCCTGGAGCTCTTGGAGAAGCAGCTGAACCCCAAACCTGCCATAGTCATCATCCTCTGACACTAGCCCTACCCACACCCATCTCAGCAGACGCAGCAGCCTGGCCATGCCCCGAGCCTGGAAGGCATCGCTGGGTACCGTACGGAAGAACGAGGGGTACCTCCAGTTGTCACTCAAACATGCACAGGTGGCAAAGTAACTCACCTGGGAGAGAACAGAGTGAGAGAAAGAGAGACAGAGAGTGAGAGAGACAGTGATAGACAGAGAGAGCGAGAGCGAGAGTCAAGGATAATTATAATTTGTAAGAGGCAGAGAGCAGAGGGAGAAGGAAAGTAAACGTTAGAGAAAGAAATCTAGATAGAGAATGAAATGTAATGTGAAAAGAGTCATCATCTCATCCCAGCCTGTAATCCAACCCCTGCCTCACCATGGGTAAATCAAACGGCCCGAGGGTCTGTGCCACCACCATGGTGGCTGAGGAGTGGGCATCTCCGATGATGACGGGAACCTCGGGGGTTGTGCCACACTCTGTGCCCACCACGGAGGCCTCCTTGCCGGTCACCATGGCTAGGGCTGCCCCCAGGGTGATGCCCTCTGTTCGGCATGTGTCAGAAGCCAGGAACCCCAGGGTGAGGTTAGGCAGGAGGGCTGGGTCACGGTTAATCTCCTCCACAGCAAAGATCATAGTCTGGAGCCAGCGGTAAGCACGCTGTTTGAAACTGACAGACGGAAGAAAGGAAGAAATGGAGAGAAAGGAGGTAACTGAATACACATTACCTTCAGGTGAAAACACAATGCCATAAAGCTGTTATCACACAAGCTGCATACATTGTACAGGTAGAATATCCCTTAATGCTCCTGAACTCCTGCTCTGGTAGTGGGGCTTCCACATGGATGGGGAACAGGCCCCCAATGACCACATCTCCTGCCCGATAAACACTGCCGGAGACGGGCTTAGCTACCAGCCGACAAGCCCCCTCTCCACCTCCATCCAGACCCCAGACACACCCAGGGACATGGAGACAGTAGAGCAGCCACAGCCAGCCCCAAAGGCTCATCATCTGGAGAGAGACAAGGCCAAGGACTGGGAGAGTTCCGTCACCTGTTGGAGAGAGACCAAACCAAGACCTTGCAGACAGAACACTCTGTAGACAGAATGACAAGTGCTTTCAATGAAGAGATACACCATACAACACAGACACCTGTAACCAGACATGTGAAACAACAGTGATAGACACACAAAACCTTGTTCTACCTCTGCCCTACCTGGCAACAGTAAACCTTATCCTGGTGAGACAGACAGAGAGACAGACAGAGAGAGAGAGAGAGGATGAGTGTCTGTCAGTCTGGCATCTCCTGCAGAGAGTGAGAGTGAAAGAGGGAGAGGAAGAGGAGAGAAGGGGAGCTGCTGATATAGGGAGAAATGAGCCCCCGGCTAAAAAACAAGCACACAGCCACCAGGGGGTGCTTGTAGGGAGGAAGGGGCAGGAGGGGGTTAATTGGGACTTGTTATTGGAGGATAACTTGGGGAGCAGATAATTGGGGGTAATTGGAGAAAGCCTGTGAGGGTGATGTTATTGAAGGTAATGTGTAGTACAGGAGATACAGTATCTGTTCTTCAACAACATCTGATGGACCCATTCAGACAGATATTACATCACACTGTACAATAAATGATTTTATTAAATAAAAAGTGAAATTGTGACTAAATGGATTATTGAGATGCATGGAGAGAGAGAGAGAGAGAGAGAGAGACCACTTCTGTGAAAATTGGAACACACTAAACGAACAATAACACAAAGAGTTTGTAAGGGCTGTCGTCGGAGAGAGACCAAGGTGCAGCGGAGTTAGTGTTCATCATAAAAGGTTTTAATTAAAAAACAAGAGAACACTACCAAAAACAAGAAAAGAGAAAACCGACAGCCACCAGTCCTGTCAGGTGTAAACACTAACAGAAACAATTACCCACAAAACCCAAAGGAAAAACATGCTCCTTATGTGTGACTCCCAATCAGCAACAACGAGCTTCAGCTGTGCCTGATTGGGAGCCACAAACGGCCCAAAACAAAGAAATACAAAAACATAGAAAAAGGAACATAGAACGCCCACCCAATGTAACACCCTGGCCTAACCAAAATAAAGAACAAAAAACCCCTCTCTATGGCGTTACAGAGTTATCTATCCAAAATGGAGATGTGTGGATAAACCAGCTCAGGTGCATCCTGTTTCCATTGATCATCTTTGAGATGTTTCTACATTTTGATTGCAGTCCACTTGTGGTAAAATCAATTGATTTGATGTGATTTGGAAAAGCACACACCTATCTATATAAGGTCCCGCAGTTGACAGTGTATGTCAGAGCAAAAACCAAACCATGAGGTCAAAGGAATTGTCTGTAGAGCTCCGAGACAGGATTGTGTAGAGGCACAGATCTAGGAAAGGTTACCAAAACATTTCTACAGCATTGAATTTCCCCAAGAACACAGTGGCCTCCATCATCCATAAATGGAAGATGTTTGGAACCGTCAAGACTCTTGCTAGAGCTGGCTGCCCAGCCAAACTGAGCAATCGGGGGAGAAGGGTCTTGGTCAGTGAGGTGATCAAGAACCCAATGGTCACTCTGACAGAGCTCTGGAGTTCCTCTGTGGAGATGGGAGAACCTTCAAAAAGGACAACCATCTCTGCAGCACTCCACCAATCAGGCCTTTATGGTTGATTGGCCAGATGGAAGCCACTCCTTAGTAAAAGGCTATACGACAGCACCGCATGGAGTTTGCCAAAAGGCATCTAAAGGACTCTCAGACCATGAGAAGCAAGATTGTCTGGTCTGATGAAATTAAGATTGAACTCTTTGGCCTGAATGCCAAGTGTCACGTCTGCAGGAAACCTTGCACCATCCCTAAGGTGAAGAATGGTGTTGGCAGCATTGTGATGTGGAGTTGTTTATCAGAGGCAGGACTGGGAGACTAGTCAGGATCGAGTGAAAGATGAATGGAGCTAAGTACAGAGAGATCCTCAATGAAAACCTGCTCCAGACCGCTCAGGACCTCAGACTGGGGCAAAGGTTCACCTTCCAACAGGACAACAACCCTAAGAACACAGCCAAGACCACGCAGGAGTGGCTTCGGGCCAAGTTTCTGAATGTCCTTGAGTGTCCCAGCCAGAGCCTGGACTTGAACCCGATCGAACATCTCTGGAGAGACCTGAAAAAAGCTGTGCAGCGACCCTCCCCATCCATCCTGACAAAGCTTCTGAGGATCTGCAGAGAGGAATGGGAGAAACTCCCCAAATACAGATGTGACATGCTTGTAGCGTTATACCCAAGACGACTCCAGGCTGTAATCGCTGCCAAAGGTGCTTCAACAAAGTACTGAGTTAAGGGTCTGATTACTTATGTAAATGTGATATTTCCTTTTTTTTTATGAATTTGCAAAAAAATTGAAAAACCTGTTTTGCTTTGTCATTATGGGTATTGTGTGTAGACTGATTAGGGGGGAAAACTATTTTAGAATAAGGCTGTAATGTAACAAAATTCAAAGGGTCTGAATACTTTTCGAATGCACTGTATATCAACGAATTGGCGAGGGCTCTAGAACAGTCTGCAGCATCCGGCCTCACCCTAATAGAATCTGAAGTCAAATGTCTACTGTTTGCTGATGATCTGGTGCTTCTGTCCCCAACCAAGAAGGGCCTACAGCAGCACCTAAATCTTCAGCAAGTATTCTGTGAGACCTGGGCCCTGACTGTAAATCTCAGTAAGACAAAAATAACGGTGTTCCAAAGAAGGTTCAGTTTCCAGGATCACAAATATGAATTCCATCTAGACACCGTTGCCCTAGAGCACACAAAAAACTATACATACCTTGGCCTAAACATCACTGCCACAGGTGACTTCCACAAATCTGTGAAGGCAAGAAGGGCCTTCTAAACCATCAAAAGGAACATAAAATTCAACATACCACTTAGGATCTGGCAAAAAAGACATGAATCAGTAATAGGACCCGCTGCCCTTTATGCAGAGCAGAATTAGGGTGGCTACGGGAACCTAGGAGGGAGAGGAGGTCTGTTCCCGGTCACACTTGCTCGTCCACGATTCCCACCTCGCCTCCGAGGAATACTGGAAGTTCCCGAAGTCTACATTGCCGGGAGAATCCAACGTAACCCGAGTTCCCTCGGGAATCACAGAGGGCAGTCGACTAATCTCCTCTGGAGCCCATGCAACTAGGAAGGGCTAGATTGTCTTCTGTTGAACACTTGCGCAGACTGACCTATTGTGGTACTACAGAACAATACATATCTATCTGTCCATTAAAAGACCAGGCTCATCAGTAGGTACGAGTATGCTGGTGAGCTGTACAGGGAGTTTCCAATATCTCCTTACTCGTACCCCTCTTCATGCCATCCTGCTGTTGGGGGACCGGTCCAAATCTCTCCGGGTGCTCATTGACTCTGGGGCCGACGATAGTTTTATGGACACTACCCTGGTGTCGGAGCTGGGTATCTCCACACAACCCCTCTTTATTCCCATGGATGTCACTGCGCTGGATGGGTGCTCTATTGGCAGAGTTACCAGCAATATGGTTCCTATCAACCTGCGAGTGTCAGATAATCACAGTGAGTCTTTGCACTTCCTGCTCATTGAATTGCCTTATGTACCCATGGTTTTGGGGTTTTCATGTCTCCAGAGGCACAATCCCCTGATTGGCTGGGCTACTGGATCTATCATGGCCACGTGCATTGTCTGAAGTCAGCGCGGCCTGCCCCGGAATATCTTTCTGCAGGCTAGGGAAAAGCCTCGGATCTCTCCGCTGGCGGAGTGCCAGGACCTCCAGGAGGTTTTCAACAATGCTCTCACCACATCTCTTCCTCCTCATCAACCCTACGACTGCGCTATTGACCTTTTCCCGCCTCGGGGACAAATGTATTCCCTGTCGGGTCCGGAGACCAAGACTATGGAAAGGTACATTTGGGACTCTCTTGCGGCAAGGAGTTTACATCCATCTGCCCCCCCCCCCCCCTTTTTATAGAAAAAGGACAAAACCCTGCGTCTGTGTATCAACTATCGGGGCCTTAATGACATCACGGTTAAAAAACGTTACCCACTACCAATCATCTCCTCGGCTTTCGAGCGTCTGCAGGGGACTACCATCTTCTCGAAGTTGGAACTTCAGAAGCCTACCATCTGGTTTGGATACGGGAAGGAGATGAATGGAAGACAGCTTTAACACGGCTAGCTTGCGCTGCGAGTAACTGGTGATGCCATTCTGACTGACCAACGCTCCCACAGTGTTCCAGGCCCTGGTTAATGATGTGCTCCGTTACAAGTTGAACCGATTCGTGTTTGTCTACATTGACAACATCCTCATTTTTTCCTGGTCAGCACAAGCACAAGTCCTCCACGTCCAACAGGTCCTCCAGCAACTCTTGGAGAACCAGCTTTTGGTTAAAGCAGAGAAATGAGATTTACATTGCTCCACCATCTCCTTCCTAGGATACATAATCTCTGCAGGAACTATTCAGATGAATTCTAACAAGGTGAGAGTGGAGGTGGATTGGCCTCAACCCAAATTCAGAATGCTGCTGCAACGTTTTCTGGGGTTTGCTCATTTCTTCCGGGGCTTCGTCTGGGGTTACAGCACCCTGGCTTCCCTCTTCTCAGCACTCACCTCTCACAAGGTTCCTTTCACGTGGTCTCCAACAGCTGACGGGCGTTCTCTGACCTCAAGCATCGATTCACTACAGCTCCCATCATAATCCATTTGCACCTGTCCCATCAGTTTTTGGTCAATGCCTCAGATGTCAGAGTGGGGGAGATCCTGTCCCAGTGTTCTGCCCAAGACCAAAAACTGCATCCCCGCGCCTTGATTTCCCATTGTCAAAACCCAGCTGAGAGGAAATATGAGGTGGGAAATCGAGAGCTACTCATGGTTAAGATTTTGTTGGAGAAGTGGAGGCACTGGTTAGAGGAGGCGGAACATCCATTCTTAGTGTGGACTGGCCATAAAAATCCTGCAATATCACCACACCGCCAAGCGCCTCAACTTAAGGCAGGCTCGATGGGCCCTGTTATTCATCTGTTTTAATTTCACTATCTCTTACCGCCCTGGGTCCAAGAATGTCAAATCTAACGTGCTCTCATGCCTGTATAGCCCTGCTGTGGTTGTCCCAGACTGCCCGTTCTCCATTCCTGGAATGGGAACATTCCTCTAAACTCACCTGCCATCCTGGCTCCCATTGGACGACAACGAGTTCGTCGCTGCCTGCACTGTGTCCACAGAATAATACTTTGCGGCAAGCTCCCTCGGGCCTCCTTCAATCACTCCCTTTTCCTCCCTTTTCCTTCCTTGAGTGTTCCCTGGGCTATCAGACCACGTTATCCCTGAGCAAGAGGAAGAAGTCAGCAGACCCTCTGCCCAGATGTTTGTCCGCCACTGTCGCCGTACTTGGAAGAGAGCCCGGTCCGCTCTTCTCAAGACCAGCTCCAGATATCGGCAACAGGCGGACCGCCACCGGACCCCGGCTCCCCGCTATCATCTGGGGCAGAGGGTATGGCTTTCCACTCCTCTGCCCTTCCGGGTGGAGTCCCGTAAACTTTCCCCCCGTTTTGTCGGCCCTTTCCCCATCTCTAAAATCCTATAGTCCTTAGCCCCTCTGCTGTTTATCTTCTATTGCCCCGAATCCTCCGTATACATCCCACTTTTCATATGTCTAGGATTAAACCTCTGTCTCATAAACCTTTGTCTTCTGTTTACTGTACATTTTTTGCTTATTGTCTATTTCACTTGCTTTGGTGAATGTAAAGCCGAGAGAGAGAGAGAGAGAGAGAGAGTGTGAGTTTTCTTTCTCTAAATTTTCAGTTGTCTCTTAGTTGTACCAGTGACATCAGGTTGTGTTGGGGATAATTACATGTAATTGAAGAATACTATGACACTGAGTTCATCACTCTTATTACCACAGGCTTTGAGAATGTGAGGTCATAAATCTCATCCTATTCTCTACTTTCTCCTTACCTTTCTCTCTCCTTCTCTGTCTAGTATTACATATCAAGAGTAATTCCACTGAGATTGGGTCAGTGTTCTGTTTGAGCCTGACACATAAGAGGATGTGGTGATTTGTGTGTGTGTGTGTGTGTGTGTGTGTGTGTGTGTGTGTGTGTGTGTGTGTGCACGTTCGTGTGTGTGTCAAATACATTTTTGGCACATGTTTCGTAAAGGTGAAGACTAACAGTGAAATAAATACGTACTTATGGGCCCTTCCCAACAATGCAGAGAGAAATAAAATAGAGAAATAATGGAAAAGTTAAATATGTAATAATACAAGTAATAAATAAACACTGAATAACAATAACTAGGCTATATACACAGGGTACCATTACCGAGTCGATGTGCAGGGATACAAGGTATTTGAGGTAGATACAGTGCCTTCAGAAAGTATTCACACCCCTTGACTTTTTCCACATTTTGTTGTGTTACAGCCTGAATTTAAAATCGATTAAATTGTGATTTTACTTCCTAATTGCTGTACCCACACATATAATTATCTGTAAGGTCCCGCAGTAGAGCAGTGAATTTCAAACCATTCAACCACTAAGGCCAGGGAGGTTTTTCAATGCCTCGCAAAGAAGAGCACCTAGTGGTAGATGGGTAAAGAAACAAAACACAGACATTGAATATCCTTTTGAGCATGTTGAAGTTATTAATTACACTTTGGATGGTGTATCAATACACCCAGTCACTACAAAGATACAAGCGTCCTTCCTAACTCAGTTGCCAGAGAGGAAGGAAACCGCTCAGGAATTTCACCATGAGGCCAATGGTGACTTTAAACAGTTAAAGAGTTTAATGGCTGTGAAAGGAGAAAACTGAGGATTGATCAACATTGAAGTTACTCCTGTTACAGGTTTTGTTTTTTCCATTTATGTTTTGAGGTTGGACTTTAGCACGTGGGGCGCACCAATTGGTGTCACCTCGTTAGTCAGTATGTGTTACACCTTTGCTGGCTTGTTCATCTGGTAAGTGGGATGGTGTTTAACCTGTGCTGGCCCAGGTGCTATTTAATTGTGGCTGGCCCAGTGCTGCAGTTGTCTTGATAGATGTGGAGGGTTAACACCTTTAGATGTCTTGATAGATGTGGAGGGTTAACACCTTTAGATGTCTTGAGAGAGGTGGAGGGTTAACACCTTTAGTTGGCGCTCCCTATTTTGATTTCTAAAAAAACATTCCTTTGTCTGATTTTGCTTTGCTCCACATTTTTGCTTTGCTTCCTGTCTTTAAGTTTGGTGTGGGTTTTTCTTTTGTTTACCTAGTGAGATATACATGGAGGAGACTTAATCAAGCTGGGATGCTTGGAGGAAAACATACACAGTGGCATGTTACATCAACATAGCATCTAGCAGTCGCTAGGCCCCGCAGTTGCGGCTGAACAATTTGTTTGTGTGTTTAACTCTTCCTGTAAACACGCTGGATGATTCAGAATCCATTGAAGAGCTTGAACTATTCATTGACGAGAGATACTTACGAACTCTTAGAAACATGTCGCTGGCTTTGGAGGACTCAAGCATTGTTAAGGACAACCAACCCAATCAACAAAACAAACCAAAACCAGGTTGGCCAATAGGTATCAACGATGGAACCAAACCATCCCCTAGTAAGAGTGGGGAGAGGTTTACTGATATTGATGTTGACTTGTTAAAATCCATCAATGAAAGGCTTGCCAAACTTGATATCTTGGATATATTACGAGAGGACATCAATGCATTATGTGCTAGTCTAGAATTCAGCCAACGTCAGATTGATGATCTAAGGAAAGAGAACACGGCGCTGAAAGGTACTGTAGACTCTATTCATGGCAAGGTGGAGGTGGTGCAAAGGGAGAACAAACAACTTAAAGAAACCTTGCTTGATGTACAGTGTCGATCAATGCGGGACAATCTAATATTTTCAGGGATACCGGAGAATGACAACAGCAGAGGCTGTGAGGACACAGTCCGAGACTTTATGTCAACTCAACTAAAACTGCCCACTGATGTCACTTTCTCCATAGTCCATAGAATAGGTAAGGCCTCTGGAAATAGGCCATGGGCTATTATTGCATGTTTTGACAAATTTAAGCAAAAGGAAATGACGAAGAACATGGGCAGAGAACTCAGAAACACTGATTTTGGAATGAATGATCACTTCCCCACCGAGATCAATGAAAGGAGAAAAAAACTTTATCCCATCATGAAGGAAAAAAGTTGCCTGAATCAATGAGTCTCCAGGCCAGCGCCCCGTACCCTTTTTAGTGGTAAACAGACTGGACAGGTCCCGTGCTTTGGGGTAGGTGCTATGATAAGGCCTGGTATTTTCAGGCCAGTATGCTCAGTACCAGCACACCGCATGTGCCAGGGGAAAGTGGGCATCGAGCCAGCAGGGGTGATGCCAACCCTGCACTTTAGACCGCCAGTGCGCCTCTACGGTCCGGTGTTTCCCGTTACACGCACTAGCCTTGAGGTGCGTGTCTCCGGGCTGGCACATCCAGTACCAGCTCCACGCACAAGGCTTCTAGTGCGTCAGTCCAGCCCCACCAGTCAGGAGTCGCCAGAGCTGCCCGCCAGTCAGGAGCCGCCAGAGCTGCCTGCCAGTCAGGAGTCGCCAGAGCCGCCCGCCAGTCAGGAGCCGCCAGAGCCACCCACTAGTCAGGAGCTGCCAGAGCCGGCCAGTCTGCCCGGAGATGCCAGAGCCGGCCAGTCTGCCCGGAGATGCCAGAGCCGGCCCGACTGCCCGGAGATGCCAGAGCCGGCCCGACTGCCCGGAGATGCCAGAGCCGGCCCGACTGCCCGGAGCTGCCAGAGTGGCCCGACTGCCCGGAGCTGCCAGAGTGGCCCGACTGCCCGGAGCTGCCAGAGTGGCCCGCCGGCCAGGATCAGCCAGAGTGGCCCGCCGGCCAGGATCAGCCAGAGTGGCCCGCCGGCCAGGATCAGCCAGAGTGGCCCGCCGGCCAGGATCAGCCAGAGTGGCCCGCAGGCCAGGATCAGCCAGAGTGGCCCGCAGGCCAGGATCAGCCAGAGTGGCCCGCCGGCCGGTCACAGTCAGAGACACCCGCCAGCCGGTCACGGCAAGAGTCGCCCGCCAGTCGGGCGAAGTCAGGTGCGCCTACTAGTCTTCCGGAGCAGCCAGGGGCGCTACCGAAGTGGGCAACGACGAGGGTGGAGCGGGGTCCACGTCCCGCACCTGAGCCGCCTCCAACATAGGTGGGTTGGGGAGGGGGGGTGTAGCACAGTGCCGTCGTTGACGGCAGCCACCCTCCCTTCCCTCCCTGTAGTTAGGGGGATTTTTTCGGTTTGTTTTGGGTGTTCTGTGTTTTCTTTTGAAGGTGCATTCGGGGTCTGCACCTTTAGGGGGTGTAATGTCATGTCCTGACCAGCAGGTGGAGTAGGTGTATAATTTTTGGTCAGGGCGTGGCAGAAAGAGTTGTGTTTTGTATGTCCTGTCTAGGTTGGGTTGTTCTATGTATAGTTAATTATGGTGGACTTCCAATTGAAGGCAGGTGTGTGGTGTTGCCTTTGATTGGGAGTCCTATATTAGTTGGGTGTGTTTGTCTGTGTGTTTGTGGGGAATTGTTTGTGAGCACTGCGTTTATTGAGCCTGCTACACTGTCTAGTCGTGAGTACTGTTTATTGGTTTGTTTTTCCTGTGGATGCTTTTCGTTTTTTCATTAAAAGAATGAGTATCCACATACCCGCTGCATTTTGGTCCTCCCTTCAACACCACGACGAAATCCGCGACACAGTCATGCGCAATGTTCTTGGTTGGCCGATCGACAAGATAATTGAAAAAAATATGCTTATTTTATTTCATAATATACATAATTTAAAATGGCCAAGTTCTATTCACAACGGTAATCAGTTGGTAAGAGACAGACATTCCATAAATACTAGGAATAGATTGTCCACCATCTATGCGTTATCCAGACAGAAAAGAGAAATAGGCAAAATAACATTTCGATTTAGAGCAATAAAGAAATGGAATAAATTAACTGAGCAAACCAGAAACCTTTCAATATATAAATGTATACATTATTTTAAAACAATTTAAATATAATACACGTAAATGTTCTGGGATTACAGTAGATGAAGAATCAATATTTTTTAGATTGAGTATTTATTGGTTCATTATGTTAGTATATTATGTATGTTTGTAATAGTGTGTTATATGTGAAAATGTTTTTGTATATACATTTAAATGTTTTTTAATGTTTAAAGACGTTCCGCTAGCCAATATCCAATGGTAGAGCGTGGCGCGAAATAAAAATACCTAAAAAATGCTATAACTTCAATTTCTCAAACATATGACTATTTTACACCATTTTAAAGATAAGACTCTCGTTAATCTAACCACACTGTCCGATTTCAAAAAGGCTTTACAGCGAAAGCAAAACATTCGATTATGTCAGAGTACCCTGCCAAAAATAATCACACAGCCATTTTCAAAGCAAGCATATATGTCACAAAAACCCAAACCACAGCTAAATGCAGCACTAACCTTTGATGATCTTCATCAGATGACACTCCTATGACATTATGTTATACAATACATGCATGTTTTGTTCAATCAAGTTCATATTTATAATAAAAACCAGCTTTTTACATTAGCATGTGATGTTCAGAACTAGCATACCCACCGCAAACTTCCGGTGAATTTACTAAATTACTCACGATAAACGTTCACAAAAAACATCATAATTATTTTAAGAATTATAGGTACAGAACTCCTTTATGCAATCGTGGTGTCAGATTTTAAAATAGCTTTTCGGCGAAAGCACATTTTGCAATATTCTGAGTAGATAGCTCGGCCATCACAGGCTAGATAATTTGACACCCACCAAGTTTGTCCCTCACCAAACTCAGATTTACTATAAGAAAAATTGGATTACCTTTGCTGTTCTTCGTCAGAATGCACTCCCAGGACTTCTAATCCATAGTTATATTGAAATAGCTCAGTTTTGTTCGTGCGTTGAGGTCACTATCTGAAGGGTGATGCGCGAGCGCATTTCGTGACAAAAAAAATCAAAATATTCCATTACCGTACTTCGAAGCATGTCAAACGCTGTATAAAATCAATTTTTATGCTATTTGTCTCGTAAAATAGTGATAATATTCCAACCGGGCGACGTTGTATTCATTCAAAGACTGAAAGAAAAACATGGAGTCGTCTCGTGGACGCGCATCTCTAGTGTCATTGTTCCCTGCCTGACCACTCACAAAAACTCCTGCTGTTTTTCACCCAGAGACTGCAGAGCTATCATTACACTTTCTGGCGCCTTCTGAGAGCCAATGGAAGCCTTAGAAAATGTCACGTTACAGCAGAGATGCTGTATTTTGATAGAGATGCCACAGAATGAGAACAAATTTTCAGACAGGGCACTTCCTGTATGGAATCTTCTCAGGTTTTGGCCTGCCATATGAGTTCTGTTATACTCACAGACACCATTCAAACAGTTTTAGAAACTTTAGAGGGTTTTCTATCCAAATCTACTAATTATATGCATATTCTAGTTTCTGGGCAGGAGTAGTAACCAGATTAAATCGGGTAGGTTTTTTATCCGGCCGTGAAAATACTGCCCCCTATCCCAAACAAGTTAAGGACTCTTGGAAGATTAGTCCAAATGGGTACTAAAAGAGATCCAAATAAAATAAAATCAAACCTCTTCTTGGGTAAATTTAGTGGGTGCTCATGGTGGGTGTCTTTTAGGTCCCAGTTGTTGTTTTAGGTCCACTATAAGTGGACACCCCCATTAGTTTCTTTCAGAACCCCTCCTAAAACCCCACCTATTTTGTTTTGGTTGTTGTCCGTGACTCTTTGTTAGACTCTAGGTTAGTAATAAACAGTATATATAACTGAAGTTACTAGGCAACAGGTTAGTAATAAACAGTATATATAACTGAAGTTAATAGGCAACAGGTTAGTAATAAACAGTATATATACTAGGCAACAGGGTAGATGACAAACAGTAGAAGCAGGATATTTGATTAAAAAAGTTTGTGCAAAAAGGGTCAATGCAGATAGTCTGGGTATACAGTTCCAGTCAAAAGTTTGGACACACCTAATAATTACAGTTTCTTTATTTTTACTATTTTCTACATTGTAGAATAATAGTGAAGACATCACAGCTATGAAATAACACATAAGGAATAATTTAGTGAGCAAAGTGTTAAACAAATCAAAATACAATTTTTATTTGGGATTCTTCAAAGTAGCCATCCTTTGCCTTGATGACAGCTTTGCACACTCTTGGCATTCTCTCAACCAGCTTCAAGAGAACGCATTTCAATTAAAAGTTGTGCCTTGTTAAAAGTAATTTAAAACAAATGTCTTTCCTTCTTAAAGCATTTGAGCCAATCAGTTGTGTTGTGACAAGGGAGGCGTGGTATACAGAAGATAGCCCTGTTTGGTAAAAGACCAAGTCCATATAATGGCAAGAACAGCTCAAATAAGCAAAGAGAAATGACAGTCCATCACTTTAAGACATGAAGGTCTTCAAGTGCAGTCGCAAAAACCATCAAGCACTATGATAAAACTGGATCTCATGAGGACTGCCACAGGACAGGAAGACTCAGAGTTACCTCTGCTGCAGAGGATAAGTTCATTAGAGTTACCAGCCTCAGAAATTGCAGCCCAATTAATGCTTCACAGAGTTTAAGTCAGAGACAAATCTCAACATCAAGTGTTTAGAGGAGACTGCGTGAATCAGGCCTTCACTGTCGAATTACAAAGAAACCACTACTAAAGGACACCAATAATAAGAAGAGACTTGCTTATGCCAAGGAACACGAGCAATGGACATTAGACTGGTGGAAATGTGTCCTTTTGTCTGACGAGTCCAAATTTGAGATTTTTGGTTTCAACCGCCGTGTCTTTGTGAGACGGAGCATAGGTGAACGGATGATCTACGCATGTGTGGTTCCCACCATGAAGCATGGAGGAGGAGGTGGATGGTGTGGGGTGCTTTGCTGGTGACACAGTCTGTAATTTATTTAGAATTCAAGGCACACTTAACAAGCATGGCTACCAGAGCATTTTGCATTAATATGACATCCTATCTGGTTTGCTCTTAGTGGGACTATCATTTATTTTTCAACAGGACAATGACCCAACACACCTTCAGGCTGTGTAAGGGCTGACCAAGAAGGAGAGTGATGGAGTGCTGCATCAGATGACCTGGCCTCCACAATCACCTGACCTCAACCCAATTGAGCTGCTTCGGGATGAGTTGGACTGCAGAGTGAAGGACAAGCAGCCAACAAGTGCTCAGCATATGTGGGAACTCCTTCAAGACTGTTGGAAAATCATTCCAGGTGAAGCTGGTTGAGAGAATGCCAAGAGTTAGCAAAGGCAAAGGGTTGCTACTTTGAAGAATCTAAAATCTAAAATATTATTTGATTTGTTTAACACTTTTTTGGTTACTACATGTTTCCATATGTGTTCTTTCATGGTTTTATGTCTTCACTATTATAGTTTTTTTTTTAAAACAATAAGAAAAGCTATACCCCTATACCCTCCTTGAATGAGTAGATGTGTCCAAACTTTTGACTGGTACTGTATATTTAGTTCACTATTTAGCAGTTGTATGGCTTCTGTGTGTGTGTGTGTGTGTGTGTGTGTGTGTGTGTGTGTGTGTGTGTGTGTGTGTGTGTGTGTGTGTGTGTGTGTGTGTGTGTGTGTGTGTGTGTGTGTGTGTGTGTGTGTGTGTGTGTGTGTGTGTGTGTGTGTGTGTGTGTAAAAGTCTTGTACTGCATCAACAGGAATGGAGTGTTGGAGAGGTGTATTGTGAAAGTCAGGGGTCAGTGAGAGAGAGAGAGAGAGCTGTCATGTTCTTCTCTGGATCACCACCTACTCTACCCCCAAAATGTCCCCTCTTTTTTCCTCTACCTCACTCTCTCCCTGTTCCCTCCACTTAGCCTTTCCAATTTCTCTCTCTCTTTTGTCCTGTACTTCAGCCTCTCATGCCTGTCCCTGCTCTTCTCATCCTCTTCTCATCCACCTCTTCGCCTCCTCTAATCCACCTCTTCTCCTTCCCCTCTCCCCTATACCTTCCTCTTCTCCACTTCTCATCCCCCTCTCCCCTATGTCCTACTCTTCTCCTCTTCTCATCCCCTCTCCCCTATACCCCCCTCTTCTCCCCTTCTCATCCCCCTCTCCCCTATGCCCTAATCTTCTCCTATTCTCATACCCCTCTCCCCTATACCCCCCTCTTCTCATCCCCCTCTCCCCTAGGTCCTGCTCTTCTCCTCTTCTCATCCCCCTCTCCCCTATGTCCTCTTCTTCTCCTCTTCTCATCCCCCTCTCCCCTATACCCTCCCCTTCTCATCCCCCTCTCCCCTATACCTTCCTCTTCTCCTCTTCTCATCCCCCTCTCCCCTATGTCCTCTTCTTCTCCTCTTCTCATCCCCCTCTCCCCTATGTTCTCCTCTTCTCATCCCCCTCTGCCCTATGTCCTCCTCTTCTCCTCTTCTCATCCCCCTCTCCCCTATGTCCTACTCTTCTCCTCTTCTCACCCCCCTCTCCCCTATACCCCCCTCTTCTCCTCTTCTCATCCCCCTCTCCCCTATGTCCTCCTCTTCTCCTCTTCTCATCCCCCTCTCCCTATGTCCTACTCTTCTCCTCTTCTCATCCCCCTCTCCCCTATGTCCTCCTCTTCTTCTCCTCTTCTCATCCCCCTCTCCCCTATGCCCTCCTCTTCTACAGACTGTGTGTGACTGGCTTTACTGCCTCTGTGCTCCCCGAGTCTGATGAGTGGTAGACTGGAGGGATGGAGAGAGAAATAAAGTGTGAAGGTATTCAACCTAATATAACCTGTCATTAGCCACAAAGTTGTAAAGTCACTCGAGGAGCTTGCATTGCACATCTTGTGAAGTTAATTTCCATGATAGTTAATGATCTCCATGTTCCTCTTCACCTGCCTTACTGCTTGTCTGTGGCCTCACTGGGGCTAGGGTTGGAGCTCCAGGCCTCCCTGGGGACAGAGAGGGGAGTGCACCCCAGCTGGAGGTGCTGCTCCTGGGGGAGATCTGAAGAGGAGACCTGGGTCTTTCACAGCTGGGACCAAGCCTACAGAGAAATGGTTGTTATGGAAACAGCTATCCTCCCTTTAGATTTCCCAAAACGTGAGGTCTCTATGTTTTGATGTGACCCCTGATACACTCAGACACACACTTTAAGTTCTGGCTTTCTGCCATGCATTTACTTTCCTTTTCACATGGTCTCCCACTGTAGGCCCTCATGCGTGTTGGTGTGTGATGTAATTGTTTGTGTGTTTTTCTGGAGATAGCATTCTCTAGAGGCGTAAGGGCCATTTGAGTTTAGAAAACGAGGCCAATGGGGACATGTGTGTACTCTCCATGTGTCAATCTGTGTGTGTGTGTGTTTTCTGTCTGAGTGTGTGCGTGTGTGTGAATGAGTTTCATTTTAGAAGCTGTTTCCGGTGGGGACTGAGTGTGTATTCACCCCCCTGCTCAGTCCATAGCTGCCCTGCCAGGTGTAAACATCAAGTCACCACTGGTCTTATACAGTAGGATCCAAGGTGACCAGAAGGTCAGTGAAGAGGAACCATGGAGCCAAGAGGTAAGAAACCTCTTCAATATTCTCTCTTCAAAACTGTGTAGTGAGTGAGTGAGTGAGTGAGTGAGTGAGTGAGTGAGTGAGTGAGTGAGTGAGTGAGTGAGTGAGTGAGTGAGTGAGTGAGTGAGTGAGTGAGTGAGTGAGTGAGTGAGTGAGTGAGTGAGTGAGTGAGTGAGTGAGTGAGTGAGTGAGTGAGTGAGTGATTTCTTTGGCTCTGATAAATACTTGTATGTTATTGATGGTATGCTTATCAAGCACCAGAAATCTGAGGTGAAAGGTGACAGAGCTAGAGCGGTGTTTGTTAGTCCGGGAGACATCCCGATTATCGGTCTTCTCACGAAAACATCTGTCAAGTCCAAACAGTTTGACCTACAAACTATTATGACCACTGTATGGAAAGGGGAGACTCTCATTTTGCTCTATGACCCCCACAATTGTCACATGCCTTGTGTAAAGGTAACCGGTACCGGTTTAAAAAAAAATGTATGGAAGTATGAAAGTAGTTTTGTGCCTACCCAAAAAAAAGGGTTGAATATGTGTAAATTTTTTAAAAAAAAAGTAATATATTTCCTGAGCTTTCTTATTGTCACGCCCTGATCTGTTTCACCTGTCCTCGTTATTGTCTCCACCCCCTCCAGGTGTCGCTTGTTTTCCCCAGTGTCTTTATCCCTGTGTTTCCTGTCTCTCTGTGCCAGTTCGTCTTGTATGTTTCCAAGTCAACCAGCGGTTTTCCTGTTCTCCTTCTTTTTGCATTCTCCTTTTTTCTAGTCCTCCCGGATTTGACCCTTGCCTGTTTGTGGACTTTGTACCCACCTGCCTGACCATTCTGCCTGCCTTGACCACGAGCCTGTCTGCCACTCTGTACCTCCTGGACTCTGATCTGGTTTAGACCTTTTTGCCTGTCCACGACCATACTCTTGCCTACCACTTTGATTTAATAAACATTGCAAGACTCCAACCATCTGCTTCCTGTGTCTGCATCTGGGTCTCGCCTTGTGCCTTGATACTTATATCTCCTAGATATAGAACAAACACTTCAAAACATTGTTTGTAATTATTTTTTCCATTTATGGATGTGTTATTCAATGCGTTTCTCTGGACTATAGTGGTGAAGGCCAAAATAAATACTTTATTAAATACTTTTTTATATACTTTTTTTACACCTAAAGGGGTCCTCAAATTCCAAATCAAATAGCTAAGTGATCCATACTATGACCGTCTTAAAACGATTCAATATGTTAGCTTACAACGGCTTAGACTTTTAACAATGAATTGTGTTAAGAGGGGACCATGACCAAGAGCTACTGTGTGTTGAGGTGTTCTGATGTGTTATATCATGCAGCTTCAGGTCAGGTGGAGTCGTCCTGCAGGCTGTTTCCTGCTCTACTGATGGTGGCATGGATCGTTGGCTGCATGGTGGTAGTCTATTTTGTCTTCGCCTAGGTACGGTGTGTGTGTGTGTGTGTGTGTGTGTGTGTGTGTGTGTGTGTGTGTGTGTGTGTGTGTGTGTGTGTGTGTGTGTGTGTGTGTGTGTGTGTGTGTGTGTGTGTGTGTGTGTGAGCAAATGCATGTTACATAATAAAGTTGGGTATGAACACCTGCCCTCTCTCCCAACAGAAGAGACGTCTAGTCCTTGTGCTTCATGTTGGAACTCACCTCCTGACGACAGGAAGCTGAATAGAAGACAAAGCAAAGCCCCAAGAAAATGTGTTTTTCTGTCTTAGAAAATATGTACATTGTGCATGTCTGTAAATAATAGGCAGAATCTACTGGCACGCCCAAATTACTCTTAGGCCTAAATTCAATCAGACCAAGCGTTAAGTTTGTTCATGTTTTGTGCGTTGAAGCTGTCAAATCGGTGAGCAGCTGCTCTTGTGATCATTGACATGAAGCCACACCCATCCCACTCGCATTAGAAGTTCAGAACAAGAATGTGTAGGTTAAATAGAACCAATGAAGCTCAAATAGGAAACCAGGATTTCTATCAGCCTAACGGCGGTGTAGATTACATCAAACATTCCAGTGTTCCAACTGGTAAACAAGGCTGCATTGGATTTGGCTTAACGCAACTCCGTGCAGCCAATGGCATTGTCCCTCTAGGTACAATGATGGGAGTCGCTTGTGGATTTGACAGCTTTAACACAGTTCCACATCAGACACCGCCGGCTAGCGTGGATCTGATATAATCTAGTCCTTATTGACTGTCAGTGTCAATGTGTGATTTTATACTGCCTTCCTATCTGTGACTCATACATGATGTTTCATAAAGGATCTGTCTGTACTCAATCTGTACATAGAGATGTATGTTTATCTAGTATAACATGCTGACAAAAACCGCAACAACAAAAAATAAGAAATGTCTATATACATGTTATTCAATCATTGCATCCACACTGCTCTCGCATGTCAACGAAATACAACTTGGTTCTATTTGTGATGCTTGACGCGCTGCAAGTCCCGCCTCTCCCATCTCCTCATTGGTTTTTAGGAGCATATACAGTTGAAGTCAGAAGTTTACATACACTTAGGTTGGAGTCATTAAAACTCGTTTTTCAACCACTCCACAAATTTCTTGTTAACAAACTATAGTTTTGGCAAGTCGGTAAGGACATCTACTTTGTGCATGACACAAGTCATTTTTCCAACAATTGTTTACAGACAGATTATTTAACGTATAATTCACTGTATCACAATTCCAGTGGGTCAGAAGTTTACATACACTAAGTTGACTGTGCCTTTAAACAGCTTGGAAAATTCCAGAAAATGATGTCATGGCTTTAGAAGCTTCTGATAGGCTAATTGACATCATTTGAGTCAATTTGAGGTGTACCTGTGGATGTATTTTAAGGTCCAACTTCAAACTCAGTGCCTCTTTGCTTGACATCATGGGAAAATCAAAAGAAATCAGCCAAGACCTCAGAATTTTTTTTGTAGACCTCCACAAATCTGTTTCATCATTGGGAACAATTTCCAAACATCTGAAGATACCACGTTCATCTGTACAAACAATAGTACGCAAATATAAACACCATGGGACCACGCAGCCGTCACACCGCTCAGGAAGGAGACGCGTTCTGTCTCCTAGAGATGAACGTACTTTGGTGCGAAAAGTGCAAATTAATCCCAGAACAACAGCAAAGGACCTTGTGAAGATGCTGGAGGAAACAGGTACAAAAGTATCTATATCCACAATAAAACGAGTCCTATATCGACATAACCTGAAAGGCAAGGAAGGAAGAAGCCACTGCTCCAAAACCGCCATAAAAAAAGCCTGACTACGGTTTGCAACTGCACATGGGGACAAAGATCAAACTTTTGGGAGAAATGTCCTCTGGTCTGATCAAACAAAAATAGAACTGTTTGGCCATAATGACCATCATTATGTTTGGAGGAAAAAGGACAATGACCCCAAGCATACTTCCAAAGTTGTGCCAAAATAGCTTAAGGACAACAAAATCAAGGTATTAGAGTGGCCATCACAAAGCCCTGACCTCAAACCCATAGAACATTTGTGGGCAGAACTGAAAAAGCATGTGCGAGCTACGAGGTCTACACACCTGACTCAGTTACACCAGCTCTGTCAGGAGGAATGGGCCAAAATTCACCCAAGTTATTGTGGGAAGCTGGTGGAAGGCTACCCGAAATGTTTGACTCAAGGTAAACAATTTATAGGCAATGCTACCAAATACTAATTGAGTGTATGTAAACTTCTGACCCACTGGGAACGTGATGAAAGAAATAAAGCTGAAATAAATCATTCTCTCTACTATTATTCTGACATTTCACATTCTTAAAATAAAGTGGTGATCCTAATTCACCTAAAACAGGGAATTCTTACTAGGATTAAATGTCAGGAATTGTGAAACTGAGTTTAAATGTATTTGGATAAGGTGTATGTACTGTAAACTTCCAACTTCAACTGTACCCACGTGGGTGATTGGAAGATGAACTGAGGTCCACACTCCAGTCCAGTTGGTGGCAGTAATGCACCTTAAAGTTAGTTGCCAACCGCCATATAAAGTCCAAAGAAGAAGATGACTGAAGGAGGAGAGATTAATAGAAACGAACTCGGTTTACCCATTTATTTGTGTATTAATTGTCGGAGTAGAAGACCTTGTGCATTTCAGGTAAAATAACAACCCTATGTTTATATCCCAGGACAAATTAGCTAGCAACAGCAAGCTAACTAGCTTAATTGACAAATGTTTCATGCTTTTTGACCTGTCCCCAAATTAGTATAGTTGGTTCCAAGTTCGTTTTGATATTTCAGTTGCGTCTGGTGTGGGAGGACAAAATCAACAAGCGAGGATGGCGCCCGGTCTAGTCAGCATGTAAGGCTGTGCTGCCATACAGTAAAACAAGCCTTCTGTACCAGATGCCTGTGACCCTAAATTTACATTTTAGTCATTTAGCAGACACTCTTATCCAGAGCGACTTACAGTAGTGAATGCATACATTTCATACATTTTTTTTTCTTTTTCGTACTGGTCCCCCGTGGGAATCGAACCCACAACCCTGGCATTGCAAACACCATGCTCTACCAACTGAGCCACACGGGACTAAATGACCCACTGTCTTGTGAAATTGTCAGTGTGAGCAGCTGTGGTGATGTAATGTCCTTGAGTGTTGATGAACCCACCATGGTTCAGCTGTGGCGATGTAATGTCCTTGAGTGTTGATGAACCCACCATGGTTCAGCTGTGGTGATGTAATGTCCTTGAGTGTTGATGAACCCACCATGGTTCAGCTGTGGTGATGTAATGTCCTTGAGTTGTTGATGAACCCACCATGGTTCAGCTGTGGTGATGTAATGTCCTTGAGTGTTGATGAACCCACCATGGTTCAGCTGTGGTGATGTAATGTCCTTGAGTGTTGATGAACCCACCATGGTTCAGCTGTGGCGATGTAATGTCCTTGAGTTGTTGATGAACCCACCATGGTTCAGCTGTGGTGATGTAATGTCCTTGAGTGTTGATGAACCCACCATGGTTCAGCTGTGGTGATGTAATGTCCTTGAGTGTTGATGAACCCACCATTGTTCAGCTGTGGTGATGTAATGTCCTTGAGTGTTGATGAACCTTCAGCTATCCATTATCAGTTTCTCTTGTTACATGATGTGCTAAAAGTATCAGTTCTGTAACTGTGTGTGTGTGTGTGTGTGTGTGTGTGTGTGTGTGTGTGTGTGTGTGTGTGTGTGTGTGTGTGTGTGTGTGTGTGTCACACCTATCATACCTATCACCTGTCATACCTATCAAAAACATCAGATGTGATGATGTGGTTGCCATGGTTACTGAAAGTCTCCCATTTGTTCTTCCCCCCCCCCGTAAGTGAGAGTGCGAGCACTTCTCGTGATGGAGGAGGTTAGGGAGGAAGAGGGAAGAGAAGAATGAACGTTGATGTCTGGCCTTTAAAAGCACTACGGCTCACAATGACAGTTGTCAGTTATATTTTACCAGCGAAAATATTACAATCAGATTTACAGATACTTTGGAAAAACTAGATGATTGCTTCATGGATTACTTTTAAGTTCAGAAAGGATGTTTGCCAGAAAAAAACTAATGTGCCACCTTTCTGTTATTCCATGAATGAATCAAAACCAATGGGGGCCACATGGAGGTCAGGGCCCATGGGCACGTGCCCTTCGTGCCTGGTCGGTAATTTGACCATGATTACTACAAGTTTAGATAGCTGGCTAGACTAACTTACCAAAAAAAAAACATGTGTGCTGACATGAGCTAATTGAGTGTCTGTGAGTGACTGACATAACAAGAGAAACTAGTGATGGACAACCAAATTTTGAAACTGAACCTTGTGAATTATGTTATTCTAACTCTCAATAGTAAGTTGAAATCCTGACTGACTTCCTAAATTGTAATACATTTGGCCATGGTTCTAAGTGACCGCTTATGTCACTTATGCCTGAGTACACCACATGTTATTGTGTAATAAAATGAGGGCATTAGCTCAACACCTACATTGAATTTAATGTGTTTATTCATGTCTTTTTTTTTTACACAGGAATGCACACGTCGGTGGGGAATATAGGTGTGTATAAACGCCTCAGGCCAAAGCTGTTCCTTCAAAACACAATGTACAATATGTGGTCATAAACACCATGTTGGTATTAGGCACCTCAATCGAGGTTAAGTGTACTGTTCCTCCCTGTAACCAGGGTGGAAAGTACACCGGAGTGCTGATCAAGAATCAGATGAGATCATCACTTAAAGTAATGTAAACTACACTGACTCAAGAACATAAACTGAAGTCAGGTCTGCTGGGTGTTCTATGGTCTGTTTCCATAAAGAATGTTGGCTGGATCTTTAGTCCCCCCATTAATAGGTATTACCAACTCACTTCTCAAACAGTCGTGAGATAACACTGCGTTTGAATCATCATAGATTTTAGACCCTCGGGGGAATTTAGGGAGTGGCGACAGTCTTCAGATGTGTTAGAATAAGTGGGAGTATGAAACGTGCGGTATTTGGTGCAGTGTTGCTTACAGTGATATTCTGCAAACACAGTCTGCAGAGGAAAAAATGAGTGATAACAAGAAAAAAGCTTTAACAAGTTCATTGCTGATCTTGGATAGGATTACTAGTTGCACTAGTTTTAAAACTCAATTCTCTCACATACTGTTAATTTAAACTCTGCATGCAGTATTCTAAGTAGCCACATGGCGTCACTGTTTTGCTTAGTTAGACCAATAGGAAAGCTTTTTGTTCTGTTAGGCAACAGGCCAGGATTCAATCAAAGGTTCGTTATAGAGCAGGCCACTATATCAGGCTTTTAAATGAATTTATACTTTAGCTGACAGTAGTGTTTACCGTGGATGCGATCTCTGCAAATATCAGAGAAAATGTCTTTAAAAGGCTGTCTAGTACACTGCTCCACAAGGTGTCTTGGATTGAATCCATGTCAGTCATTTACCATGAGGTTTGTAATAATTCCTGGGGGATATGTCACCATGTGGAGTGTCTGTGACCTGCAGTATTCTACTGTCTGTTGTCATGGTTACCATAGCGTCAACGACACAGCACCCAGCCATATTGGCCACAGATGTCCGTTTTCAGTCACATACATTGTCAACGATCTGTGTCTACAGTAAGAAACATGACATTGTTACATGATGAATGACACAAATGTGCAGAGAGATTGTCCACATTTCATTTCTTACTTTGATCAATGCTGGAAATCATCATAACAGTCGTACTCATGGCTCCTCCTGGTTACAATCCCTCCTCGTCTGATTCCTACTGCCTGTCTGTCTGTCAGTGTGATCACAGTGTTTACTAACAGTAATGGTTCAGATCATGGCCCTCTCCACTGTGTCTCTCTCTTCTAACATCTGTTCCTACTGCCTGTCTGTCTGTGCTGCAAACGACACCTTTCTCTCATCAGTCATTTGAACCCTACCGGTCCACTATAAATGAGAGGACATTTCCCCCTACTTCCTGTGAAGACAGCATCCCTGGCTGAAAGACAGACTGCAGTTGAGATGTGCAGTCTAGATTTAGGTCAGTATGAGAGTGAGAGGCCCAGTGTCCTGCTGTGAGACCTTAATTTAGACCAAGGTTACGTTGGGTGATTATGCTTGGCCTTACATAATACTCAGTGCACTTCAAAGTAGGTATGCTCACTTCAACATAAGTGGGTTCTCCACAACAAGTGTAGAGTAAAGTGTCTCTTTCCAAGCAAATTGGTACTCCAAAATAAGTGTACACTTCACTGTAGGCTCTACTCTAAAGTGTAAATATTCCTGCTGAAGTTAACACGAACTTCACACCCAACAGTAAATGTGCACCACCTCCCACGCAGTAAATACATGTCAGTGTGTGCCTGGGCCAGTATATGTGTGTGTGTGTGTGTGTGTGTGTGTGTGTGTGTGTGTGTGTGTGTGTGTGTGTGTGGGTTCCCTCTCACATCCCAGTGTGATGTCTAAAACACCAGGAGCTGTCACATGACATCTGCCAGGGCATTCCAAACATTCTATGAGCAAACACCAACACACAGACCACAGCACCCACTCTGAGGGCCATCTAGAGGCTACAGGACCAACACACAGACCACAGCACCCACTCTGAGGGCCATCTAGAGGCTACAGGACCAACACACAGACCACAGCACCCACTCTGAGGGCCATCTAGAGGCTACAGGACCAACACACAGACCACAGCACCCACTCTGAGGGCCATCTAGAGGCTACAGGACCAACACACAGACCACAGCACCCACTCTGAGGGCCATCTAGAGGCTACAGGACCAACACACAGACCACAGCACCCACTCTGAGGGCCATCTAGAGGCTACAGGACCAACACACAGACCACAGCACCCACTCTGAGGGCCATCTAGAGGCTACAGGGGAAACACACCAAAACAACCACCGCTGGTGAGGAACACACATCGGCTGGAATGATGAAGAGAGGAGGGAGGGTATGGGCAAGTGGCAAGGGGGCATAGAAACATGAGGTAGGTCACCTCCCAACTCTGCCCTTTGGAAGAATTTGGGGGAAGGAGGAGGCAGGGGAGATATGGACATTGTATCAGTGACTGGAAAGTTACCAACCGTCATGGTTGAACCTGCTGCTTGACCACCTGTCCTCCTCTCATCCCCTAAACTGGACATTACACTGGACTGGATGTTGAGGTCATCTATTTAATTCTCAACCATCATCCCAGCTGGTTTATTATCATCTGTCTGATACTGCTGACTACATGGTTCACTACAGGGCTGACCACAGGGCTGACTACATGGCTGACCACGGTGCTGACCACACGGCTGACTACATGGTTCACTACAGGGCTGACCACAGGGCTGACTACATGGCTGACCACGGTGCTGACCACACGGCTGACTACATGGTTCACTACAGGGCTGATCACAGGGCTGACCACAGGGCTGACTACAGGGCTGACCACATGGCTGATCACGGTGCTGACCACACGGCTGACTACATATCTTACTACACTGCTGACTACATGGTTCACTACTGGGCTGACTACAGGGCTGACCACAGGGCTGACTACATGGCTGACCACAGTGCTGACTACATGGCTGATCACTGGGCTGAACACAGTGCTGACCACAGTGATGACAACAAGGCTGACTACATAGCTTACTACATGGCTGATCACTGGGCTGACCACGGTGCCGACTACATGGCTGACCACAGTGCTGACTACAGGGCTGACTACATTGCTGATCACTGGGCTGACCACAGGGCTGACCACAGTGCTACCCACAGTGCTGACCACAGTGCTGACCACGGTGCTGACCACTGTGATGACTAGAGGGCTGACTACATGGCTGATCACTGGGCTGAACACAGTGCTGACCAAAGTGATGACTACAAGGCTGACTACATGGCTGACCACGGTGCTGACTACATAGCTTACTACATGGCTGATCACTGGGCTGAACACAGTGCTGACCACAGTGCTGACTACAGGGCTGACTACAGTGCTGACTACATGGCTGTCCACAGTGCTGACTACATAGCTTACTACATGGCTGACCACATAGCTTACTACATGGCTGACTACATGGCTGAACACTGGGCTGAACACAGTGCTGACTACATAGCTGACTACAGGGCTGACTACATGGCTGTCCACAGTGCTGACTACATAGCTTACTACATGGCTGACTACATGGCTGATCACTGGGCTGAACACAGTGCTGACCACTGTGATGACTACAGGGCTGACTACAGTGCTGACTACATGGCTGACCACAGTGCAGTAAATGTCAAACAGACACAGTGACAATCTGTCCAGATCCGACAATCTACACCTCTCTCACTCCCTCTTCTTCCTCTGTTCAGTCCAGTATAAAGTCCCTTGATTACTACTACTGATTACTACCACTGAATGGGCCTGATTGTCAAGTAGTACAGGTCTTGGTGACTCGAAATTGTCAAACTCTCAACACTGTGTTGCAAACATGAAAAGGGACTGTGTCTACCAGCCCCCACCAAACTACTCTGACTTGGTCACAGCGACCCAGCAAGCCAAATGGCAGGCAGGTTGCCGGGAACATGCTGAGGTGTTGTAATGCTAGCTGTGACGCTAGGTAGCGTAGCCACTAATAGCACTGAAGGTGTGAGTGGGAATGGTGTGGAAACACTGCTGCTGCTTCTGCTAACATAGGGTAGTGGGTGGTGTTAACCTACAGCAAGCTGCCAAGCAGTGAGTGAGAGAGAGAGAAGAAAGAGAGCGCTACACACACACACACACATACACATATACACACAAAAAGAGAGAGACAGAAATAAAGAGTGAGAGATACAGAAAGAGACATGGAGAGGGCAGGCATAACAAGGCATTTATTGGCACAGTTTTGACAGCCAGCAGAGAGAGAATGAAATATGATCCTCCAGCCTTCCTTCATAGCCAGGTCAGCAATCAGTGAACTTCAGCATATCTCTACATGTGTCTCGACCTCAGTCCCTCCATCACTCCCTCCCTCTCTTTACCTTACTATATTTTTCTCTTTGCATTTCTTCCTTTATCTACCTCTTTTCATGTATCTCTCTCCCTCTCTCCTCTCAGTAAGCCTATCTCTCTCCCTCTCATGTGTCAGTATATCTCTCTGCAGGCTGTCTCCTGAGTGCCAACAAATGTGCTTCTAATCAGGTGCAGGACAGTGTGGGGTATATTTAACATGTCCCCGGGGCGGACATTAAGAATCCGCAGATACTCTCTCCACCAACCAGGCTCAGGGGAGGGAGGGCGCGTTCCTCTGCCCAGGCGTTGCTGACACATGCCAGATCTTACAACGCCTGGATAGGTATTGTAACTGCAGCTAACCACATCAAAGTTACAGCAATCTGTCAGTCGATGACATGGCATGCAACCATTGGTTGATGCATGCAACGTCTGAGTAGGGGACATGACCCAGGTCCCTCAACGCAGCCAAAACACCCTAAAACACTCACCTAGTGTCAATGGGGAACAACTTGAGTTGTGGAGGGACACCGTCCTGGAGTCATTACTCTCCCTAGGACTTAAATGATCAACTTGTCACAATCAAGCCAAAACCAATGACTTACCGTAATTTCCGGACTATTAAGCGCACCTGAATATAAGCCGCACCCACTGAATTTTGAATTTTGAATATAAATAAGCCGCACATGTCTAAGCCGCAGGTGCCTACCGGTACATTGAAACAAATGAACTTTACACAGGCTTTAACGAAACACGGCTTGTAACAAAAAAGAAAACATTTGCAGTAAGCTTTGTCTTTTTGCACTGAGTCAATTCCTCACGCTGCGGTTTCCAACGTCTTATCATCGACTCATTAAGACCAAGCTCCCGTGCAGCAGCTCTATTTCCTTTTCCAACAGCCAGATCAATCGCCTTCAACTTGAAAGCTGCATCATATGCATTTCTCCGTGTCTTTGCCATGATGAGGGTGACAAAATGACTACCGTAATCAGAATGATGGTAAGTTTGAGAGCGCTCGATTTAATCTAAACAGTAAACAAAAAAGTTGTTTGACCTTAACCCGTTCGGCAATTCCATTGGTCTAATGAAAGCTTCATGCCGCCAAAAAAACTGAGCACGTCACAGAATGTGTTTTTTTGAAAAAAATAAATAAATTGAAAGCAGGAAAAATCCATATATTAGCCGCGTCATTGTTTAAGCCGCGAGGTTCAAAGCTGAGAAAAAAGTTGCGGCTTATAGTCCGGAATTTACGCGGCTTAAACAATGGTACGGCTTAAACAATGGTACATCACTCTTATTGGGACTGTTGGCAAAATGGGATGGTATAACAGTTCATGTGTTCAGTTGAGGAATGACTTAGGTCAGTTCTTGACAGTCCTGCTGGATTTGTATTTGTTCCTTCCTGACAAACTCTGTGTTGCCTGGCTGCGCTAACTGGCTGTACACATCCATCCACTGGTTTTCGTCTCAGTTAGACCCTGGAGGCACAATGACACACCTTCTCTATCTCCATATCTCTTGCATGTACTCTACCCACACACAGAATAAGTCATAAACATACCACATTCTCTTTAAGGATTTATTATTAAACCCCCCCCCCCCAAAAAAAAGCTCATTATTGTCATCGTGATTTTTTTTTTTATTACAAAATATGTAAATACAGGCAACTGAGGTATATCCGTCTGTCCTTCTACAGGTGAGATGGCTGTGTGTATATGTGTAGGAGGGAGAACATATACACAGAAAGCTGTGCGAGTGGACATGGCAACATAAACGGGTGGCATTTTTGAGAAATGTATGTTTTGAGTCCCATGACACATTGTGGACTGGACCTCATTTCCCCTTAAAGAAAATGTAAGGATACAGTGTGTTTCAAACCAGGATTTACCAAACACCTTAACAGGTGCAAATATTTCATCTGCTTTTCCCAGAAAGGAATAGAGACAAAAACTTAACAATTAGTAAATCTGTACCTTAAAGACACCATGCTAATGATGAAAATCAACAAGGACAACATGTTTTGTTTGCTGTGTGTGAAAAAATAAAAAATAAAGAGAGGGAGAAAGAAAAGGTTATGTGGCACATTTTTAAGTCAGAAAAATATTTCAGATTGCTGGAAACCGCACAGGCTCATATAGGGATTTGAAATTGGAAATCTTTGGCGTAAACAGTGTGTGTGTGTGTGTGTGTGGGGGGGGGGGGGGGTCCAGCTATAAACCTGACTTCCTCTGCCCCCCCCCACACACACACACACACACACAAAACAGCAGTAGCACCATGGATCATGCAGGGCTGCATCAGTTTGTTGAAAAATGTAGTGGTTACATCCAGATAAAAACACAACACACACACACATACTGAACACCAGAGGAGGCTGGTGGGAGGAACTAAGAGGACGGGCTCATTGTAACGGTTGGAATGGAATAAATAAAGAAACAGAGTGAAACGCGTTGTTTCCATGTGTTTGGTACCATTCCATAGATTCCATTCCAGCCTTTAATGAGACTGTCCTTCTATAGCTCCTCCCACCAGCCTCCTCTGCTGGACAGAGCAGTTTGAATCAAGGTCACATTATTGCTGTAAAATAAAAATAGCAATATGTTTGATTTATGTCAATTCCTGATTAGCTAAATCGCCCAACTGATTCCAAGGGAACAACTTACATTTTTGGTGCAATGCTTGTAGACATAAATAGTTGGCATCCATTTAGAAACATTTAACATATACAGAAAAACATTTGTGAAATTCTTATTATACTCATTAGTGTATATTCAGTAAAAATGTGATTTTCTTAAATGTACAATAAAATAGAATCCCCCCCAAGTGTGACTATTGATTACTGTCAACATATATTCATCTAGAATGTATTGATATACAGTATACATTTGTTTATATTGAGACCCACCTCCGTGTAAAACAAATTGAATTTTGGACAAACAGAGCTACAGTTTAGAATAAGTGGATATTTGTCTGTGGTTCAAGATGCTCAAATTAGTCTCACATTTTGTATACAAATAAAATAATCATGATTGAAATGCAGCGGGGGAAAAAAAAGTACATTTGAAAAGTACATTTTCAAACACACAACAACAACAAAAAAGATTGTGAATTGACGTGACTGTATCCCGTGGAAAGCAGTGACCTGGCTGATCTGGTGAAGAGTCTGGGAGCTGGCTATGAACAGCACTGTAGTCCATTGAATCTGTTTGTTCTGTACAGTCAGTGTAGCAGTCCTGGTCCACCCTGCAGGGAACATAGAACATACCCCTGTTCCAGACTAGTGCTCTAACAGTCAGGGGGAAAGGTGAGGTGGTGAGGAGGTTAGGAAGGGGAAGAGGACACAAGCCCACCTCTCACCCCCTACCAGCCTCCGGGCAGGCTAGTGTCAAGACTACAGTATCACCAGACTCGGCAGATATTGTCAGGCACCATGTAGCTGTTCTTGGGACAGTTGAAGGCCTTGGCAAACTCTGGGAAGTTCTGGAGGGACCCCAGGACCCTGAACAGGAAACAGGAAATGGTCATCACTGGTCAGAATGACAAGGCAATCCCCACACCTTCAAATGAAATAAGGTAAACCCGAGACACTGAGGGCCACAAAGAGTTAAAATGGAGAGAGATGGGGTTAGTGGAAGAGGAAGTGGCATTGAGTGATACAGGAGAGGAATTAAATTATAGCATGAGAGATCGTACCTGAACTTCCCTGGACTGTGTACATCTACTTTGATGGAGTTGACAGCTTGTTGTGGTCGATGTGTTCCACACCACACCTGGAGGAAGAGACAGGAGTGTGATAGATAGTGACATCCATTATTCCCCTTATACATCCATCCATCCCCTTAACCATCCATCCATCCATCCAGTCTGACCTGAGCGAAGTTGAGAAAGAAGAGTTGTTGATGGTTGAGGTTTATTCCAGGCAGGAGAGGCTCATTCCCATTCTTCTCCACATAGTTCAGGTAGGCCTGAAATCATAACAACACCACTTACATCCTCTCTGGCCTGGAATTATAACAACCCCACTTACATCCTCTCTGGCCTGGAATTATAACAACCCCACTTCCACCCTCTCTGGCCTGAAATCCTTCCACCCTCTCTGGCCTGAAATCCTTCCACCCTCTCTGGCCTGAAATCCTTCCACCCTCTCTGGCCTGAAATCATTACAACCCCACTGGCCTGAAATCATTACAACCCCACTTCCGTCTGAGTATATAACAGAGTTAGACTAATTTTACACTCATCCTCTGAGCTTCCGCACATACAGTATTACTGGGTACAATAGGCCTGAAATAAACAACACCACTTTGCCTTTAGGAAAGATACATAGGTACTTTATTAGCCTTTTATACTCAGAAAGTATTCACACTCCTCAACTTTTTCCAAAGTTTGTTGTGTTGCGAAGTCATTTTTTGTCAACGATCTACACAAAATACCCTGTGAAGTCAAAGTGGAAGACCAATTCTAACAAACAAAAAAAATGTATGAAAAACAAAAATAATATATCTTGATTAAATAATGATTCAAACCCGAGTCAATTCATGTTAGAATCATCTTTGGCAGCGATTACAGCTGTGAGTATTTCTGGGTAAATCTCAAAGCTTTGAACACCTGGATTGTACAATATTTGCACATTATTCTTCAAGCTCTCAAGTTGGTTGTTGATCATTGCTAGACAGGCATTTAAGTCTTGCCACAGATTTAAGCTGATTTAAGTCAAAACTAACTCGAACATTTAATGTCATCTTGGTTAGCAACTCCAGTATATATTTGTCCTTGTGTTTTAGGTAGGGTTGGGTGCTATGAAGATGTTCATATTGTCTTGCTCTTATCCTGGGATTTACGGTATTGCCGGCGTATTCCACAAGGGGTCGTAAAAAAACCCTGCAAAAAAGTCCACTGGGCGTCTATTAACATTCTGACTACAAAATCAGCACAAGTTATAGCCAAATATGCTAACAAGTGCAAAGAAAAATAAACAAATTGCAAAGACAGGCAATCCAGCTCATAAAGTTATACATGTATAGGTAGGAGCTACCGAATGTCATTTTTGGTGAGTTAGGACATTTATAAGTGAATGAATGGTAGACATTCACTTATAACTGTTTTGCTTTTCTGAAGCAAGAACAGTACTGGCTCTGGAGCAGCATGTGTACACGCTGTGTCTGTGTGGAGTCTGGAGTCACTAGGTCAACAGGTCTGCCTGCTGTGCTCAAAGAAGGGGGGGGGGGGGGGGGAGCAGTCCAGCCAAGAACAGACAGGAGAAATCAAAAGATAGCAGTGGCAGCTGTACAGATAACTCATCTAAAGGGCTTTGCCTTCTCAAACACAGCAGAAAGCCAACACTATATGATGTCCCGTCACCTTATTAATTCATCCACTAGATAAATAGCAAGTTAAACTTAGGGGTCACATTAATGCAGAATTGTGCGTTTTTCACAAACGAGAAAACAATTGAATGCATAAGAAATATTCTGCTACGTTTTGGAAACACAGATCAAAAAGACTTATTGTAATTTCTGCTCAGCATCAGACACATTTAGTTCTTCAGTTGCACTTCGATGAGAATTCACAAACGGGAATTCTATCAGCAGACAGCGCTCTGGCTGATGTGTAGCTACTTTTCTCGCTGTAGCCAGCCTACCTTTCTCTGGTAAAATGCAAGATTACCATTAAGCAAAAAATTAGGAAATGAAGCTGGCTACATTCTTTATATAATAAACATTAGAAATATGATGGCCATGCATCGCTTAATTAAAAAAAAAAAATGTAATCTTAATTTAACTAGGCAAGTCAGTTAAGAACAAATTCTTATTTACAATGACGGCCTACCATGGCCAAACCCGGATGACACTGGGCCAATTGTGCACCGGCCTATGGGACTCCCAATCACGGCCGGATGTGATACAGCCTGGAATCGAACCAGGGACTGTAGTGATGCCTCTTGCACCGAGATGCAGTGCCTTAGACCACAGCGCCACTCGTTGCGCCACTCAGGAGCCTTTTCATTGTAAACTCATTTACTTGTGTTGCCGCCAGACAAATAGCGTTGCACTTCTGTTGTCATCTGATGAAAATGAAGCCATTTTCTGCCGAATGTGTTGCAATAATGTATTTTCTGTGAAGGAAAACTATAATTGCACATCCCTGATAATTCTTGAAGCAAAAAAATAAACAAACATGAATTGAAATATAAATGCAACCCCTGTCAATACATAGCTGGACTCACCAGCTCCCACTTTCTCCCATTGTGCTATTTACAAATGTTCTGGGGAACTACTGCAAGATTCATTACGTAAAATAATGGGACAGGTGAGAACAGGTGAAATTAATGCAATCTGCTGTATATGCTAACATATTGCACAAGTTGACTGCAAGTATTTCCTTAAAAAGTAGCTACAAATATAAAAAAATGTATTAAAAGCTTCAAAAACAGTTTTGATGGTATTGAAAAAGCATCCTGTGGGTATTTATATTTGATGGTATTTCCAAATACCCCGGTATACAGTACACCGTTATTGTCCTGCTGAAAGGTGGATTTGTCTCCCGGTGTCTGTTGGAAAGCATGGTCATAATGCTTTCCGAGATCAAATCATGACGTCAGTGATCTTCTGGTCGGAAAGTCGGAGCTCTAGAAAGATACCCACGTTTCCGAGTTGGATGACCATTGAAAAAACAATTCCCCAGTCGGATCTCGTTTTCTTTTTTTGAACACGACATTAGTCTCAGCGGAGGGAGAGAGCAGAAGAGGGTCTGCCTCTCATGGTCCCTGCTCTCTCCTTCCTTTCCTACGGTGAGAGTGACCAGAGAGAGCGGGCACCGTCTTACACCTGATGGCGAAACGCAAGTCAAACCGCATCAGCTTCACGCACAAATTCATGTTGTTCCTATGACCAGCGAAAGTGAAATATTCCTTGATATTAAAATAGACAACGAGCTGCTAATAATAATAAAAACGCAGGGCTATCGATACACTTGGTTACTCATTCATTGCAGCTGCAGTGGAAGTAGGGAGAAGCACATTTTATGTTTTATAATAGCATTGAATAAAAACGGTTGACAGTGCATATCTATCCTAAAGTAAAATCTAATAAACTATCTTAAAGTATTAAAGTCCAATGAAGTACCTGTCTATCTAATGTAAAGTATTAAAGGCTATTGAAGTACCCATCTACGGTGCCTTCAGAAAGTATTCAAACTCCTTGATTTTTTTCCACAGATTGTGTGTGCGTTTTTTTTCCTTCTGTAAAATCTTTGTCTTTCTGCAGTGTCCATGCCTACCTGGTACGACTGGCGAATCCCGCCGTTGTCTGCAATGTTCTCTCCCAGAGTGTTATTCCCATTGAGCTGCTTACAGAAAAAGAAAAACACAGATCAATAGTCTGAAACATGTTGTTTTGGCTCTGTACTCCAGCATTTTAAATGATACAATGACTATAAGTGCAGACTGTCAGCTTTAATTTGAGGATATTTGTATCCATATCAGGTGAACCGTTAAGAAATTACAGCACGTTTTGTACATAGTCCTCCCATTTTAAGGGAGCAGGACAAAAGTAGATTCCCAAAAGATCCAGTCGTGGGTGAACAGGGAGAACAGGAGGGGACTAAGTATGTGAGAATGATGTTCATTGACTACAGCTCAATACCATAGTGCCCACGAAGCTGATCACTAAGTTAAGGACCCTGGGACTAAACACCACCCGCTGCAACTGGATCCTGGACTTCCTGACGGGCCGCCCTCAGGTGTTAAGGGTAGGCAACAACACATCTGCAATGCTGATCCTCAAAGCGGGGACCCCTCAGGTGTGCGTGTGTGCTTAGTACTCCCTGTTCACCCACGACTGCGTGGCCAAGCACGACTCCAACACCATCATTAAGTTCGCTGATGACAACAGTGGTAGGCCTGATCACCGACAACAATGAGACATCCTATAGGGAAGATGTCAGAGACCTAGCAGTGTGGTGCCAGGACAAGAACCTCTCCCTCAACATGAGCAAGTCAAAGTAGCAGACTGTGGACTACAGGTAAAGGCAGGCTGAACAGGCCCCAATTCACATAGACAGGGCTGTAGCGGAGAGGGCCAACAAACTATCATGGTCCAAACACGCCAAGATAGTTGAAGAGGGCACGACAACACCTTTTCTCCTTCAGGAGACTGAAAAGATTTGGCATGGGTCTTCAGATCCTTAAACGTTCTAAAGCTACACCATCAAGAGCATCCTGACCGGTTGCATCACCGCCTGGTATGGCAACTGTTCGGAATCCGACCATAAGGCGCTACAGAGGGTAGTGTGTACGGCCCAGTACATCACTGGGGTCAAGCTTCCTGCCATCCAGGACCTCTATACCAGGCGGTGTCAGAGGAAGGCCCTAAAAATTGTCAAAGACTCCAGCCACCCAAGTCATAGACTGTTTTCTCTGCTACTCCATGGCAAGCTGCACCGGAACACCAAGTCTAGGACCAAAAGGCTCCTTAACTTCTCTGGGCTAGGTGGGACGTGACCGTCCCACACTATTCAACAGCCAGTGAAATAGCATAGCGTGAAATACAAAACAGCAAAAATCTCATGATTGTTTGAGAAAATGAAATTAACTATTTTACATCATTTTAAAGATAAGACTCTCGTTAATCTAACCACATTGTCCGATTTCAAAAAGGCTTTACGGCGAAAGCTTAAAATTAGATTATGTTAGGACATAAACTTCACAAGAAAATCCACAGTCATTTTCCAAGCAAGGACATGCATCACAAAAACCAAAAGTACAGCTAAAATATTCACTAACCTTTGATGATCTTCATCAGATGGCACTCATAGGACTTCATGTTATACAATACATGTATGTTTTGCTCGATAAAGTTCATATTTATATATAAAAAAACAGCATTTTACATTGGCGCGTGATGTTCAGAAAATGTTTTCCCACCAAAACTCACGGTGAATGTGCACATCAATTTACAAAAATACTCATCATAAACGTTGATAAAATTTACAACAGTTATTGAAAGAATTATAGATACACTACTCCTTGACGCAACCGCTTTGTCAGATTTCAAAATAACTTTACGGAGAAAGCACATTGTTCAATATTCTGAGTACATAGCTCAGCCATCGAAGCAAGCTATACAGCTACCTGCCAAGTTCTGGAATCAACAAAACTCTGAATTAGTATTATAAATATTCTCTTACCTTTGCTGATCTTCGTCAGAATGCACTCCGAGGACTCCTACTTCCACAAGAAATGTTATTTTTGTTCTAAATACTCCATATTTATGTCCAAATACCTCCGTTTTGTTTGTGTGTTCAGATCACTATCCAAAGGCATAACGCGTGAGCACAGTACGAGAGACGAAAAGTAAAATAGTTCCATTACCGTTCGTAGAAACATGTCAACCGTTGTTTACAATCAATCTTTAGGGTATTTTTTTACGTAAAAATGCTATAATATTCCAACCGGACAATAACATATTCATTACAGGAGAAAAAGGAGGGGCGCGCCAAACGTGCCCGCGCAGTAAACAACTCACTGGTCCCAGGCAGTTCACTCATTGACTGAGCTACTATTTTCTGCCCAGTAACAGTAGAAGGATGAAAAAACTTTCTGAAGGCTGTTGACAGCCAATGGAAGCCTTAGGAAATGCAACGTGACCCCAGACACTGTAGTTTCGATTGGGATTCAAAAGAAGAACAACAATTCTCAGATCTCCCACTTCCTGGTTGGATTTTTCTCAGGTTTTTGCCTGCCATATGAGTTCTGTTATACTCACAGACATCATTCAAACAGTTTTAGAAACTTCAGAGTGTTTTCTATCCAAATCTACTAATAATATGCAATATTTGACTCTGAGCCCGAGTATTAGGCAGTTTACTCTGGGCACGCTTTTCATCCGAAATCAAAAATACTGCCCCCTATACCTTGACAGGTTAAAAGCTTCTACCCCCAGGCCGTAAGACTCATGAACAGGCAATCAAATGACCACCCAGACTATGTACATTGACACCCCACCCCCTTTTGTTTTTACACTGCTGCTACTCGCTGTTTATTATCTATGCATAGTCACTATTCCCCTACCTACATGTACAAATTACCTAGACTAACCTGTACCCCCGCACATTGACTCGGTACCGGTACCCTCTGTATATAGCCTCGTTATTGTATTGTGTTACTTTTTAACTTTAGTTTATTTTGTAAAAATGTTCTTAACTCTATTTCATGAACTGCAATGTTGGTTAAGGGCTTGTAAGTAAGCATTTCACAGTAAGGTCTACACCTGTTGTATTCAGCGCATGTGACGAATACAATTTGATGTGATCCCAGTGCACATTCCCTGGGAAAGAGAGGAGAAAAGAGAAAACGGATGCAGAGAAAAAGGAGAGGAAAACATACATTCAGTCCGTTGGCCAGGTCCCAGGAGAAGCTTCCATACTGGTCCACCATGCACTTGGACAGATTCACAAAGTTCTGGGTGGAGCTTGGCGTCCACCAGTCCTTCAGGTCACCATCTTTATCATAGTTACGACCTTGCAACCGGACAAACAAACTCTGTTAAGGGCAGCTGACCAGCTAGTCCACATGTCATAAAACTACACTTTCAAATTGGACTGTCAATTCTAATGAAGCTAATTCTATGTGCACAGTCTCTTACCGTTGTCATCGAACCCGTGAGTGATCTCATGTCCGATCACCATGCCGATACCGCCAAAATTCAGAGACTTGGTCTGGCCTTTACCGAAGAACGGAGGCTGTAGGATGCCTGCTGGAAACACTGAGAGCATAGGAGGAGAGAGAGAGAAAGGATCTCACATATCAGAAATGATGGGAGGAGACAGTAGAGGTGACGTGAGGAGATGACAGTAGAGAGGACGGGAGATGACAGTAGAGAGGACGGGAGATGACAGTAGAGAGGACGGGAGATGACAGTAGAGAGGACGGGAGATGACAGTAGAGAGGACGGGAGATGACAGTAGAGAGGACGGGAGATGACAGTAGAGAGGACGGGAGATGACAGTAGAGAGGACGGGAGATGACAGTAGAGAGGACGGGAGATGACAGTAGAGAGGACGGGAGATGACAGTTGAGAGGACTCTGTTACCTATTTGGTTTTTGCTTGAAGAGTAGAAAGCGTTGACAATGGCTGCTCCCGTTACCCATCTGATGATGAGACGGGAAGACGTTTCACATTAACTATGAACTCTTCTATGAATTATCAAACAGAAGTTAATAACTACTCTAATCTTAGCGCTGTGGCTGCTATTTTAGCCGCGCTGACAATGGGTTTTGGAAAGGGAGGCTCTTACTCTTCTTTGTTGACTTTGACCCGTAGCTTCCTCAGACGTTTCTTCTGTACGTACTCCAGGTTCTGAAGGATGTTCTCAAAGTACTCCTCTGCACTGTAGCTCAACTAACACCAACACATTGCATTGGTGTTAATGGCAAATATGATAGTTTGAACCCTGTGTCCACTGTATCACATCCACTGGTGAAATGCATTATGATCTTTCAACACTCACATTTTTATACTCGTTGTTCAGGTAGGTGTCATTCTTGATGTTGTTGGAGTAGCCAATCCGCTCCCGGATAGCTTGTGCCTATAGAGGATTGGAGAGATTGAGGGTGATAATGACAGAGTAGAAGAGACAGACCGAAAGAAGAGAGAGACCGGTAAAAACAGAGACATACAGGAAGAAGAGAGACCAGTAAAAACAGAGACAGACAGGTAGGTAGAAGAGAGACCGGTAAAACAGAGACAGACAGGTAGAAGAGAGAGACAGGCAGAAGAGAGACAAGTAAAACAAGACAGAGACGAGACAGAAGAGACAGGTAGAAGAGAGACAGACAGGTAGAAGAGAGAGACAGGCAGAAGAGAGACAAGTAAAACAAGACAGAGACGAGACAGAAGAGACAGGTAGAAGAGAGACAGACAGGTAAAGCAGAGACAGGTAAAAAGATCAGCCCGAGGTCAACAGATGGAAATCAAATGGCAGGTGAGTCTCACCTTCTCCTCAGCAGCCTTCTTGGTCTCTACATCCATCCATCTTAGGTGGTCTAAGTTACTGATGAAAACCTCCCGGATCACAGAGATCATCTCTTCCATCTAACACACACACACACACACACACATCAGCATGTACTGATAATTTCACTAGTGGATCTCAGACCAGGTTCCTCTGAAACAGAACGTGATAGATGTCTCCTTTCAGAATGTTAAGGAAAGAAATGCTTTAGAGTGAGCATTGAAATGTTATGGTTGTCATCGTGAGTTTAAAATAGCTGGGTATGTATGAGGGGGCTGACTGAACGTTTGATTGCTAATATGTGTGTTTGGATTATGATTTGTGTAAGAGTAAACTCAATGGTATGAGACCCTATTGTGTCAGCCAACAGGTCATCTGAACAGGCTTATGCAACACACACACACACACACACACACACACACACACACACACACACACACACACACACACACACACACACACACAGTGCATGCTGCGAATCATTCGGACATACAGGACAGTTAAGACACACAAGAGGGGAAATATGCATTGTGACACATCTAAAAAAGGCAGCCATGCAAAACCTCTACACACACACACACCACACACTCCTGTGACATGTCACATGTGGACAGTGGCTCCAGGTGTTCCAGTGGACAGTGGCTCCAGGTGTTCCAGTGGACAGTGGCTCCAGGTGTTCCAGTGGCTCCAGGTGTTCCAGTGGCTCCAGGTGTTCCAGTGGCTCCAGGTGTTCCAGTGGCTCCAGGTGTTCCAGTGGACAGTGGCTCCAGGTGTTACATGGAACCCAAACCGGCTGTGCGCGTGCACCATCGTGCATACATTTATTTTGTCCCCCTACACCAAACACGATCATGACACGCAGGTTAAAATATCAAAACAAACTGAACCAATTCTATTAATTTGGGGACAGGTCGAAAAGCAATAAACATTTATGGCAATTTAGCTAGTTAGCTTGCGCTTGCTAGCTAATTTGTCCTATTTAGCTAGCTTGCTGTTGCTAGCTAATTTGTCTTGGGATAAAAACATTGACTTGTTATTTTACCTGAAATGCACAAGCTCCTCTACTCCGCCAATTAATCCACACATAAAATGGCCAACTGAATCGTTTCCAGTCATCTCTCCTCCTTCCAGGCTTTTTCATCTTTGAACTTATATGGTGATTGGCATCTAAACTTTCATAGTATTACTACACCGACCGGCAACACAGTTCGTTTTTCAATCACCCACGTGGGTATAACCAATGAGGAGATGGCACGTGGGTACCTGCTTCTATAAAACAATGAGGAGATGGGAGAGGCAGGACTTGCAGCGCGATCTGCATCAGAAATAGAAAGGAGTTCTATTTTAGCCCTTGGCAACGCAGATGCTCGTTGGCGCGTGCGAGCAGTGTGGGTGCAATAACTGAACAACATAGATTTCAAAATGTATTTTGAACTGCTCAAGCACACGACGCGAGCGGTGTGGTCAGCCTATTACAGTGGACAGTGGCTCCAGGTGTTCCAGTGGCTCCAGGTGTTACAGCGGGCAGTGGCTCCAGGTGTTCCAGTGGCTCCAGGTGTTACAGCGGACAGTGGCTCCAGGTGTTACAGCGGACAGTGGCTCCAGGTGTTCCAGCGGACAGTGGCTCCAGGTGTTCCAGCGGCTCCAGGTGTTCCAGCGGCTCCAGGTGTTCCAGCGGCTCCAGGTGTTCCAGCGGCTCCAGGTGTTCCAGCGGACAGTGGCTCCAGGTGTTCCAGTGGCCAGTGGCTCCAGGTGTTACAGTGGCTCCAGGTGTTCCAGTGGCTCCAGGTGTTCCAGCGGGCAGTGGCTCCAGGTGTTCCAGCGGGCAGTGGCTCCAGGTGTTCCAGCGGGCAGTGGCTCCAGGTGTTCCAGCGGGCAGTGGCTCCAGGTGTTCCAGTGGATCCAGGTGTTACAGCGGGCAGTGGCTCCAGGTGTTCCAGTGGCTCCAGGTGTTCCAGTGGCTCCAGGTGTTCCAGCGGGCAGTGGCTCCAGGTGTTCCAGTGGCTCCAGGTGTTCCAGCGGGCAGTGGCTCCAGGTGTTCCAGTGGCTCCAGGTGTTACAGCGGGCAGTGGCTCCAGGTGTTCCAGTGGCTCCAGGTGTTCCAGTGGACAGTGGCTCCAGGTGTTCCAGTGGCTCCAGGTGTTACAGCGGACAGTGGCTCCAAGTGTTACAGCGGACAGTGGCTCCAAGTGTTACAGCGGGCAGTGGCTCCAGGTGTTACAGCGGCTCCAGGTGTTACAGTGGGCAGTGGCTCCAGGTGTTACAGTGGGCAGAGTGTGAGAAGCTCAGCACAATAACAGATGAGTAATATCCACTGCTCAGCTGACACACACACACACACACACAGTATTGTAAGTAAACATACAAGACTGGGGTACACACAAACACACACTGCGGTATGACACACTCTCCCCTCCACCCCCTCATTAACCTCACCAGTTCTTTGCTCTCCCCAGAGAAGGCCTCCTCTACGTACAGTCTTCCTACAGCGTTGTCCATATTGTTGTTGACGTAGATGGCACACTGCCGCCACACCGCCGCCTCCGACGTGGTACCGTACAGCGCCTGCAGGGGAAAACGCAGCATGGCTCACGCTGATGACATCACACACACCAGAGAGATAGTGAGATGTAGGAAGAGAAGATAGAGTAGAGAGAAAGGAGGGAGGGAGGTAGAGTAAAAGGAGGAGATGGCGTGTCTGTACCTTGCGGAAGGCTTTCCTGGTGTCCCTGTACTGCCTGCTCAGACCCACCACCATGTTCATGACAAAACGCCAGACCATGTAATTCTGCAGGTCTCTGGAAACAACAACATGAAGGTACTACACCAGCAACTATCTACAATGCACTAGATTAGAATGTTTGATTAACTGATGCTTATCGTCACTTTATCATTCTGTTTCTTTTTCAATGTTCTCATCTCAGTGTATTTGGCTAGGACAAGGTTGAGTCAATGTGCTCACCTCTTAGTGTACTTGGCCAGGACAGGTTTGAGTCGTCTGTAGTAGTTAGGTGCGTAGTTGATGACATTCTCTGTGTCAGGCACAGTGATGCCGACCGTCCCCATGATCTTCCTGGTGAAGTAACTCCAGTCAAACACCTGAGAGGAGGGGTTTATCATCAGACATCGTTAACAGAGCAGAAAACTCACGCATAGCACGCACACACCCACACACAGTCTCTTACTTGTGTGTCGACCTCCAGGCTGAAGTTAGCATTGAGAACACCCAGCTCCATGTTGTTGTAGAGGAGAACTGGGTTGTTACGGTCCTCTGGAGTGTCAGTGGCCTGTAGGGGGTTATTCAGTACCCAACACCATTAACTGTATGTTTATCAAAAACAGGCACTGTTGAACACATCATAAATGCCTCTGTCAATAAAACACACACACAGCAGTGTAGGTCCAGACACACCAACAGCAACAAACAGCATTTTCTACACTGTAAATGTCAGTACCAGAACATTCTGGTTCTATTGTAAAAGGCAGCAGTGTAGCACTGAGCAATGGGACCTGTTGATCTGTTACAAATCTGTTTAGAAAGAGCGCATGGGCACCACACCAACTGTTAAGAACCAGCACCACCTGGTTACCACACCAACTTAAGAACCAGAGCCGTAAAACATACATGGGTTAAGAACTTTTGTGAAAGAGCACAGTTTGAAAGATATGGCAAATAGAAAAACCCGGATGGACATCAGAAATAGATGGGAGGGGTTGAGGAAGGACAGGAGTAAAAACAAACAAAATAGAACTATTGTAAAATAGACTGTCCATAAAATGTATATAGTATGTAAAAGCTGGAAGAAGCTGCCTCAGTGTTGTTTAGGGATGGGAGGGTTAGAACGTAAAAAAGGAAAATCTATTTTAAAAAGATATGTATGCATGTACAGTTGAAGTCAGAAGTTTACATACACCTTAACCAAATAAACTGAGTTTAAATGTTTCACAATTCCTGACATTTAATCCTAGTAAAAATGCCCGTCTTAGGTCAGTTAGGATCACCACTTTACTTTAAGAATGTGAGATGTCAGAACAATAGTAGAGAATGATTTATATCAGCTTTTATTTCTTTCATCACATTCCCAGTGGGTCAGAAGTTTACATACACTCAATTAGTATTTGGTAGCATTGCCTTTAAATCGTTTTACTTGGGTCAACCGTTTTGGGTAGCCTTCCACAAGCTTCCCACAGTAAGTTGGGTGAATTTTGGCCCATTCCTCCTGACAGAGCTGGTGTAAGCAAGTCAGGTTTGTAGGCCTCCTTGCTCGCACACCCTTTTTCAGTTCTGTCCACAAATGTTCTATAAGATTGATGTCAGGGCTTTGTGATGGCCACTCCAATACCTTGACTTTGTTGTTCTTAAGCCATTTTGCCTCAACTTTGGAAGTATGCTTGGGGTCATTGTCCATTTGGAAGACCCATTTGCGACCAAGCTTTAACTTCCTGACTGATGTCTTGAGATGTTGCTTCCATATATCCACATAATTTTTGTGCCTCATGATGCCATCTATTTTGTGAAGTGCACCAGCCCCTCCTGCAGCAAAGCACCCCCACAACATGATGCTGCCACCCATGTGCTTCACGGTTGGGAAGGTGTTCTTTGGCTTGCAAGCCTCCCCCTTTTTCCTCCAAACATAATGATGGTCATTATGGCCAAACAGTTCCATTTTTGTTTCATCAGACCAGAGGAAATTTCTCCAAAAAGTACGATCTTTGTCCCCATGTGCAGTTGCAAACCGTAGTCTGGCTTTTTTAATGGCGGTTTTGGAGCAGTGGCTTCTTCCTTGCTGAGCGGCCTTTCAGGTTATGTTGATATAGGACTCGTTTTACTGTGGATATAGATACTTTTGAACCCGTTTCCTCCAGCATCTTCACAAGGTTCTTTGCTGTTGTTCTGGGATTGATTTGCACTTTTTTCACCAAAGTTCGTTCATCTCTAGGAGACAGAACACGTCTCCTTCCTGAGCAGTATGATGGCTGCGTGGTCCCATGGTGTTTACACTTGCGTACTATTGTTTGTACTGATGAACGTGGTACCTTCAGGCATTTGGAAATTGCTCCCAAAGATGAAACAGACTTGTGGAGGTCTACACATTTTTTTCCTGAGGTCTTGGCTGATTTCCTTTGATTTTCCCATGACGTCAAGCAAAGAGGCACTGAGCTTGAAGGTAGGCGTTGAAATACATCCACAGGTACACCTCCAATTGACTCAAATTATGTCAATTAGCCTATCAGAAGCGTCTAAAGCCATGACATTTTCTGGAATTTTCCAAGCTGTTTAAAAGGCACAGTCAACTTCGTGTATGTAAACTTCTGACCCACTGGAATTGTGATACAGTGAATTATAAGTGAAATAATCTGTCTGTAAACAATTGTTGGTAAAATTACTTGTGTCATGCACGAAGTAGATGTCCTAACCGACTTGCCAAAACTATAGTTTGTTAACAAGACATTTTTAATGACTCCAACCTAAGTGTATGTAAACTTCGGACTTCAACTGTATGTATGTATGTATGTATGTATGTATGTATGTATGTATGTATGTATGTATGTATGTATGTATGCATGTATGTATGTCACCGGTCAAAAGTTTTAGAACATCTACTCATTCAAGGGTTTTTCTTTATTTTTTCTATTTTCTACATTGTAGAATAATAGTGAAGACATCAAGTGCTCTTTAAAATCAACAGTTTTCAGCTGTGCTAACATAATTGCAAAAGGGTTTTCTAATGATCAATTAGCCTTTTAAAATGATAAACTTGGATTAGCTAACACAACGTGCCATTGGAACACAGGCGTGATGGTTGCTGATAATGGGCCTCTGTACGCCTATGTAGATAATCCATTTTATTTATTTATAAAAACAGCCGTTTCCAGCTACAATGGTCATTTACAACATTAACAATGTTGACACTATTTCTGGTCAATTTGATGTTATTTTAAATGGACAAAAACAAGGAAATGTCTAAGTGACCCCAAACTTTTGAACGGTAGTATGTATGTATGTATGTATGCATAATATATAACATAAATCAGCTGTTTGCTAGGGATAGAAAAAGTGTGACACCGATCAGGCCCTCGAGGACTGGAGTTGACCACCCCCTGATCTAGAGAATCACTATTACCTCTCCCTCATCTTCACAGTCATTTGTTACAGAACAACAGCAGATCATAAGTAAAGCAGGTGTTCCTAGAGCAGCGCTGTTGAACTTACATTGGCGATGTCCTTCTCCAGCTCAATGACCCTGGTGACCTCCTCTCCGATCTGGGTCTCGTTGACCACCAGACTGCGGTCGGTGCGCATCAGCTTGGCCACGTCTATCATGAACTGTTTGTATGCTCTACATGGCTGGGAGGACACACACAGAAACACACCTTAAAAACACGTATTGTAGTATCAACAGAAAAGAAAAAAGCAGTCATAAGTAGTTGTGTAGCTAAGGAAGAATGAGAGACACTGTATTCACATCACTGTAAATATAAATGAGAGACACTGTATCGACATCACTGTAAATATAAATGAGAGACACTGTATCCACATCACTGTAAATATAATGAGACACTGTATTCACATCACTGTAAATATAATGAGACACTGTATTCACATCACTGTAAATATAATGAGACACTGTATTCACATCACTGTAAATATAATGAGACACTGTATTCACATCACTGTAAATATAATGAGACACTGTATTCACATCACTGTAAATATAAATGAGGCTCAATGATCTTCCTTTTGGTAATACGAGACAGGAAAACAACTCCATAGGAGGAGACTCGCTCGCATTCAAAATGAACATCAAAGCACCAAACACCTATCCCCTCCAGGCCAGGCTTGGCAAGTACAGAATATCAATCAGCGATGGTACTTAGTAAAATGAAACCATTCCAGAGAATGTCTACCTCAAAACACATGTGGTTTGGGTTGGGCTGCGACCAAATATGTCTCATCACACACACACACACACACACACACACACACACACACACGTGTGCACAAACGCATACACAATATACCCCCAAACTAACATACACACATCCACTCACACTCCAGCTAGTCATATTGACATGAGTAACAGTACGAAACGTTGAAACATGCGTTATCCGTGGGCCAAAAATGTGACCAGTATTTAGGGGATAATACTGGGGTTGATTGTTTCTCCATAACAGAGACCTCCTCAGGCAAACAGGTTTATCTGGAGGTCTGTGTAAACACACTAGCACAGGAGGTTCAGAAACCACTAGAGCATGTCTATGCTGATGCGTCCTGAAGTTCATTTACCCATACTGGAGGTTTGGACCCAGTGTCAGCGTAATTACCTGGAGAGGATGTTGATCTTATCCTAAACTGATGCTGAGGGCTTGGAGTCTATGCTGATGTGGGTCGTTGTGTTCTTGGTGGATTGACCAGTGATAAGAACAACAGGAAACCCAGACATACCCGTCCAGAGAACTAATTTCCTCCACAGCTCCAGACAGAGAAATAATGTGTGTATTATGTGCTTAGCAGGTACATGCCTACCTCTGCATAGGACCCAGTACAGCTATAGTGATCTCTGGATAAGAGGCCAAGGCTGGTTTGCTGGTCAAACTGGCAAGAGAGAGAGAAAATCAGGACACAAGCAGCCATTTATTCAACAGCAGGAGAAAGCCAATACACTCACTAAACACCTGGACCATAAAGCCTATCCATATTATTCATTACGTCAGAAACTGCATCGTTAATAGTTGGTATGACTGTTAAACTGAACAGGATACTTTAAAGGAGTGCAGTGGCTCATTTGTAGACATATAATAGCGCATTCCCATAGGGTGGCGCACAATTGGCCGAGCGTCGTCCTGGTTAGGGTTTGGCCGGTGTAGGCCATCATTGTAAAATAAGAATTTGTTCTTAACCAACTTGCCTAGTTAAACAAATCAAAATAACAATGATGGGTAAATACATACAGATGGATGTGTGTGCCTGTGTGTGTAATTCTGTAAGAATGTAGAGGTTGTGTGACCAATGAGAGCATGTATTGCTAATGTAGGAGGTTCAGAGAGTTTAGTGTGTGAATACTTCACACTGTTAGATGTAAGGTATACAAAAGATTTACAGTAGTTTATTGAGCAAAGAGGTACCCTAAATCCCTACCCGAGAGGGTTAAAGGGTGCATGTGACGGAGTACAGGCGTTCTCTCTGCGCATGTGACGGAGTACAGGCGTTCTCTCTGCGCATGTGACGGAGTACAGGCGTTCTCTCTGCGCATGTGACGGAGTACAGGCGTTCTCTCTGCGCATGTGACGGAGTACAGGCGTTCTCTCTGCGCATGTGACGGAGTACAGGCGTTCTCTCTGCGCATGTGACGGAGTACAGGCGTTCTCTCTGCGCATGTGACGGAGTACAGGCGTTCTCTCTGCGCATGTGACGGAGTACAGGCGTTCTCTCTGCGCATGTGACGGAGTACAGGCGTTCTCTCTGCGCATGTGACGGAGTACAGGCGTTCTCTCTGCGCATGTGACGGAGTACAGGCGTTCTCTCTGCGCATGTGACGGAGTACAGGCGTTCTCTCTGCGCATGTGACGGAGTACAGGCGTCTCTCTGCGCATGTGACGGAGTACAGGCGTCTCTCTGCGCATGTGACGGAGTATAGGCGTTCTCTCTGTGCATGTGATGGAGTATAGGCGTTCTCTCTGTGCATGTGATGGAGTATAGGCATTCTCTCTGTGCATGTGATGGAGTATAGGCATTATCTCTGTGCATGTGACGGCCACCTACATGAATGATGTGTGAATTGGAGTCTTTGTCATCAGTGCCGATAAAAAAATTAACCAAGACATGAGTTCCATATTTTTCATTTAGTATGGCAATGGCATCCTCCAACTTCCATGTGTTACCTAAGTAGAAGAGGAGAGGACAGAGGAGATTTGAATTGGATTGTGGATAGATTTTTCTTTAAATGGGTGTAGGACACACAGTGCGAGAAGAGCAGTGTAGATTACCATAGACACTCTCCCAGTCGTCTGTTGCTATTGGCCACTCAAATACATTAGGGAGCATGTCTAGTAAAGGAGCTCCCCCCCTTTTCTCAATCTGACCTTCAGAGGTGGGAGAAAAGAAAGAAAAAAAAAAACACAGGAAGTGACCAAGGTTAACTCACAGTTTAAAAAGCGGTAGACAACTCATTTGACTGAAATGTCTGAATTGAAATGTTATTGACCCCAACAAAACAGACCAGCAGACTCACTCTCATTGGTGCAGGATCTGTAGAGGGTCTTGGCTTTAGTGAGGGCACTGGCCTCTCCCTCCACGCTTTTCTCCAAAACATCTATAATGAGGTGGGGAGATCAGTTCAGCTGCGAGTGTTGTGAGTAACATGGAATCTGTGTTTTGGAGGACAATAGAATGCCCCCCCCAGACCAGACAGAACTCAGCCAGACCCCAGGCCAAGGAGCCGTCTGCTGGCACCGCTGCTTTTCACCACATAACAAACATTGAGAAACATCACAGAACAAAAAACAGCAGGGTAAAAACAATGCTTTAAATTGGAGGTCTTTCCCACATGCACTAGCAGTGGTAATAGTAGGAAGAAACCCATTGGCTAGAGTTAGGACAAAGAATGTGCTTTTATTTTTCTCTCAACCTTTTTGTATCACCCACTCTGTATTTCTACCTTTTATCTGCCCCCCCCCCCCTCTTTCTTTCTTCTTACAGTAACAGCTGTCTGCCCTCTCTTTCTTCAATCTTACAGTAACAGCTCTCTGTCATCTCAATCTTCCTCTTTCCCTCTACCCCGATTCCCTCTTTCCATCACCCCCTCTTCTGGTTAGGGCAGAACCCCTGCTGTCTCATTACCTAGTGTGCACTATTTATCTGCTCATTTAATCTTAATGAAGCTCTGGGTTAGGAACCCTTCATAGGGAGCTTCCTGCCAAAGGGCACAGATCATGTGTGTATGATTGGATTAACAACTGACTGGTGTGTGTGTGTGTGTGTGTGTGTGTGTGTACACACGCATATGGATTAAAGACCACATGATGCTCGTGAGGCACGCACACATACACACACTTAAATAATGTGACCTTATCTGGCACCAACATCAGGGCCCATCCTGATAAAAAGGAACTAAACAGGAAGTGTGTCTCCGCAGAGCAAATCCTCCATGTATATGTTCTACAGACCCAGGCAACAACTGCAGTATTGCTGACAAGCTGAACATGGAGCACGGATTTGTTGGGACTTGACTTCTGACATCGTGCTGTCTGACCCTCTGTGCTGTCATAAGATGTCTGACTTAGACATTCTGTCTAACCACATAAATGCGGTAAAGAGGTCAATCGAACTCAAGCTAATCAATTGAAGTGGCATGGTAATGCGTGGGCAAAGATCCCAAATATCTTAATTGCCCCCCCCCCCCCCCCCCCCAGCAAAATTGTACCCGCCTGTCTTGCGGGTACTATTTAATAAAGCTGCCAGTTGAGGACTTGTGAGGCATCTGTTTCTCAAACTAGACACTAAAGTACTTGTCCTCTTGCTCAGTTGTGCACCGTGGCCTCCCACTCCTCTTTCTAATCTGGTTAGAGCCAGTTTGCGCTGTTCTGTGAAAGTAGTAGTAGTACACAGCGTTGTACGAGATCTTTAGTTTCTTAGCAATTTCTCACATGGAAAAGCCTTCATTTCTTAGAACAAGAATAGACTGATGAGTTTCAGAAGAAAGGTTTATGTCTCTGGCCATTTTGAGCCTGTAATCAAACCCACAAATGCTGAGGCTCCAGATACTCAACTAGTCTAAAGAAGGCCAGTTTTATTGCTTCTTTAATCAGAACAGTTTTCAGCTGTGCTAAGATAATTGCAAAAGGGTTTTCTAATGATAAATTTGCCTTTTAAAAATGCTAAAAACTTGGATTATCTAAACACAACATTCCATTGGAACACAGGAGTGATGGTTGCTGATAATGGGCCTCTGTACGCCTATGTAGATATTCCATGAAAAAAAAAAATAATGCAATTTCCAGCTACAATAGTCATTAACAATGTCTAAGAGTAACTGCAGAAACTTGCAGTTGACTACAGTCAAAAGTGAATGACCTTTGATTTGTATAAAGTTCATGCTATCGACATATGCTATCGACATATAGCAAGTCAGACAATGTTTTTAAACATTGTGCAACACCTTGAAAGGCGGTGACCATTTGACAAAAGTGATCCGCTCTGTCTAACCCGCTGATGTCACTTGTCTGTCTGACAGACATTTTGTCTGGCCCTTTGTGATGTCACTGACAGCTCATTGGGCCCTTCCCACAGAGATAACAACCATGTCACCTCCCATTTCCTCACTTCCCTTTCTCTAAGTTAATCCCAATCTTTCTACATCTCTCTCTTTTGGACTTGCACCAGTCTCCCTCCCCCTCCGGCACAAACAAGGTACAATTAAAAAGCTCACGGTCAATTGGGCAAATTATTGCAGAGTATGCCATACCTGAAACAAAGAGAGAGGTGGAAAACTGTCCTACCCACACACAGCTGTGGTTAAGAGCCAAGAGCAGTGCCTCATTAAGCCCGTCAAAACAGTTTGCGCATATATTATGACAAGAGGTTGTCGTTTTTGTTCGTTTTGGTGAGGGTTTTTTCAGCTGTTCGTGCACACAATTGTTTAAAAATTTAAGATTAAAGGCTTCTAGTTGTTTAAACAGAAATGTTCTTTCAGCTCAGATTTACTCAAGAGGCATACAACGCAGCGTAGGCTTAGCCTATAGGCCTAGTGACTGTCATTTTTTGATGTATTCATTTCGGGTTCACAGTGCAGACCGAACCGATGTCCCCGTACTGAACGGGTCGGTAGTAGGAGTGGGAACTGTGGACGGGTTTGTTGTCATTAAATGAGAGAGGAGTAGTTTTTCATGCACATTCTTTATCTTGAGAAATACTGGACCAAACATCTTAGTTAAATGGAAAACTGCACAACTAAGGTCTCCTCAGCAGAAACATCGAAATTAAATCAGATTTTTTGTATTTACCTTATTTTGAGGAAGTGTATACTGGCTATGTTGTTGCTACAGCGTCTAAAAGAGAGACAAACATTTATACTGCCACTCATTTTTTTTAAGCCGAAGGTCTTTTAAGGGAGTATGCGAGGCACATATGTTCGTGTCGCCATAGCTGAGGAGACCAAACCTAATATGTGGACGCCTATAGGGTTCCTTTATGACTTTCTATTGCAGTGGAGAACAATGTGAGGCATTTATGAGCGGCCGCAAACCCCCCCACACACACACACAAGCCTACACAAACATTCCGTTGAAACACACATACCGATACAGTACAGGTTATTTACTGCTGTTAACACCTGCTGTCAACACCTGATGTTAACGGCTGTCCAGGTGTGGCCAGAGCAGCGCCCTGCAGGCAGCTGTTAACAGATACAGGATATGCTGACCAGGCAGAACACTTGTCAGTCAGGCTCCATGGTCCTGAGATCTAGTTACTACAGGATGTGACAGGAAACTCCAGACAGACATGGGAGCACACATACAGCATCCCACATCTCTGTCCGTCAGGATTTGAAATGCAATATTCTTCCATTGGCACAAAGCGCATTTCATCACATGTGGATTCAGTGTGCGACAGTAGAAGATTAGACCATCAGGACCAATGACAAAACACAACCTTATTTTTCCCCTCTTATCTTTTCATACAGTTTGTTCCTGTGAATTTTGTCTTAACCTTGACTGTTATTAGCAGACACAATTGTCTACCCGTCTGGTACCAGGGTGAGCTTTTCTTCTGACAGTATTGTTCTGGTGATAATGACGTCTGATAGAGAAAGTGTGGAGACTGATTACTGTAATTCAGAGACATAAACCTGAGAATCAAAACACAGACAAAAAAAAAATAAATTAAATAATAATAAAATCCAATCAGGCTTTGGCAGTGGACAATCATGCCCATTCACTCAGACAAATTAGGACCCCCAAGAGTACTCTACCGCTGATTTACAGTACGCTTTAAAAAGCCATACAAGTTAATCACAGATACTTGAGACGTCAAAAGACAGAAAGGAGGAGGTGGAGAGCATAACAGAGGGAGGCAGATGAGAAGAGGAGAGAAAGAAAGGGGTGATCCAGAGTGTGATTGAGGGCATATAAAGTGGAACAGGAAGAGGTCGACTGTAAAATATGCTAAAAGAGAGGGGTGAGAGTCTCATATTTCCACCCACCTGTCTACCATTAATCCAGAGTAATTTTGGATGAAGAAAATCATTTTCTACAGTGTAGGGGCTCTTTAACAGAGGGTAACCCCATCTGCCATTCAGCATGCTTCAGATTGACTGGCAGCTAGCAGAACTCGGCTAGCCGAACCAAACAAGTTTGCTCGCATCCTCCCTTAAAAAGACTTTCGCTTGAAAAACAAGAAAAAAAAGTGTCAATAGTACTGTTTGTCCATTTTTAAAATCCGTAGCCAGCATACACTTCCTCAAAAAAAGATTAATTCTGAATTAACTCAATAAATAATGACGCCGGAGGATATGGCTGCCGTTTCACAGTCCCCTAACTAATTGTGATAGAGAGATAGAGAGATAGAGAGATATATATATATATTTTTTTTCACTTTATTTGTAACTTAAATTTATACATAAATGTTTCTGCCACCGTCTCTTACGACCGAAAAGAGCTTCAAGATATCAGGACAGCGATTACTCACCTCGTACTGGAAGAAGAGTTTTTCCTTTACCGAGTCGGACGCAAAGGATTTACTTCAGACAAGGCCCAAATCCTCGTCATTCACATGAAGAGCCAGAGATATCAGGGACGTAGCTCTCGGTGCCTTGTAAGGATCCGACGGCGAGTGGGTAATCTGCATTTGCCGTCGGTCCTATTAGCCAACGTACAATCATTGGATAATAAAATAGACTAACTACGATCACGTATATCCTACCAACGGGACACTAAAGACTGTATTATCTTATGTTTCACCGAGTCGTGGCTGAACGACGACATGAATAACATACAGCTAGAAGGTTTTACGCTGTATCGGCAGGATAGAACAGCCGCCTCTGGTAAGACAATGGGTGGTGGTCTATGTATATTTGTAAACAACAGCTGGTGAACGAAATCTAATGAAGTCTTAAGGTTTTTGCATCTCATGGTAAGCTGGAGACCACACTATTTACCAAGAGAGAGTTTATCATCTAGATTCTTCGTAGCAGTCTATTTACCACCACAAACTGATGCTGGCACTAAGACCGCACTCAATGAGCTGTATAAGGCCATAAGTAAACAGGAAACGCTCATCCAGAGGTGGCGCTCCTATTGGCAGGGGACTTTAATGCAACTTAGTTTCTACCAGCATGTTAAATGAGCAACCAAAGGGGGAACAAAAACCGACAAACAGACAAAGCGTCAATACAGGACTAGGATTGAATCGTAATACACCACCGTATTACAGACTACAGAGGGAAGCACAGCCACGAGCTTCCCAGTGACACAAGCCTACTAGATGAGCTAAATTACTTCTATGCTCGCTTCGAGACAAGCAACACTGAAACATGCATGAGAGCACCAGCTGTTACGGACGACTGAGTGATCACGCTCTCCGCAGACAATGTGAGTAAGACCTTTTAAACAGGTCAACATTCACAAGGCCGCAAGGCCAGACAGATTACCAGGATGTCTACATCCAAGCATGCGCTGACCAACTGGCAAGTGTCTGCACTGATATTTTCAACCTCTCCCTGTCCGAGTCTATAATACCAATATGTTTCAAGCAGACCGCCATAGTCCCTGTGCCCAAGAACACTTAGGTAACCTGCCAAAAGGTTGCTGGATCGAATCCCCGAACTGACAAGGTAAAAATCTGTCATTCTGCCCCTGAACAAGGCAGTTAACCCACTGTTCCCCGGTAGGCCGTCATTGTAAATAAGAATTTGTGCTTAACTGACTTGCCTAGTTAAATAAAGGTTAAAAATTATGACAACCAACCTGTAGCACTCACGCCTGTAGCCATGAAGTGCATTGAAAGGCTGGTCATGGCTCACATCAACACCATTATCCCAGAAAACCTATACCCTCTCCAATTTGCATACTGCCCCAACAGATGATGCAATCTCTATTGCACTCCACACTGCCCTTTCACACCTGGACAAAAGGAACACATTTACATTTGAAGTCGGAAGTTTACATACACCTTAGCCAAATACATTTAAACTCAGTTTCACAATTCCTGACATTTAATCCTAGTAAAAATGCCCCGTCTTAGGTCAGTTAGGATCACCACTTTATTTTAAGAAATGTCAGAATAATAGTAGAGAGAATGATTTCTTTCAGCTTTATTTCTTTCATCACATACCCAGTGGGTCAGAAGTTTACATACACTCAATTAGCATTTGGTAGCATTGCCTTTAAATTGTTTAACTTGGGTCAAATGTTTTGGGTAGCCTTCCACAAGCTTCCCACAATAAGTTGGGTGAATGTCGGCCCATTCCTCCTGACAGCGCTGGTGTAACTGAGTTAGGTTTGTAAGCCTCCATGCTCACATGTGCTTTTTCAGTTCTGCCCACAAATTTTCTATAGGATGGAAGCTTCTAAAGCCATGACATAATTTTCTGGAATATTCCAAGCTGTTTAAAAAGGCACAGTCAACTTAGTTTTTGTAAACTTCTGACCCACTGGAATTGTGATACAGTGAATTATACGTTAAATAATCTGTCTGTAAACAATTGTTGGAAAAATTACTTGTGTCATGCACAAAGTAGATGTCCTAACCGACTTGCCAAAACTATAGTTTGTTAACAAGAAATTTGTGGAGTGGTTGAAAAACGAGTTAATGATTCCAACCTAAGTGCATGTAAACTTCAGATTTCAACTGTATGCGAGAATGCTGTTCATTGACTACAGCTCAGCGTTCAACACCATAGTGCCCTCAAAGCTTATCACTAAGCTAAGGACCCTGGGACTAAACACTCTCTGCAACTGGATCCTGGACTTCCTGAAGGGCCACCCACAGGTGGTAAGGATAGGTAACAACACATCCGCCATGCTGATCCTCAACACTGGGACCCCTCAGGGGTGCGTGCTCAATCCCCTCCTGTACTCCCTGTTCACTCATGACTGCATGGCCAGGCACGACACCATCATTAAGTTTGCCAATGACAAAACGATGAGACCGCGTATAGGGTAAAGGTCAGGGACCTGGCAGTGTGGTGCCAGGATAACAACCTCTCCCTCAACGTGATCAAGACAAAGGAGATGATTGTGGACTGCAGGAAGAGGACCAAGCACGCCCCCATTCTCATCGACAGAGCTGTAGTGGAACAGATTGAGGGCTTCAAGTTCCTTGGCGTCCACATCACCAACAACCTATCATGGTCCAAGCACACCAAGACTGTTGTGAAGAGGGCACGATAACGCTTATTCAGGAGACTGAAAAGATTTAGCATGAGTCCCCAGATCCTCAAAAAGGTCTACAGCTGCACCATCGAGAGCATCCTAACTGGTTGCGTCACTGCCTGGTATGGCAACTGCTCAGCAGCAAACCACAAGGCGCAACAGAGGGTAGTGCGTACGGCCTAGTACATTACTGGGGCCAAACTTCCTGCCATCCAGGACCTATATACTGGGCAGTGTCAGAGGAAGGGCCTAAAAATTGTCAAAGATTCCAGCCACCCTGTTCTCTCTGCTACCGCACGGCAAGCAGTACTTGAGTTCCAAGTCTAGGTCCAAAAGGCTCCTTAACAGCTTCCATCTCCAAGCCATTAGACTGCTAAACAGTTAATGGAGTGGCTACCCAGACTATTTGCATCAACCCCCTTTTTTTTTTTTTTTTTTTAATCGCTGCTGCTACTCGCTGTTTATTATCTATGCAGTAATTTTAGCCCTACCTACATGTACATTTACCTCGACTAACCTGTAACTCCGCACATGTGTACATTTAGTAGACAATCTTATCCAGAGAGACTTAGAGGAGCAATTGTGGTTAAGTGCCTTGCTCAAGGGCACATCAGAAGTTTGGGCTCGGGATTCAAACCAGCGACCTTTAAGTTACTGACGCAACAACACTCTTAACCGTTAAGAGCCCCTGTATATAGCTTCTTTAGTATTTTAATTGTGCTACTTATTTTATTACTTTATGTTTTACAATACTTTTTTAGCTAATATTTTCTTTAAAAATAAAAAAATATTCATTGTTGGTTAAGGGCTTGTAAGTAAGCATTTCACAGTAAGGTCTACACCTGTTGTATTCGGCGCATGTGACAAATTAACTCTGTTACGGCTGGGGGTTCCGCTTGCGGAACGTTTCCACAACATTCGGTGAAATAGCAGGGCGCGAAATTAAAAAGAAAATTGAAATATTTAACTTTCATACATTCACAAGTGCAATACACCAAATTAAAGCTTAACTTCTTGTTAATCTAGCCACCATGTCAGATTTAAAAAAGGCTTTATGGCAAAAGCAAACCATGCGATTATCTGAGGACAGCACCCCATCAAACAAACACATGACAATCATATTTCAACCCGCCAGGCGCGACACAAAACTCAGAAATAACGATATAATTCATGCCTTACCTTTGAAGAGCTTCTTCTGTTGGCACTCCAATATGTCCCATAAACATCACAAATGGTCCTTTTGTTCGATTATTTCCGTCGTTATATCTCCAAAATGTCAATTTATTTGGCGCATTTGATTCAGAAAAACACCGGTGCCAACTCGCCCAACATGACTACAAAATATCTAATAAGTTACCTGTAAACTTGTTCCAAACAACTTTCCTAATCCAACTTTAGGTATTTTAAAACATAAATAATCAATACAATTTAAGACGGGATAAACTGCGTTCAATACCGGACGAAAACAAAGTGAAGCACGTTCCAGGTCGCGTGCACTAGGCTGGACCCTCGTTCTGAATAGCCGTACTTCTTAATTTCTCTAAAGAAAAACATCAACCAATTTCTAAAGACTGTTGCCATCTAGAGGAAGCAATAGGAACTGCAACCAAGTGCCACAGAAATCTAGGTTCCCATAGAAAACTAATTGAAAACACAGTGAACTCAACAAACAAAAGAATTCCTGGATGGTGTCTTCGGGGTCTCGCCTGCCAAATAAGTTCTGTTATACTCACAGACATTATTTTAACAGTTTTAGAAGAGTGTTTTCTATCCACATCTACCAATTATATGCATATCCTAGCTTCTGGGCCTGAGTAGCAGGCAGTTTACTTTGGGCACGCTTTGCATACGAACATGAAAATACTGCCCCCTATCCCAAACAGGTTATTAAGGGCTTTTAAGTAAGCATTTCACAGTAAGGTCTACACCGGTTGTATTCAGCACGTGACAAATTAACTCAGCAAAAAAATAAACGTCCTCTCACTGTCAACTGCATTTATTTTTAGCAAACTTAAATATTTGTATGAACATGACAAGATTCAACAGACAAACTGAACAAGTTCCACAGACATCTGACTAACAGAAATGGAATAATGTGTCCCTGAACAAAGGGTGGGGTCAAAATCAAAAATAACAGTATCTGGTGTGGCCACCAGCTGCATTAAATACTGCAGTGCATCTCCTTCTCATGGACTGCAACAGATTTGCCAGTGCTTGCTGTGAGATGTTACACCACTTTTCCACTAAGGCACCTGCAAGTTCCCGGACATTTCTGGGGGGGGAGAATGGCCCTAGCCCTCACCCTCCGATCCAACAGGTCCCAGATGTGCTCAATGGGATTGAGATCCGGGCTCGTCGCTGGCCATGGCAGAACACTGAAATTCCTGTCTTGCAGGAAATCACGCACAGAATGAGCAGTACGGCTGGTGGAATTGTCATGCTGGAGGGTCATGTCAGGATGAGCTTGCAGGAAGGGTATCACATGAGGGAGGAGGATGTCTTCCCTGTAATGCACAGCATTGAGATTGCCTGCAATGACAACAAGCTCGCGGTGACACACCGCCACAGACCATGAGGGACCCTCCACCTCGATCCCGCTCAAGAGTACAGGCCTCGGTGTAACGCTCATTCCTTCGACGATAAACGTGAATCCGACCATCAGCCCTCGTGAGACAAAACCACGACTCGTCAGTGAAGAGCATTTTTTTGCCCGTGCTGTCTGGTCCAGCAATGATGGGTTTGTGCCCATAGGTGACGTTGTTGCCGGTGATGTCTGGTGAGGACCTGCCTTACAACAGACCTACAAGTCCTCAGTCCAGCCTCTCTCAGCCTATTGCAGACAGTCTGAGCCCTGATCGAGGGATTGTGCGTTCCTGGTGTAACTCGGGCAGTTGTTGTTGCCATCCTGTACCTGTCCCACAGGTGTGATGTTCGGATGTACCGATCCTGTGTAGGTGTTGTTACACGTGGTCTGCCACTGCGAGGACGATCAGCTGTCCCTCCTGTCTCCCTGTAGCGCTGTCTTAGGTGTCTCAAAGTACGGAAATGGCAATTTATTGCCCTGGCCACATCTGCAGTCCTCATGCCTACTTGCAGCATGCCTAAGGCATGTTTATGCGGATGAGCAGGGACCCTGGGCATCTTTCTGTTGTTTTTCAGACTCAGTAGAAAGGCCTATTTAGTGTCTTAAGTTTTCACAACTGTGACCTTAATTGCCTACCGTCTGTAAGCTGTTAGTGTCTTAACGACCGTTCCAGAGGTGCATGTTCATTAATTGTTTACGGTTCATTGAACAAGCATGGGAAGCAGTGTTTAAACCCTTTACAATGAAGATCTGTGAAGTTATTTGGATTTTTACGACTTATCTTTGAAAGACAGGGTCCTGAAAATGTGACGCTTCTTTTTTTGCTGAGTTTACAATTTGATTTGGCCCATGTGCAGGGACATGCATATGTCCAATGTAATCAGACAGACCGTCAAGCCCCCACCTCCACCCACTCCTTTAGGTGTAAGGGAAGCCTTCCTGTAAATCTACTGTCAAGATGGTGCTAACCAGATGGTGTTAAAGGCCTCCAACTATTCTAAGGTCGGGATTTCATCAGATGACGCTTTGTCCTCTATGCACCTTTTAAAATAAAATGTTCCTGCGTTGGCAGTAAACGCTGCAGATAGATGACACCATTAACCACAGTGACTATTCCTAGAGCCCCAGGTTTTCCCTGAAGGACAAGCTGCTTTAACCCCAGTAAATCCTCCAACCACACCAACCCTAGCCTGCACACTACCTCCCTGGCCAACAGATCCACACCCAGCCCCCTCTCACTCCTACCTCCCTGGCCAACAGATCCACACCCAGCCCCCTCTCACTCCTACCTCCCTGGCCAACAGATCCAAACCCAGCCCTCACACCTCCCTGGAAAACTCACTGAATCCAAACTGTGCCATGCTACAAGACTTATCTGACCTGGACACACATTCAGCTTCCTAGCAAGACATGAGTCTGTGTGTGTGTGTGTGTGTGTGTGTGTCTCTAACCTTTCAGGACCACCTCCAGTTCGTCTCGTAGGATGTCAAAGGTGCTGTATCGGGAGCTGGTCTCTGGGATGATGTTCTTCTTCAACCAGCCCCCACAGGCGTACTGGTAGAAGTTGTCACATGGGTCCACATTGGCATCCATGTTCTCTATCAGACGAGATGCTGCACACAGACAAATACAGCTCATATTCTACCTATGTATTTATGTATGTATGTATGTATGTATGTATGTATGTATGTATGTATGTATGTATGTATGTATGTATGTATGTATGCATGTATATTTACCTGACTGAGTGCAGTCCGCCGTGGTGCAGACACCATCTAAAAAGGGAAAAAAATATAAACCATCACTGCCAACTTAAAGGAGAATTGTTTTTTTTGTTTTTTTACAACCAAATCTCTATCTTTGATGTAATGGCATGTTATAGAAGCGTCCAAACACTTTTTTTTGCGATTTCACTTGGTTTTCAAGAGAGACTCGAGCGATACCTCTGTCCATTCTAGCAGCAGGCTACACGGAGAATGGAACTGCTGGATATCGGAAACAGCTGGAGTCGCACAAAAAGGAATTTAATGCTGCGGATAAAGTTCAGAATGACAATTTCATGTGTATAACATCTAAAGATCTGCATCACTATACTGAGAGAGTTTCTGTTTCTAAAAGGAAGGAGATGTTTATGGAGCGTTTGTTTATGTTTTCTCAGAGACCCCGTACTGCACAATGAGGAAATGGAGAAGAAAAAACATTTTTTTAAAGTGTCCAGACCCTTCTATAACATGCCACTTACATCAATAATAGAGATTTGGTTGTTTAAAAAAAATATATAAAATAATTGTAAAAAAAACTTTTACTTAAGGCACTCTAAATGTATATTACATTAGATAAATTAAAGATGGATCACACTGTCACAAACCTCAAGGTGCTACAGGAAGTAGATGCACATCTAAGTGAACGGAACTGAATGAAAAATGTTTGACTTGGTTAAATGGCTGAATGAACATTTGGCTCCTGAGAGCGCTTCATTTGTAATGAATGTTTGGCATAATCTACGTATAATCTTTGTTGATCCCCTTCTAGGAAATAACCAGGAGGGAAACCAGGAACTGTGCTTTGGTTTCCTGTGCAGTAATGAAGGGATTAGAATAGAACAGGGTTCTTGGTGAACATTTTGGTTTTTGCCCAACCACTACACAGCTGATTCAAATAACCAACTCATTATCAAGCTTTGGTCATTTGAGTCAGCGGTGTAGTGCCAGGGGAAGAAAACATCTCGTTCCTTTTCTCTGCTAATATGCTAATGTTGATAGTGATAATCAATAATAAAAAAAAAAATGTAACAGTTAAGTAGATGTTTTAAACATGAATGAAATGGTGGGTGGGCTCCAAATCAGACTTGGGGTAAATAATTACTCTTTCAGGCTGTTTTCTGTCAAACTCATTAGCTGCGTTTATACAGGCAGCCCAATAAGGATCTTTTTTTTCACTAATTGTCTTTGACCAATCAAATCAGCTCTGAAAAAGATCTGCTGTGGAAAGATCTGCTGTGATTGAACAAAAGACAAAAAATATATATCTGAATTGGGCTGCCTGTTTAAACGTGTTAGCGCCATCTCGACTGCTAGGGACGTCCCTAACCTTAACCCAATGCAAACGCTGCATTTTTGGATCAGCCTTCTGTGGCTAATTTCTGTTTTGATTATCACAAAATGGTCACCCCACACACACTGTACTGTCCTCCTCAGGCTGTGTTCAACCGTAATTAGGCAGACAGCCAAACTCCATTCAAAAACCATGTCAAGAGTCAGGATTAGGCTTTCTCCAAACCTCCAGTATTTAATGAAATGGTGTGAAACTTCAAAGAAAAATGCAATGAACATGCAGCTCAGACATTACCCATTGTGCAACATAAGCATTCTGTTGTAGGTTAGGTAAAAGCTGTATACAATAAGCATATTGAAATGAACAATGTTCTAAATTCAAACACTGCCCAAATAGACCTGTATGATAGCATAAGTCATGATGAGATCACATTCAGCAAGCGATGCCATCTGCCACATAGTCCTGCTGTGGCTATGCAAAGTTACAGAAAAACCATGCACAATTACAGAAAAAAAAAAATATATATCAATAAAAAGAATGTCCCTTGTCTGTCACGAATGTTGACAAAAATTACATTTGAACTTACTCTATCGATTGTTTGTGGGGTTTGTCCTTCAGTGGGTTGAAATTTGAGACAAAATATCCACAGGAAAGCATAATTAAACCGACTTCAAAACTCAGGTCTCTGTGTGTTTGCTCATGCACAAGACGATGGTACACGCAGACGATGCATACCACCCGTAGTCTTGCAGGTGTTTGTGGTTTTGCGCGTGTCAGGTCATAGAAATGCCAACTCCAGTTCCGGCGTCGCGCTCTAAGTTGGGTAAATAATACCTTCCTGTGGATATCTTGTTTCAAATTTAAACCAACTGAAGGACCAACTGTACAGACAACTGGCAGAGTAAGTTCAAAATGGAATCACATTCAACATTCTGGCTTGAAAAGGAAACTTTCCACAGTTTTGCAGTGCTTTGTTTAAGACTGAATCCCAAGAATTGGTATCACAGTCTGATTTATTAGGCAAGCTGCTACTCAGCAAAACAACTGACATAAAACCCAAACAACAACATCCTCTGAAGATAATAACTTCTGATATAGCAAGATGAACATACAGACAACATGTTAGACTTACAGACAATGCTTTCGCAGGCAGACACAACAAGGATGGCTAGAGATACCCCGGAATACATCTTCCTGTGATGAAGTGTGGTCAACTGATCCCAATGGAGCACATACCAAAATACCATAGAATAAAAAGCAATTAACAAGATGTAGTAGAACAAGCGTCGAGCAGGTGGCGCTAAAAATCGCAACACCATAATGAGGCAGAACACGCACAGTGACGCACACAGAGCGGTGCGGCAACTCTTGTGGTAAACTAGCTCCCTGTTTGCATCCTGCCTGCTGTGACTGTTTAAAAAAATGGATCCACTATAGTAGGCTGGGCAAGATTTCTGGACTATTATCAAAATCAATAAACCGTAGCACGTTTTGGGGCTTGTTCAGTGGCTTTTTACCTTGTTTTTTTGCTTAAAAAAGGGCAATACCAATGTCTACCACGGGCGGCTGGTGACACCTTAATTGGGGAGGATGGGCACATAGTAATAATATATGCCATTTAGCAGATACTTTCATCAAAGTGCCTTATGACTTATAGAAGTGACTGCATCCATTTTAAGTATGGTTAGTCCCAGGAATTGAACCCACAATCCTGACGTTGCAAAATCCGTGCTCCATCACCACCACGCTTGACCGTTGGTATGAGGTTCTTACTGTGGAAGGCAGTGTTTGGATTTTCACCAGACATAATGGGACCCTTCTCATCCAAAAAGTAGACAAGTTTTCCAAAAAGCTCCTGGATGATCATCAACACTCTTGGAAGAATTTTCTATGGACAGATGAGTCAAAGTATAACATTTTGGACAAAATGGGTCCCATTATGCCTGGCCAAAACCAAACACTGCATTCCACAGTAAGAACCTCATACCAACAGTCAAGCATGGTGGTGGTAGGGTGATGGTTTGAGGATGGTTTGCTGCCTCAGGACCTGGACAACTTGCCTTAATAAAAAGGAACCATGAATTCTGGTGTGTAACAAATAATTCCATAGGACAATATCAGGCCATTTGTCTGTGAGCTGAAGCACAGCAAGACAATAATCCAAAACACACAATCAAGTCTACATGAAAATGACTAAAAAGCAACACATTTGATGGTTTGGAATGGCCTAGTCAAAGTCCAGACCTAATCCCAATTGAGATGTTGTGGTAGGACTTGAAACAAGCAGTTTCAAAAAAGTTCTGCATGGAAAAAAGTGGGCAAAAGTTCCTCCACAGCGACATGAGAAACTGATCACCAACTACAGAAAGCGTTTGGTTGGAGTCATTTCAGCTAAAGGTGGCACAACCAGTAATTGAGTGAAAGGGGAGAAGAAAAAAAATGACAGAGGCATTGGGTGTTGCATAACGTTGTTTATGAAATATGTAATTGTTGTGACATTTGTTCACTCAGGTTCCCTTTATCAGATCTTCTACACAAAACCTAATATTAGATAACATTCAGTATCCAAAACAAGCAAAAGTAGAGAAAATTAGAAAGTGGGCAAATACTTTTTCACAGCATTGTACATCTACCTCTGTGCCAAATTTGGTTTACTAGGGAGTCCATATTTTCAGCTGGACCCCACACCACTATTATACAGAGAGATTATTTTTCATTCCTCCACACTAACAGACATGGTAAATAGTGTTTTTTGTGGTAACTAGTTCCTTAACAAAGTCCTACAATTTCAGAAGGATAAAATTGACCCATTGGCACTTTCACGGTTAAATAGAACCCTTTTGAAATCATTTATTTTCATAAATCATAACTCGAATTTATAGCCCAGTGTCAAAACACCAAATTCATAATCAAAATACTGAAATAGGTTGTTATAATTTGAAAATGTAACATAAAAATTACTCTACACATACAGGTGTCTCATTTGTGTTCAGATGACTTCCTGTAATCAACGTACTCGTCGCCTCATTAGTTAGCTTTCGAGCTGGGGCGATCGGCTAAGAGGCTTGAGGAGGACAGTCACGTGTGTTTTTGAGGCAGAGGTCCCGAGTTCACGCCAGGTATGGGATGAATCGAGAGGAAATTGTACTCGCTAAGCAAGCAGTGTGATGTCCTTTACACATGCAAATGAATCACACACATTGATATGGTATTAAAATCAATGGAACATGGACAGTTTGCTGCTGTTACTCTTTTAAAACAGACAAACCACAAAGAGCTTGGGTATACTAAATATATACTACACAACCTGTAGGGGTCGTCCCCTTCTGGGACAATTTTTTACAGCATATAGTCAATATAAAAAAGGAAACGCAACACTTTGTTGATGGGAAAATTTCAACAAATCATCTCTCCACAGGTAGTTGTAAATAGGGACAGGTGTTGGCTCTCATTTGACTGATAGCTTGACTGTCAAATCCCACCATTTGTTTGTGGCCAACAACTTTTAGAAATGAGCCGATTTCTCCTTGCCAATTGAGTTTGAAAATTACAACAGCGCTGCCACGGAGAGTCGCGTATGAAAAGTCAACGGTACTTAACCAAAGATATGAATCTGTTTAAAGAAAACAATTTAGGGTCATCGTTAGGACTATAACGGTTTACATTAATATCACCAATCTGAAGTAAAAAAACTTTTTTTTTTTTTAAATGGATGTGTAATACCACTCAGTTTTGTGGTGAAAATGAGAACTTGCAAAATATATCCTGAACAAAAATAAACATAACATGTAAAGTGTTGGTCCCATGTTTCATGAGCTGAAATGAAAAAAATCCCCAAAATGTTCCATATGCACAAAAAGCTTATTTCTCTCAGATTTTGTTTACATCCCTGTTAGTGAGCATTTCTCCTTTGCAAAGATAATCCATCCACCTGACAGGTGTGGCATATCAAAAATCTGATTCAACAGCATAATCATTACACAGGTGCACCTTGTGCTGGGGATAATAAAATGTGCAGTTGACACACAACGCAATGGCACAAATGCCTCAAGTTGAAGGAGTGTGCAATTGACATGCTGACTGCAGGAATGTCCACCAGAGCTGTTGCCAGAAAATGTAATGTTAATTTCTCTACCATTAACTGCCTCTAACGTCGTTTTAGAGAATTTGCCAGATCGTCCAAATCGGCCTCACAAACGCAGACCATGTGTAACCACGTCAGCTCAGGACCTCCATATCAGTACTGAGGAGTATCTGTCTTCAATGAAGCCCTTTTGCGGGGAAAAACTCATTCTGATTGCTCCCTAGTGGGTGGGCCTGGCTCCCTAGTGGGTGGACCTATGCCCTCCTCTATGCACCCCTGCCCAGTCATGTGAAATCCATAGATTAGGGCCTAATGAATTTATTTCAATTGACTGATTTTCTTCTGTGAACTGTAACGCCGTAAAATCTTTGAAATTGTTGCGTTTATATTTTTGTTCAGTATAATAACTAGAAAATGTCCACATTAGGGAAATTAGCTCAATATATAATAATTTTATATCGATAACATTAAATAGAAAGTTAGTGAACAGCTACTTTATATTAGGGGCAGGGTTCTAGACACCTTTCTTCCAAAGACCAGTAGGACAACTAAGATGGTAACCTATGAAACTAAGATGGTAACCTATGATTAAAAAAGTAAGCTATTTCATCTAACATATCCAGGAAATGCTGATTTATATTGATGTGCAACCTGTCAAAGTAGGATCCAGAATTATCAGAATTTTTTTTTGCTCTTCATAGAATTTGCCACCATCTGTGTGCATATTGGCCTGTAGGCAATATTAAACACTACCTGTAGAAGTGGGAACTCAAAACACTTAGATAGATTGCTAACTCTAAATATAAGATATTGTTGCTATATAGCCATGATGGCTAATTGGTTCATCTAAATCAGTAAAATGTAGGCTTATGTCCGACAAAGACTTTCCAGCAATAGTCCTAGGTTACCTATTCACTGCAAAATGGCATGCTCTGCTCCACTCTGCGGGTGCATCAAAATCACACTAGGCTACAGCCTACTCTGGCTGTGAAGTGGTACTCACAGAAAGCTCTCTGTAACTAGAACAACAGTAGTTGCTTTGAAAACTGTCTTTTTCCCCACAATTGCATTTGAGCAAAGGTCATACGCTTGTTTCTTCTCATAATGTATCTCTCCCTCCTCTGTGAGCACAATGGGGAGAGGGAGTGAGAGTGGCTCACTCACACAGCAGCCGACAGTGAAACAGGGACAAGGCTGATACTTTCATAGCAGGCATCATCATAGCAGGCATCATCAACGCTCCATAGGCTATTACTGGTGTTGACCAAATCATGGTTTTAAATCTACAGGAACGTTATGTAGCAAAATAACTGAAAATTCCCAAAATACTTCAGTAAGAAGGTAACGTCTGTAATTTTCAGTTAATCTGAGACTTGTCAGAATCTGGCTATATGATGCAGGGGGGAAAGTGGGAGGTTGGAGCGAGACAACAAATTCAAAGACAGCCTATTTCTCGGTCCTCAAGGGGAGAGAGAGAGACAAATATCTAGTCCATTGTTTACTATTAAACTCCACACTAGTGTTGTTTAACACTTCATAAAGCAGTTTGTGTTTCTTAACCAGGCAAAGCTAAAGAGTAGGCTGGTGACTGGTGGTTTCAGACGAGCCTGCCTGTCCACACTCATTGCTTGCTCACCAGCTGATGTATGCTGCATGTACCAGGTGTGGAGCGTCATTTCCACTGCTAGAGAACAGAACCCATCGCTGCTGCACACACAGTGCTAATATTCTGCTTATCATTTTAGCCTATCCAGTCCAAGTGCAAATAGTCACGAGAAGGAGGTTTGAGTCGCCAATGGTCGAGAAGGATGACCTGGCTTCCACAATCACCCAACCTCAAACCAGTTGAGATGGTTTGGGATGAATTGGACCACAGAATGAAAAAAAGCAGCAACAAGTGCTTAGTATATGTGGAAACTCCTTCAAGACTGTTGGAAAAGCATTCCAGGTGAAGCTGGTTGAGAGAACGCCAAGAGAGCACAAAGCTGTCATCAAGGCAAAAGGTGGCTACTTAGAATCTAAAAATATATTTTGATTTGTTTAACACTTTCTTGGTTACTACATGATTCCATATGTGTTATTTCATAGTTTTGATGTCTTCACTATTATTCTACAATGTAGAAAATAGTAAAAATAAAAACCCTTGAATAAGTAGGTGTCCAAACTTTTGACTGGTACTGAATATAATAATTCAGTATAAACAATAGACTTGTCTGTAAAAAACTGCAACCTGCACTTGTATGTGTTGTGCCGAAGATCTCCCCCTGCCAGGACCCCCCCCCCCCCGTGAACGCACACACACTCAATTCTTCATTGCTGCGACTTGCTTGCTAGTTGAGATTTCTGCTTTTCACTCCGTTGTCCGTTTCAGCCTGCATTTTACTGATCTTAGTAGCAGAAAGCAGGTTTCATTTGTGTCCTTCAAGGCAGCTGTCAATGATCACGTTGGGCTGCATTTAATGTATTATGACAGTTTGATTGCGGGAGAGGCACTAGTAATGTCTGCAAGTCGCAGCAATGAAGAATTGAGTGTGTGCGTGTTCGCGTGGGGGGGGGGGGGATCTTCAGCACAACACCGGCACCTCCCGATTTACAAATTAACCACTAATATTGACGAGTTAGTAAAGAAAGAGAAATATATATTTTTAAATTGGCTTCTTCTATATAAACAGGTCCTGCCTCTCGCTAAATAGCAGAACGCAGATTATTCAGTCGATGTTCTTATTGGTTCTTGACTATGTCGACATCATCTACGTGAACACAGCTGCCACTTCATTAAAGCCGTTAGATGCAGGTTATCATAGCGCACTGCAACTTATTACAGGCTACATTTTGAGTATTCATCCCTGCATTACTAGAAAGTTGGTTGGCCCTCTATGATGTCACGTAGGTTGATACAGTGCCATGTTTTCATTCATAAAGCCCTTTTACCATAAGTCCCACTGTTCGTAATGTCTTTACTAAACTTGAGACATACGAGTCACCACCCACGGTCTGAGGGATGGTTACCTCTTGAAATTCCTTTGGTTTCTACTGAGTTAAGTAAATCAGATTTGAGGTTTTCTTGCACCTTATTTGTGGAATAATCTTCAACATGTTCTTAAATGTGATGTTCTGGTGCCTCTAGGGTAATTCAGAAAGCTGATTGAGGACCTTATTACTGATCAATGTGTTTGTTTTTATTATAACCATATTTTCTTTCTGCTTGCATTTTGTATTTATATTGATGTGTGTATTTTCTGTCATTTCTGTAATTCATCTGCAAAATAGACCTTGGTCTCACTCAGTATGACTCTCTGATAAAATAACAAGGTTAAATAAATAGTAGACAGTAGTAGAACTCTACTAAAGGAAACAGTAGTGCCGGTCAGATAGTAGTCGTCAGTAGAACACTTTATGACTGCTGTCAAACTGCTGGGATATCTTAATCCCACTATCTGAAAACAATAAAGTGGTGCCTTTCAGTACCAATCAGTTCTCTCACTATCAATCATTACTCACCAACATCACCTGCTGCACACTGTCACATTTGGGATAATCTAATCAACAGTCACGTACTGCCCATGTTTAGTTATCCATTGTCATGGATTAGTAAACATGAAGACGTCATGTCTCCGTGTCTGTAACTAAATCAGTGTGAACAGTGACCTCGTTCTATTTTATTCCCACAACCCCATTCATAGCTCCTATCACAGTGTTTATTGGCCTGTAAAGGACTAGGAAGGCTCCATCTCCAATGGCCGTAAAGCTCTCAACAAGCTTCACATTTATTTACATTTTATTGAACCTTTATTTAACTAGGCAAGTCAGTTAAGATCAAATTCTTATTTACAATGACGGCCTACCCCTGGCCAAACCCTATCGACGCTGGGCCAATTGGGCGCCGCCCTATGTAACTCGGGAGTGATACATCCTGGAATCTAACCAGCTTCTGTAGTGACGTCTCTAGCACTGAGATGCAGTGGGATTCAGTATTCAGGCCACTACTGGCCGTCCCTGTAGTGACGTCTCTAGCACTGAGATGCAGTGGGATTCAGTATTCAGGCCACTACTGGCCGTCCCTGTAGTGACGTCTCTAGCACTGAGATGCTGTATTCAGGCCACCACTGGCCGTCCCTGTAGTGACGTCTCTAGCACTGACATGCAGTGGGATTCAGTATGCAGGCCACTACTGGCCATCCCTGTAGTGACGTCTCTAGCACTGAGATGCAGTGGGATTCAGTATGCAGGCCACTACTGGCCATCCCTGTAGTGACGTCTCTAGCACTGAGATGCAGTGGGATTCAGTATGCAGGCCACTACTGGCCATCACTAACAACCTGTTGAAAACCCTGCACCTCAGTGGGATTCAGTATGCAGGCCACTACTGGCCATCCCTAACAGCCTGTTGAAAACCCTGCACCTCAGTGGGATTCAGTATGCAGGCCACTACTGGCCATCCCTAACAGCCTGTTGAAAACCCTGCACCTCAGTGGGATTCAGCATTCAGGCCACTACTGGCCATCCCTAACAACCTGTTGAAAACCCTGCACCTCAGTGGGATTCAGCATTCAGGCCACTATGGGCTTTAACGCTCCCCTTGAGCTGACAAACTTTAAGGGGGTAATCTGCAGTTTGAACAATAATAAAGCCCTGCTACACTGTTTTGGTAAAAAGCTGTGGGATAGGGGCTGGAGAAATGTAACCACTTTCAAATTCATTAACAGATCTATGGATGCAAGGCCTGACCATCCATGATATCCATGTTTTAAGGGAAAGGGGGAACAATGCATTCATCTGAAATGTGTCTTCTGCATTTAAGCCAACCCCTCTGAATCAGAGAGGTGCGGGGGGCTGCCTTAATCAACATCCACGTCTTCATCGCCCAGGGAACAGTGGGTTAACTGCCTTGTTCAGAACAACATATTTTTACTTTGTCAGCTCGGGGATTGGACCCAGCAACCTTTCGGTTACTGGGCCAATGCTCTAGCCACTAGGCTACCTGCCTCTAGCCACTAGGCTACCTGCCTCTAGCCACTAGGCTACCTGCCTCTAGCCACTAGGCTACCTGCCGCCCAGCTATTTAGTGTTTGTTTACAACTTAAATATTTACAAACATAGGAGCAAAACAATCTTATATTTTGTGTTCTAAATGGGGTACAACAGTTGACCTAAGCTAATGAGAGTATCAAAATGGGTAACGTTAGATATCATTAATATAAAAGTTTTCAAAAATGTAGTAACGCATATTGCCCCTTCGAAGTCTGAAAGCCACATATTAAAATGTGCCATAACATTTCACTTAACTGTATGTTTTAGGGTCGTCGCTGACAGGAAGTAGGCTATACAAGCGCACAAGATTGCAACCGTATGAATAGTAAACAGATTTTTTTTCAATAGCACATCATATCACCATAACATCTGTTGAGATGGCTAAATGCTCTTTACATAACGTTTTAACTCCATTTGATTTGACTGTCTAACTGATTGATAGATTCATTGCTTGCTTGATAGATAGACAGTGATTGCTCTATGAGTTTCTCCACTCACCACTGTCAGTCTTCTTTGTGGCGAAAAGGACAATGAGGGCCAATATGACGATGAAGAGGAGGGAGACGATGGTGAGCAGGCCGATCTCCAGAGAGGTCCAGCGGGGCTTCTTAGCCGATTTAGGGGGGACGGTCTCCACCATGCTCAACACTCCTTCAGCTGCTGGCTGTAACGACTCACCTGAGGGGAGACAAAGAAGGTTAACTCTGAAATAATCTCCTTGAAGAATATAAACCAACTAAACATCTCATAGAAAGATGTGGCAACAACTCAGCTGTAAAAATAAAAGGCCAACCGTCCCATCCCCGTCCCCCCAACAACACAATAAAGGTCAACCCCCCCCCCCAACAACACAATAAAGGTCAACCCCCCCCCCCCAACAACACAATAAAGGTCAACTCCCCCCCCCCCCCAACAACACAATAAAGGTCAACCCCCCCCCCCCCAACAACACAATAAAGGTCAACCCCCCCCCCCCCCCCCCAACACACACAATAAAGGTCAACCCCCCCCCCCAACAACACAATAAAGGTCAACCCCCCCCCCAACAACACAATAAAGGTCAACCCCCCCCCAACAACACAATAAAGGTCAACCCCCCCCCAACAACACAATAAAGGTCAACCCCCCCCCCAACAACACAATAAAGGTCAACCCCCCCCCAACAACACAATAAAGGTCAACCCCCCCCCAACAACACAATAAAGGTCAACCCCCCCAACAACACAATAAAGGTCAACCGTCCCCAACAACACAATAAAGGTCAACCCCCCCCCAACAACACAATAAAGAGAGAGAAGTGGAAGGGAAAAGATTGAGAATGAGAGATGAATAGAGAGAGAACGAGAGAAAAACAGAGAGAGATAAGTAGCTAAATTCTAAAAGAAAGACAAGGAAAGGGAGGGGGTCACACAGTAAGGTACAAACCTTACAAAAGTCCACAAAAATGGTCCAGATGAAAATATACTACCCTACCTTGTAATGTGTAGCAGAAGAATACAGGCTCCAGAACCAGAAAAGATCAGCTCTGCCTCTCACCAAGTTGTAGTTCAACTCTTCAGCAAAGTGCACGTAGCAAGTAGTAAACTCTTCCTTAGCAGGCAATTAATCCTTGATCCCCGCTTGTCAAGCACACACACACGTTTACAAGCTGGTTCAGTGACCCGAGTCTGCAGAAGGGAGGCTCCTGCTGTTAGCTGGCTGAGATGAGAGCACCCATCCAGGGGACAAAGTCTCTCTGCCTCCCTTACACACACACACACACACACACACACACACACACACACACACACACACACACACACACACACACACACACACACACACACACACACACACACACACACACACACACACACACACACACACACACACACACACACACACACACGATATCTACTTGAAGTAAGGCGTCAGAACGGCTGAATGCGTAGACGGAACAACACTCTCCGTTACTGTTCTACACCTGTAACCTGGACCTATTAAGTGCCTAATGTCAGGCGCATTAGGAGGACAGATAATTGGCCATTACAACAAGGAAGCAGAGAAGACCAGACACTCTGCTTTAGCTGGAACTCATGATAATTCAGATGCTAACTGTTAGATGTGCCATCTCCTCAGGCATCATGTGAACGCTTATGCATTCATTCCTATTCCATCATCCCAGTTGGCTCCAGTTCAATGATTGACTGCCAGGAGTGGCATGTCAGTGCAGCTATATATATTACCTGGAAGAAATGCATTCCATAGGCTGATAATACACAGACAGACAGGAGATCCACAGACACAGATAGAGAAATATGGAGGGATGAGGGTCAATGGGTATTCTGAAAAGAGAAGTGGAGAGAGGCAGAGAGAGAGAGAGGGAGGCAAGGGGAGAGACAGGCAGGGGGAGGCAGAGAGAGGCAGGGGGAGGCAGAGAGAGGCAGAGAGAGAGAGAGGCAGGGGAGGCAGAAAGAGAGAGAGGCAGGGGAGGCAGAGAGAGAGAGAGGCAGGGGAGGCAGAGAGAGAGAGAGGCAGGGGAGGCAGAGAGAGAGAGGCAGGGGAAGAGAAAGAGGCAGGGGAGGCAGAGAGAGAGAGGCAGAGGAAGAGAAAGAGAGGCAGAGGAAGAGAAAGAGAGGCAGAGGAAAATCAGCATTGTTTGACCTACTAATTAGAGCTTACTGTTACTCTAGCCTGCATACTGCACAGCACATAAAACTGTTTCCACACACACACACACAGAAAGGGATTACATATGGTGACGACAGCAGCCATGTGTGCTTTCACAATGTCACACCACGAGGTGTATGTTGAGGGGGGGGGGTTTGGGGTCTTGATATGGGGGGGTGCTACATGAGTGTGTGTGTGTGTGTGTGTGTGTGTGTGTGTGTGTGTGTGTGTGTGTGTGAGAGAGTCATAATCCTGCCAGGCACGTCAAGTCTAAGCACTAGGATAGAATGACGTCTGACATATGCAAGAGGTGGGGGGGAAGAGGGAGAGATGTAAGAAGAGAGATGGCAGTTAGCATGTAGGAGTGAGACAGTGGGCCCTCTTACTGTAGGAGTGACTTGTAGGCAGCACTTTTAGTAGGACTATGTCTCACACACAGAAGCATGCACGCACCACACACACTGTTTCGCACACACCTCTGTTGGTGTGTGACGCGTGGGGGCTCCAGATGGGTTTAAGGCTCCACACACAGGCTTTATTTATGATTGTTGTCTGTTACTCTGATGAATGTGAAACATCGCAATGAGACCTCAAAAACCCCTTTAAAATGAAAGTCATGTTTCATTGTAACCACAACACACACACGTAACTTAAGCCTATTCCCAGAAGTTACGGTTCCACTAAGACATTATTGTTAACCATCAAAATGTCCAGATGATAAAAAGTTTAAATTACTGAAATTAATCCTTTGAATAATGGCTAAAGACTATAAAACCATGTAGTCTGAACCCAACACCTACAGGGAATCATTACAATGGAAACGAACATATGTCCATGACTGTCCCCAACACAACAACTCAAACTGGATTTTATTTATAGAAATGACAGAGCTGGAATGAAAATATGTTCACATGTTTTTTGTTTTTTTTAAAGATCCATCACAAAACACATTCTAGTCTGTACGAAGCATGTCCGAATAGAAAACTAGTCCTATTAAAACATCTATTTTGTGAGCAAAAAATAAATAAAAATTAAAAAAAATCTGTCTACAATTATGACATCAATAAACACATGATCATATCTGGCGAGAGACTGAATGACCAAGGAAATGGAGCCGAATGGGTTTCTGCGACTGAGTTCATTTCCTAACTGTTGCACATCAAAACAAGAGTAAAGAAAACTCAATGGGACGACATGATGATCAACCGGTGAATGCCACTTGTCCCACACACAGACCAAGCATCAAACAGCAATATTTAGAATAGATTTGGCACCGTGTAACCGACTTACCAGGTATCTCTGTCAATTTTCGATCGATGATGTATATGGGCATTACATCAACCAATCAAACGTCTATCAAAGTCAATCAGATGCGCGGAGGGAATACGACCTGGAAATGGATGTTGGTGAGAATGTAGGCTTCCTGTTTATATTAGTTTATTAGGATCCCCATTAGCTACTGCACGTGCAGCATCTACTCTTCCTTTCTCGCTGCCAGTCTGTGGATTTCAAGAACAATCCGCCTCGCTCTTCCCTTGCTGGCAAAGAACGTGAACACACGTTTATCTCGCCTACCTGTTAACTCCACGAGCCTACACCACCCCCGAGCCAGAGTCCAAGACAGTTGTATTTCTATTCTAGATCTATTGAACGGACGCTTCAGCGAGAAATGTAAGATAAATCAACGGAAAGTCTAATGACCGGCGAGTAAACGTGTGACCTGTCAGTGAAGTATCCCGGTGAAGTTCCCACTTAGCGGTTACCGATACGTTGCCTCTCTTTAAGGCAGCGTTTAGAAGTGAGCCTGTCAACGGAGCGGCGAGTAGATGAGGAGCGCCCCACAAGTCGCTCCTAAATAGCTGGTGCGAGCGGATTGCGCCATGAGCGAATAGGCTGCCTATACCGCAGTTCGGTCACTGATATGATGATGGTTACTCCTTGCATTATTCGTTGATCAAACTCCCCTTTCTCAATAACTTGCAAGTTGCAACGAACCTTGGATCGGGGGGGCAGGCTAAAATTGTGTTGTGCAATGACCTTCATTGACTCGTCCTTAGTCTATATCTACAACCATGTTTCCCATCCACAGTTTTTATGTGAATAAAGTCATAAGGTATAAAAATGACAGCAGTGATGGAAACAGGTAGTTTCGGTACAATTTCAATAAATGCCAACAGATCATTTGTTCGTTCGACATAGTGGGATCTTTTTGGTTTGGTAAAATTAATTGTGCGAGAAATGATGGTAGAAACGCCTTTAGGTGCAAGTATTGATATTATAACCATCAGAGCCGGAAGGCCCTATACGCTCCCTACGCAAGTTGCGTAGTGCCCCGCAAATTACGCAATGGCCTCCCCCTCGTGTCAAAGCGGGTGTCAATGTTTACAACTTCGATGAGAGGATGAAGCGGAACTATAACTAGGTCAAAGCGGAACTATAACTAGGTCAAGAAAAGAGAAAAAAAAACACCATGAGAGTGAAGAGTGAAATACGGGAACAGCAATCAAGTAAACGTGTGTTCTCTACTGAAAGAGCTGCTTCCTGTGATTGGCCCTCCTATGTTGAACATAATAAACGGCTCTCTATCCACCGGATGTGTACGAAACTCACTAAAAGTGGCAGTAATAAAGCCTCTCTTGAAAAAAACCAAAAGCTTGACCCAGAAAATATAAAAAACTATCGGCCTATATCGAATCTCCCATTCCTCTCAAAAATGTTAGAAAAAGCCGTTGCGCAGCAACTCACTGCCTTCCTGAAGACAAACGATGTATACGAAACACTTCAGTCTGGTTTTAGACCCCATCATAGCACTGAGACTGCACTTGTGAAGGTGATAAATTACCTTTTAATGGCGTCAGACCGAGGCTCTGCATCTGTCCTCGTGCTCCTAGACCTTAGTGCTGCTTTTGATACCATCGATCACCACATTATTTTGGAGAGATTGGAAACCCAAATTGATCTACACGGACAAGTTCTGGCCTGGTTTAGATCTTATCTGTCGGAAAGATATCAGTTTGTCTCTGTGGATGGTTTGTCCTCTGACAAATCAACTGTAATTTCTGGTGTTCCTCAAGGTTCCGTTTTGGGGCCACTATTGTTTTCACTATATATTTTACCTCTTGGTGATGTCATTCGGAAACATAAAGTCAACTTTCACTGCTATGCGGATGACACACAGCTGTACATTTCGATGAAACATGGTGAAGCCCCAAAATAGCCCTCGCTGGAAGCCTGTGTTTCAGACATAAGGAAGTGGATGGGTGCAAATGTTCTACTTTTAAACTCGGACAAAACAGAGATGCTTGTTCTAGGTCCCAAGAAACAAAGAGATCTTCTTTTGAATCTGACAATTAATCTTGATGGTTGTACAGTCGTCTCAAATAAAACTGTGAAGGACCTTGGCGTTACTCTGGACCCTGATCTCTCTTTTGACGAACATATCAAGATTGTTTCAAGGACAGCTTTTTTCCATCTGCATAACATTGCAAAAATCAGAAACTTTCTGTCCAAAAATGATGCAGAAAAATTAATCCATGCTTTTGTCACTTCTAGGTTAGACTACTGCAATGACCTACTTTCCAGCTACCCGGATAAAGCACTAAATACACTTCAGTTAGTGCTAAACACGGCTGCTAGAATCTTGACTAGAACCAAAAAATGTGATCATATTACTCCAGTGCTAGCCTCTCTACACTGGCTTCCTGTTAAGGCAAGGGCTGATTTCAAGGTTCTACTGCTAACCTACAAAGCATTACATGGGCTTGTTCCTACCTATCTTTACGATTTGGTCCTGCCATACATACCTACACGTACGCTATGGTCGCAAGATGCAGGCCTCCTTACTGTCCCTAGAATGTCTAAACAAACAGCTGGAGGCAGGGCTTTCTCCTATAGACCTCAATTTTTATGGAATGGTCTGCCTACCCATGTGAGAGACGCAGACTCGGTCTCAACCTTTAAGTCTTCATTGAAGACTCATCTCTTCAGTAGGTCCAATGATTGAGTGTAGTCTGGCCCAGGAGTGTGAAGGTGAACGGAAAGGCACTGGAGCAACGAACCGCCCTTGCTGTCTCTGCCTGGCCGGTTCCCCTCTCTCCACTGGGATTCTCTGCTTCTAACCCTATTACGGGGGCTGAGTCACTGGCTTACTGGTGCTCTTCCATGCCGTCCCTAGGACGGGTGCGTCACTTGAGTGGGTTGAGTCACTGACATGGTCTTCCTGTCCGGGTTGGCGCCCCCCCTTGGGTTGTACCGTGGCGGAGATCTTTGTGGGCTATACTCGGCCTTGTCTCAGGATGGTAAGTTGGTGGTTGAAGATATCCCTCTAGTGGTGTGGGAGCTGTGCTTTGGCAAAGTGGGTGGGGTAATATCATGCCTGTTTGGCCCTGTCTGGGGGTATCATCGGATGGGGCCACAGTGTCTCCCGACCCCTCCTGTCTCAGCCTCTAGTATTTATGGTGAAGTAGTTTATGTGTCGGGGGGCTTGGGTCAGTCTGTTATATCTGGAGTATTTATCCTGTCTTATCCAGTGTCCTGTGTGAATTTAAGAATGCTCTTATGAACACGTGAACATGCGTTCATATGTGCGTGCACGAAATGTAACTCGCACTTTCCAGCAGCAACCTCTGTGGGGACCAGTCCAGACAATATATAGGCGTGATGGCAGTCCTCATAGGCGCACATCATTTTAAAACAAGACAATGATTATCTAGTAAATTCAATTCAAGGGGCTTTATTGACATGGGAAACATATGTTTACATTGCCAAAGCAAGTAGATAATAAGATAAAGTGAAATAAACAGTAAACATTACACTCACAGAAGCACCAAAGCAATAAAGACATTACAAATGTCATTATGTATATATACAGCGTTGTAACGATGTGCAAATGGTTAAAGTACAAAAGAGAAAATAAATCAACATAAATATGGGTTGTATTTACAATGGTGTTTGTTCTTCACTGGTTGCCATTTTCTTGTGGCAACAGGTCACAAATCTTGCTGCTGTGATGGCACACTGTGGTATTTCACCCAGTAGATATGGGAGTTTATCAAAACCAAGTTTGTTTTCAAATTCTTTGTGGATCTGTGTAATCTGAGGGAAATATGTGTCTCTAATATGGTCATACATTTGTCAGGAGGTCAGGAAGTGCAGCTCAGTTTCCACCTCATTTTGTGGGCAGTGTGCACATAGCCTGTCTTCTCTTGAGAGCCAGGTCTGCCTATGGCAGCCTTTCTCAATAGCAAGGCCATGCTCACTGACACTGAGTCTGTACATAGTCAAAGCTTTCCTTAAGTTTGGGTCAGTCACAGTGGTCAGGTATTCTGCCACTGTGTACTCTCTGTTTAGGGCCAAATAGCATTCTAGTTTGCTCAGTTTTTTGTTAATTCTTTCCAATGTGTCAAGTAAATATATTTTTGTTTTCCCGTGATTTTGTTGGGTCTAATTGTGTTGCTGTCCTGGGGCTCTGTGGGGTCTGTTTGTGAACAGAGACCCAGGACCAGCTTGCTTAGGGGACTCTTCTTCAGGTTCATCTCTCTGTAGGGTGGCTTTGTTATGGAGGGTTTGGGAATCGCTTTCGTTTTAGGTGGTTGTAGAATTTAACGTATCTTTTCTGGATTTTGATAATTAGCGGGTATCGGCCTAGTTCTGCTCTGCATGCATTATTTATTTTTTTACGTTGTACACAGAGGATATTTTTGCAGAATTCTGCATGTAGAGTCTCAATTTGGTGTTTGTCTCATTTTGTGAATTCTTGGTTGGTGAGTGGACCCCAGACCTCACAATCATAAAGGGCAATGGGCTCAAGTATTTTTAGCCAGATCCTAATTTGTATGTCGAATATTATGTTCCTTTTGACGGCATAGAATGCCATTCTTGAATTTCAAATGTTGGTTAGCTATGCAATATGGATGTACATCTCTCAGTAAATAATAACAGTCAAGTATTCAGTCAAGCCATAGTATAAATTGTGTTTTATATTTGAAAATGTATTAAAAGGAAATCTGGGGGATCCAGTTTGAATGGGCCTGATGCTGCTGATCAAATGAATGATAGTATTGTTATCTATAATTTACAGGTGCTATGCTTAAGTTTGTCAGTAGAGGAGATGCTGGATCATCAGCCAGTACAAGCACAGACTCTGTTGATCCACATCCAGCCTCAGCCAGTACTAACACAGATCAAGTACAGCCGTCTTCAGCAGGTGCTAACACAGACCCAGTAGTGGCAGCTTCAGAAAATACTAACACAGACCCAGTAGTGGCAGCTTCAGCAGGTACTAACACAGACCCAGTAGTGGCAGCTTCAGCAGGTACTAACACAGACCCAGTACAGCCGTCTTCAGCAAATACTAACACAGACCCAGTACAGCCGTCTTCAGCAGGTACTAACACAGACCCAGTACAGCCGTCTTCAGCAAATACTAAAACAGACCCAGTACAGCCGTCTTCAGCAAATACTAACACAGACCCAGTACAGCCGTCTTCAGCAGGTACTAACACAGACCCAGTAGTGGCAGCTTCAGCAAATACTAACACAGACCCAGTACAGCCGTCTTCAGCAGGTACTAACACAGACCCAGTACTGGCAGCTTCAGCAAATACTAACACAGACCCAGCAGTGGCAGCTTCAGCAAATACTAACACAGACCCAGTACAGCCGTCTTCAGCAGGTACTAACACAGACCCAATACAGCTGGCTTTAGCAAATACTAACACAGACCCAATACAGCCGTCTTCAGCAAGTACTAACACAGACCCAGGTGAAGTACAGGCAGCCTTAGCCAGTACTAGCACCCCAGAGGTGTACTGCCAGCGTCAGATACAAGCAGCTCTAGACCCTAATAGAACAGTTTCTGCTCGACCAAATGACCCAGCAGATTGACCCCCAGTCTTAACAGACTTTATGAGGACTGAGTTAGTGTGCAGAGGTTCATTCAAATCAGGACTGGATTTTTCTTACCCTAAAAACAAGTCTAGAAGAGGTTTCCATTCAGGCTTATTACAGAGACAGCTGTCAAATGGGGAAAAGATTACCAGGAGCTGGCTTTCATACTCAATCAAAAACAACACTGTGTATTGTTTTTGCTGTAAGCTTTTTTTCTACAAAAGTCTACAAAATAATAAAGGAAGGCGTGAATGACTCGTCAAATATCAATGCCATTCTGAAACACCATGAGGGTAGTCCTGAACACACAAACAATATGATTACGTGGAGAGAGCTTGGTCTGCGCCTAAGTCCGGGACAGACTCTTGACCAGATATAAATGACAATTTTTGGAGGCTGAAAGAAAGAGATGGTGGGATGTCCTTACACGTTTAATAAGTATCACCCAGTCTCTGGCTGAAAGAAACCTAGCATTCAGGGGTTCATCAGACAAACTCTTCCAACCAGATGATGGAACCTTCCTAAAAGAGGTTGAATTACTGGAAAAATTTGACCCCGTTATGGAAAAATCATCTCAGAAAAATGAAAGATGGAGAGACACATGCTCATTACCTTGGGAAGCGCACACAGAATGAGCTGATACAGATTGTGAGTGACAAGATTCTGGAAGCAATATTGACTCAAGCAAGAGACTCAAAGTACTTCTCCATTATCTTGGACTGTACACCTGACATTAGTCACCAGGAGCAAATGTCCACTATTCTGAGAAGGGTGGCTTTAAAGGGAAAGCCAGAGATCAAGGATCACTTCCTCGGCTTTGTGAATGTTGAGTTTACAACAGGCTTGAATCTGTCCACTGTCATCTTAGATAAGCTGAACAAGCTGAAGATTCCATTTGAAGATTGCAGAGGGCAAGCTTATGATAATGGAACCAACATGAAGAGCAAGCACCAAGGAGTACAAGCCAGACTGCTCAAAAAAACATCCCAGAGCCGTGTTCGTCCCATGTGGAGCACATACTCTATACCTTGTCATTGCAGATGCTGCCAAATCTTCAAAAGATGCAGTTGGGTTTTTTTGGGGCATGTGAAAAAGCTCTTCACCTTATTTTCAGCTGGCACACAAAGATGGAGTGTTTTGAAGAAACACGTGAACATAACCGTGAAGTCATGGAGTGACACAAGATGGGAGAGTAGGCTCCAAAGTGTTCATGCAATCAGGTATCAGGCTTCTGAGGTTTGGGAGGAATTACTGGGAAGCCAGACAGACGATCAATGATCCTGTGGCCAAAGTGGAGGCACAAGCGCTTGCAGAGGAAGTTGGGTCCTACCGCTTCTTGATTTGCTGTGTCCTATGGTGTGAGACACTGACCAAGGTGAACAAGCTCCTCCAATCCGCCTCAATGCAGTTGGATATCACAGTGAATTTAATCTCAAATGCAAAGGCCTCCCTCACTACATACCAGTGCTAACACGATGTGGAGGCTGTTCTGAAAGAGAAGAGACTGAGAAACAGCAAGAAGCATTTCAGCTATGAGGCTCCTGATGAACCACTGACTGATGCACTGAAAAACCTTGAAGTCTACTACTTTAACATTGTGGTCGACTCTGCTGTGACATCCATGGATGAGAGATTTGAAACCCTCAACCAGGTGAAAACCAAATATGGAGTGCTGCTGAAAATCAGCACTGCCTCTCAGATGTCCAGTGAATCTTTAAAGGCTCACTGCATGGAAGTTGAAAACATTCTAACATTCAGAGATGTGACATCAGTGGAATGGATCTGGCACACGAGATTCAGAATTGACCTGATCTGCTATCAGATAAGATGACTGCCTTTGAGCTGCTTTCCTTTCTCTGTTAGGAAAAAAACCCCGGAGGAACTCTATCCTAACCCTTTGGACAGCCCTAAGAATTGCAGTCACCCTACCAGTAACAGTGGCATCGGCAGAGAGGAGCTTTTCAAAATGAAAGCTCATCAAAAGCTACCTGAGGTCTTCAATGTCACAGGAACGTTTGAGTGGTCTGGCCATGATGAGTATAAATCATGACGTGGGGAAACATGTCCTACAATGACAATCATTCTGGTGATTTTGCCTCAAGAAAGTGCAGAAGAGGAATATTTTGATGGTATGATTTTCATTTAAACATTCAAATGTTTACGCACTTAGTAACATTTAAGATTGTATGGCAGAAGGGCATTTTTGTAAATGACTGCTTAACTAACTAGGTGACATACTTTCTCAATTTCTTCCAGACAGTCCAGATAGACTGGTGTCCATGTTGATGCTGAAAATGCCCAGGCTGTAGAGGGAACCAAAGTTAATCACACAGATGTATAGGTTCTATTTGACTATTTTAAGACATATAGCTGCAGCCATAGCCTATAGGCTTATGTTTACATTGTATAGCCAAAGCTAATTGTATAATATTGTGAGGACTGGACTAATTACCAGGCAGCAGAGCCAATGCTCAGTGTTATATTTGATTATGGTCTACATTTTATATTTTCTACAATTTCTTATTTATGTTAATGTTAATATTCAATAAATATTCAATAAATATTGTTTGTTTATACCTCATTCTGTTCTGTATAGGTCTACTTATTCTTAGACTGACAGATGGAGCAAACTGTTCTAAAGGAGGGAGGATTGTAGTGGGAGCACTGGGGTGTCAGGTGTGACTGCGTGGCAATGGTAAATGGTTTACATGGCTCACGGGTGTCACACCCTGACCTTAGAGAGCCGTTTTATTTCTCTATTTGGTTAGGTCAGGGTGTGATGTGGGGTGGGCATTCTATGTTGTTTATTTCTTTGTTTTTGGCCGAGTATGGTTCCTAATCAGAGGCAGCTGTCTATTGTTGTCTCTGATTGGGAATCATACTTAGGCAGCCCTTTTCCCACCTGTGATTGTGGGATCTTGTTTTTGTGTTGCTGCCTCTGAGCAGCACAGAATGGCACGTTTTGTTTTTCTCCTGTTTTGGTGAGTTTCAGCTTCATTAAAAGATGTGGAATTCCATGCACGCTGCGCCTTGGTTTATTTATGATTGGGAGTTTGAAGATCGTGAATGTGACAACGGGTCAGGTAGGAGGGCCCCTTAGCAGAATTTTGCTTAGGGCCCCAGGGAGGTAAGAACCGACTCTGATAACCATCATTATCAAAGTAAACTTGGAGTCACTTTATGACATGGTGTGTGGTCCACAATGCAGTTTATTAGGCTACAGATGAAATAAGTTCTGATGAACTTCACAGGGTGGTGAAAGTTCACGGGAGGAGCTTGATGCTACTTTTCAATAAATGTTGAGGGTCTTTTTTTCTGGTGAGATGATGATCAATGCTTGACTGCCCTTTTAACAAATAAAAATATTATTTTCCATAATCTCATCATGCAGACCACCCTACCCACACAGCCTACCAGCACTGTATCTGCGAGCCGTTAGCTAGGGCTCACGTACCAAGACCAGAGTGGTGCAATGCTATTTAACTCAACAGTTTTGGATAAAACTATAAGTGAAACACAATGAACATTGCGTTTTTATTCGGTACATGAAAATTAAATGGAAAAGGTGCACGTTGTGTGCTATGACTTATCGGCAACAAGTCCGTTTGGTGGAAACGTACCACTGGTGGAAAAAAATAGTCATATTTTCTTTTTGCAGATGTTTGAATATTCCGCATGAAAATATGTTGCCAACTGGATGGAAACCTAATTTATGAAGGTGATATGTGGTTGTCTCACCCAGCAATCTGTAAGTCTCTCTGGATAAGAGCGTCTGCTACTGTAAGTAACTAACACGGAGATCTGTCTTTATAATGGAGGAATAGCTTACAAATGCAGATAATCATTTCAATTGAGGAATCACAAAGTGGTCACACTGGACACATAGCCCACTTTTAAAACTACATTGCTGCACAATCTGTAAAGTGCTAGGGTACTATATACACTGCTCAAAAAAATAAAGGGAACACTTAAACAACACAATGTAACTCCAAGTCAATCACACTTCTGTGAAATCAAACTGTTGACTTAGGAAGCAACACTGATTGACAATAAATTTCACATGCTGTTGTGCAAATGGAATAGACAACAGGTGGAAATTATAGGCAATTAGCAAGACACCCCCAATAAAGGAGTGGTTCTGCAGGTGGGGACCACAGACCACTTCTCAGTTCCTATGCTTCCTGGCTGATGTTTTGGTCACTTTTGAATGCTGGCGGTGCTTTCACTCTAGTGGTAGCATGAGACGGAGTCTACAACCCACACAAGTGGCTCGGGTAGTGCAGCTCATCCAGGATGGCACATCAATGCGAGCTGTGGCAAGAAGGTTTGCTGTGTCTGTCAGCGTAGTGTCTAGAGCATGGAGGCGCTACCAGGAGACAGGCCAGTACATCAGGAGACGTGGAGGAGGCCGTAGGAGGGCAACAACCCAGAAGCAGGACCGCTACCTCCGCCTTTGTGCAAGGAGGAGCAGGAGAAGCACTGCCAGAGCCCTGCAAAATGACCTCCAGCAGGCCACAAATGTGCATGTGTCTGCTCAAACGGTCAGAAACAGACTCCATGAGGGTGGTATGAGGGCCCGACGTCCACAGGTGGGGGTTGTGCTTACAGCCCAACACCGTGCAGGACGTTTGGCATTTGCCAGAGAACACCAAGATTGGCAAATTCGCCACTGGCGCCCTGTGCTCTTCACAGATGAAAGCAGGTTCACACTGAGCACGTGACAGACGTGACAGAGTCTGGAGACGCCGTGGAGAATGTTATGCTGCCTGCAACATCCTCCAGCATGACCGGTTTGGCGGTGGGTCAGTCATGGTGTGGGGTGGCATTTCTTTGGGGAGCCGCGTAGCCCTCCATGTGCTCGCCAGAGGTAGCCTGACTGCCATTAGGTACCAAGATGAGATCCTCAGACCCCTTGTGAGACCATATGCTGGTGCGGTTGGCCCTGGGTCCCTCCTAATGCAAGACAATGCTAGACCTCATGTGGCTGGAGTGTGTCAGCAGTTCCTGCAAGAGGAAGGCATTGATGCTATGGACTGGCCCGCCCGTTCCCCAGACCTGAATCCAATTGAGCACATCTGGAACATCATGTCTCGCTCCATCCACCAACGCCACGTTGCACCACAGACTGTCCAGGAGTTGGCGGATGCTTTAGTCCAGGTCTGGGAGGAGATCCCTCAGGAGACCATCCGCCACCTCATCAGGAGCATGCCCAGGCGTTGTAGGGAGGTCATACAGGCATGTGGAGGCCACACACACCACTGAGCCTCATTTTGACTTGTTTTAAGGACATTACATCGAAGTTGGATCAGCCTGTAGTGTGGTTTTCCACTTTAATTTTGAGTGTGACTCCAAATCCAGACCTCCATGCGTTGATAAATTGGATTTCCATTGATTATTTTTGTGTGATTTTGTTGTCAGCACATTCAACTATGTAAAGAAAAAAGGATTTAATAAGATTATTTCTTTCATTCAGATCTAGGATGTTGTTTAAGTGTTCCCTTTATTTTTTTGAGCAGTATATTTTTTATATTAGTTGATGTAGGCTATTTTGCATTGCACTTTGTGTTAGTGTGCCTCTAATTAGTTCTAATTTTGTTATTTAGCAGCGACTTACAGATAACTAGGTGAGACAACCACATATTACCATCATAAGCTAGGTTTCTATCCAATTGGTGACAGATTTTCATGTAAATATTCTACAATCTGCATAAAAACAATGAAGATTTTTCCACTGGAGATGTTTGCATCAAATTGACTTGTTGCAGATAAAATGGTGGTGCGTGATGACGTAGCGCACATAAAAATACCTTTTGAATTTAAATTCCAATGTACCGGCACAAAAAGTTAAATTGGTAAACATTGTTGCATTATATACATAGCCGCGAAGTAGGGGTGCTGAAGTTACCGCAGCAACCCCTGATAAATCACAATTCAAACATAATTCATTAAAAAAATTTACCTTTATTAGTCCTGTATGAACGGGAAGCAAACAAACTGGTCAGCATAGTGGAAGTTCATCATATCTTATTTAATCTGTTGCCTAATATCAAAATGTATTTATAAAGCTGATGTCAAAGTGCTATAAACTGCATGCTTTCCCGACGAGTTGTAGTGGGAGGACCACAGATCATAACATCCCGTGACTCCAAGTTTACTTTGATGTTATTATATGAATATTTGCGCATAAAAGCATTTTTCCACAGATTTCTCGCTAATTCATGTTACACAAAAAGATCCTACCTTGTCTAGCTTATTTTGTTTTGTCGACATTTGGAATGTTCTTGTAACGTGTGCTCCCTCTCCGGTCTCTAGGTCACCAGGCTGCTCGTTATGGTGCACACCTGTCACACTCGTTACGCGCACCATGTATGTCACTCTCTTTGGTTCCTTCCCTGGCGTTATTGTTTCTGTTCCAGTGTTTAGCCTGTGCGTTAATGTTTCTTGTTTTATGTTTATTTATTAAAACACTCACTCCCTGAACTTGCTTCCTGACTCTCAGCGCACATCGTTACAAAATAACGCCTCACCTAAGGGAAGCATTAGGGAGTGTTTTTTTTGTGTGTCAGGTGGAATGACATCCGGGTCCGGGAGCCGCTACAGGCTTTCATGCCTTCACCCAGATCGCCAGGCTCCCCTGCTTCCACTGGCTCGTCAGTCTCTCGTGCCTCAGCCAGATCGCCAGGCTCACTTGCCTCAGCCATCTGTCAGGTTCCCTTGTCCCAGCCGGCGACAGGTTCCCGCGCATCAGCAGGGGTGTCTGCTCCTGATCCCCGGGATCGTATTTTGGTCAGTGTCCTGCGGCTGGAGCCGCACGTTGGGGAGGGGGTACTGTCACGTGTGCTCCCTCTCTGGCGCTCTAGGTCACCATGCTCCTGTGTCTCAGCCGGCTGACAGGTTTCCTACGCCTCAGCAGAGGTGACCGGTCCGCTCCTGATCCCCGGATCATCTTTTGGTCGGCGTCCTGCGGCTGGAGCCTACGTCGGGGAGGGGGTACTGTCACGTGTGCTCCCTCTCCGGTCTCTAGATCACCAGGCTGCTCGTTATGGCGCACACCTGTCACCATCGTTACGCGCACCTGCACGTCATCAGACTCACCTGGACTCCATCACCTCCCTGATTACCTGCCCAATGTCTGTCACTCCCTTTGGTTCCTTCCCCAGGCGTTATTGTTTCTGTTCCAGTGTTTAGTCTGTGCGTTGTTCGTGTTTCTTGTTTTATGTTGCATTTATTTATTAAAACACTCCATCAGGCCTGTCATAACATTTTTTTATCCAATGTACATTATTCGCATTAAAAGGTTGGATGGAAACTTGATTATAGTTATACATTTTTCCTCAATAAAGCAAAGTGATTACCCATCATTCTCTCTGCACAGCAGGACATGTAATCACAAGCGTGGAATGACCCCATCAGTCTCTCCTGTATAGCAACGCATAAGGAATGACCCTGTGTTCCTCTGTGGCCATGTCCTCATTCATAGACTCTTTCTCATAAAGGAGGTGACCCTCATACTATGATGAGCCATTGATGCATGCAGACCTTCAGACTGATGTCATCCTCTGTTCCTTTCAGTTTGATAGAGACAGGTTTTACTGTAGAAGACATGCTTGAGCCATACCAATGCCTGTAACTGTCCCTGCTGTGTGTACTTGAAAACATGTCCACTTCTTGATAACACTGATCAGCTCTGTTCTGTTTTAGTGAAATGATTAGATATGGAAACACATTGTGAGTAGACAACATGACAGAGACAGTAAACAGTGTTGATTCTGTAGCAACAGTCAATGTTTGTAGAACCCACTAACTAATGTCCAGTTAAAAGTCTGATGCACCTGTGCGTCAATCCACGTAACATAACAAAGAATCTGGCAGTTTAAGATAGAGATATCTTTGCATATATATATATTTTTTATACATAAAAGGGGTCTAAAATTCTAAAGCAAATGGCTAAAAGATCCATGGTATGAACATTTTAATACAGTTCTGTAAGTTATCTTACTTTAGAGAGGTATAGTATACAGAGATTAAAGGCCTAATGAACCATATAGTATATGACCATCCCCAGAGTTCACTAAAGGGTCATGCCATACCAATTAACTTAGTAAACAAGTGAGGTCTCAGAGCCATCTGGGTGAGAGTCTAGACGTGAGTCTGGGAGGAAGGAAGAGTATTCCAGAGCCATCTGGGTGAGAGTCTAGACGTGAGTCTGAGAGGAAGGAAGAGTATTCCAGAGCCATCTGGGTGAGAGTCTAGACATGAGTCTGAGAGGAAGGAAGAGTATTCCAGAGCCATCTGGGTGAGAGTCTAGACGTGAGTCTGAGAGGAAGGAAGAGTATTCCAGAGCCATCTGGGTGAGAGTCTAGACGTGAGTCTGAGAGGAAGGAAGAGTATTCCAGAGCCATCTGGGTGAGAGTCTAGACGTGAGTCTGGGAGGAAGGAAGAGTATTCCAGAGCCATCTGGGTGAGAGTCTAGACGTGAGTCTGGGAGGAAGGAAGAGTATTCCAGAGCCATCTGGGTGAGAGTCTAGACGTGAGTCTGAGAGGAAGGAAGAGTATTCCAGAGCCATCTGGGTGAGAGTCTAGACGTGAGTCTGGGAGGAAGGAAGAGTATTCCAGAGCCATCTGGGTGAGAGTCTAGACGTGAGTCTGGGAGGAAGGAAGAGTATTCCAGAGCCATCTGGGTGAGAGTCTAGACGTGAGTCTGAGAGGAAGAGTATTCCAGAGCCATCTGGGTGAGAGTCTAGACGTGAGTCTGAGAGGAAGAGTATTCCAGAGCCTTCTGGGTGAGATTGTTGACGTGAGAGGAAGAAAGAGAATTTGGAAACATATGTAGTGAACTGACAGAGGAAATGAGCACTCCACTGTTGGTCATTTAGGGCATTAAGGAGAATTAGGACTCTTATGTTTGAAATGTAACTTTATTTTATTTTACTTTGGGTGATGTTTTATGATTCACATGACGTAGGCCCCAGACACTGGTCTAAGGTCAACTTTGTTTTTCACTAACTAATGATTAAGGTTATGATATGGGGAGTATAAGCTTATCACAGGTCTGTGCTGATGTCAGTCCAAAAACTCCAAACACAGCTCACTCTGGGCCAAATCGTAACTTGAGATCTGCAGAACAACTCAAAACATGTTGTTCAAATATCCCAATATGATTTAATGAAAATGCGAATTGTGCATCTCAAGTTAGGAATTTGATCATCAGAGCCAGTCTTATAACGTACCGTCCATAAGATATAGACTGGATTCTCTTCTCCCCCGGCTTTCTGTCTCTCTCACTCTCTCATTCTGTTATTTTCTAACTATTTCTGCCAGAGAGAATCTCTCTCTTTCTCCAGCATTAGATGTTTGTCCAAGACGTCAGGAGGTGCCGTCAATACCATCCACTAGGGTCTCCAAGGATCGTGGGTTCAATCCCAGTGCTTGACACTCATTTAGATTTGTTTCTGTTGTAACCCTTTCCCAAACCATACACTTTACTTTAACCACTAGAAATGAATGCCTAAACTTAACCGTGGAGTGTTGGCTCAGTCAATCCCTCTCCTCTCCCCTGCAGCTCTCAACCAGACCTTTTGTTTTAATGAGATGACTGTGTTCTCAGGCTGTTTAACCTGAAATACAAACCCTATACCCAACCACTGTAGCAACTCTATGGAGGTGTCTCTCTTCAAAAGATGCAGGATTTTTCAAGGTCACCATGTCCTTTTAGTTCATTCCCAACATCCTTTTATCCTTTTCTGAATCTTTCAGGAATGATTCTGCTATCAGGCATGGTGAGCGGTGATGAGAAACATTCTCTCTCATACACACACACACACACACACACACACACACACACACACACACACACACACACACACACACACACACACACTAGAAAATCAGAGGAGAGGCTCAGCTGTCACTCAGAGTGAGGGGTTTAAACACTAAGCTCCTCCTGTCATGGAGCAGAGGAGAAAACGGAGACATGGGGTTTCTGGGCCAAAGCAGAGAGGAGAAAATGGAGAAATTGGATTTCTGGGCCAAAGCAGAGAGGACAAAATGGAGACAAGGGGTTTATGGGCCAAAGCAGAGAGGAGAAAATGGAGACAAGGGGTTTCTGGGCCAAAGCAGAAAGGAGAAAGCAACATGGGGTTTCTGGGCCAAAGAAGAGAGGAGAAAATGGAGACATGGGATTTCTGGGCCAGAGCAGAGAGGAGAAAGCAACATGGGGTTTCAGGGCCAAGGCAGAGAGGAGAAAACGGAGACATGGGATTTCTGGTCCAGAGCAGAGAGTAGAAAGCAACATGGGGTTTCTGGGCCAAGGCAGAGAGGAGAAAACGGAGACATGGGATTTCTGATCCAGAGCAGAGAGTAGAAAGCAACATGGGGTTTCTGGGCCAAAGAAGAGAGGAGAAAACGGAGACATGGGGTTTCTGGGCCAAAGCAGAGAGGAGAAAACGGAGACATGGGGTTTCTGGGCCAAGGCAGAGAGGAAAAAACGGAGACATGGGGTTTCTGGGCCAAGGCAGAGAGGAAAAAACGGAGACATGGGGTTTCTGGGCCAAAGCAGAGAGGAGAAAACAGAGACATGGGGTTTCTGGGCCAAAGAAGAGAGCAGAAAACAGTGGGAAAGACAGTGGGAAGACGAGGAATTGAGACAGGGCAGGGGTCTCCAACCAGTGGCGTGTATTCATGGATGCCAAGGAAAGCCAGGCTTCCCCCCAAAATTGACCAATGTATATTGTTTTTAAACATACATTTCTCCCAAACAATATAAAATAATAGCCAACCAACGTTGAGCTAAACTTTCAATGGTCCTGGCGCACCAAAAAAAAGGTGTCAAGGTAAGTCAGTTTGGATTTGGCTTCAGACCAATCACATCAGAAGCCAAATGTCATTGACAACAACAAAAAATGCATTGTTGCATCTCGTGTCGTTGTCCTCCGGTGGCTATTCATACATTGTGCCCCTGGCCTGAAAGGATGGAAGTTCAACATGAAGCTAGACGTAATATGCTAATGTTAACTAGCTGGCCTGGCGCATCATTTCCCATGAAAGGTAGTTAGGCTAGCGAGCAAGCATTTTAGCCAGGTAGCCTAGGACAACAAAAACTAAAAGCGTGTACTGTATGACAGTCAAAGACCATTTAGCATAGGTGATTTGATGATGTTGAAATGGTGCTGGAATAGTGGAGGCAGCTCCTGTTTTCTTTGTGACTTGTGGTAACTCTCCGTGGTTCTAAATCAATAATTGTTAAGTAGTCCAAAAATGTTGGAAACATTACCTTTCTTGACCATGCTGTAGGTCATGTAACTGTTTGTTACATGCAATATGTTTTGTGGACTTCACCAGACAGAGGTTACTCTCCGGTTTAGTGATGAAACAAAGGTGTGGTTGAATTTATTCTGCCACTGTGTCTTGTTATTGTCTCGGCCTTTAGGCCTATATATCACGGTGTCAAGGCACATGAACTAACAGGTTATAGAGCAAACAACACTATTATAACAACACATAGGTTGTGATATGGCTTTTTTGGGGGGGGCTTGGATACTGCTCTCCAACCTAGTTCCTGGAGAGCTACCGTCCTGTAGGTTTTCACTCCAACCCTGTTCCTGGAGAGCTACCGTCCTGTACGTTTTCACTCCAACCTAGTTCCTGGGGAGCTACCATCCTGTACGTTTTCACTCCAACCCTATTCCTGGAGAGCTACCATCCTGTACGTTTTCACTCCAACCCTGTTCCTGGAGAGCTACCATCCTGTACGTTTTCACTCCAACCTAGTTCCTGGGGAGCTACCATCCTGTACGTTTTCACTCCAACCTAGTTCCTGGGGAGCTACCATCCTGTACGTTTTCACTCCAACACTAATCTAGCTCACCTGATAATCAGCTGGTCTAATAATCAGCTGGTTGATTAACTAAATCAGGGGAGTTACAACTTGGGTTGGAGTGAAAACCTACAGGACGGTAGCTCTCCAGGAACAGTGTTGGAGTTAAAACGTACAGGATGGTAGCTCTCCAGGAACAGGGTTGGAGTGAAAACGTACAGGATGGTAGCTCTCCAGGAACAGGGTTGGAGTTAAAACCTACAGGACGGTAGCTCTCCAGAAACAGTGCTGGAGTTAAAACGTACAGGACGGTAGCTCTCCGGGAACAGGGTTGGAGTTAAAACGTACAGGACGGTAGCTCTCCGGGAACAGTGCTGGAGTTAAAAACTACAGGATGGTAGCTCTCCAGGAACAGGGCTGGAGAACCCTGACATAGAGAATAGGAAGAGCGGTAGGGTTCTTCTGGGGTAATAGAGAATGTAATAACCTAGAAAATGGTTTCATGACATGTTGTCTGTTTTATTTACTGTATAGTGAAGGAATAAGGCTGATATGGCTGTTTCTTGCTCACTATTGTCATCATTGAGGATGAAGACAATATATGTGACATAAGGTGCAATAAAACGTGTGATAAAGCATTTGGTAAGTGCACACATGGGGAGATATTGGACAGGCAAACACACACACACACACACACACACACACACACACACACACACACACACACACACACACACACACACACACACACACACACACACACACACACACACACACACACACACACACACACACACACACACACACGGTCAGAAACAGAATATGAATGAATGTCTGGATGATTTTGAGACAGGAAGCAGAGAATTAACAGAACAATTGATTGAGGATGTTATCAACAAACAATTGGTCACAATTCCACATATAGTTTTTTTGTAATAACGAATAATAATAATAACAAAAACCAAGCTATGAGGTCAAAGGAATTGTCCGTAGAAGTCCGAGACAGGATTGTGTCAAGGCACAGATCTGGGGAAGTGTAGCAAAACATGTCTGCAGCATTGAAGGTCCCCAAGAACACAGTGGCCTCCATCATTCTTATGGAAGAAGTTTGGAACCACCAAGACTCTTGCTAGAGATGGCCGCCCAACCAAACTGAGCAATCGGAGGAGAAGGGCCTTGGTCAGGAAGGTGACCAAGAACCCAATGGTCACTCTGACAGAGCTCTAGAGTTTCTCTGCGGAGATGGGAGAACCTTCCAGAAGGACAACCATCTCTGCAGCACTCCACTAATCAGGCCTTTATGTTAGAGTGGCCAGACGGAAGCCACTCATCAGTAAAAAACACATGAAAGCCAGCTTGGAGTTTGCCAAAAGGCACCTAAAGACTCTCAGACCTTGAGAAACAAGATACTCTGGTCTGATGAAACCAAGATTGAACGCTATGGCCTGAAAAGTGGAAACCTGGCATCAACCCTACGATGAAGCATGGTGGTGGCAGCATCATGCTGTGGGGATGTTTTTCAGTGGCAGGGACTGGGAGACTGATCAGGATCAAGGGAAAGATGAATGGAGTAATGTACAGAGTTCCTTGATGACATCCTGCTCCAGAACGCTCAGGACCCTATACTGGGGTGAAGTTTCACCTACCAACAAGACAATGACCCTAAGCACACAGCCAAGACAACGCAGCAGTGGCTTCGGGACAAGTCTATGAATGTCCTTGAGTGGCCCAGCCAGAGACCGGACATGAACCCGATCGAACATCTCTGGAGAGACCTGAGAATAGGTGTGCAGCGACACTCCCTATCCAACCTGACAGAGCTTGAGAGGATCTGCAGAGAAGAATGGGCGAAACTCCCTAAATACAAGTGTGCCAAGCTTGTAGCATCATAACCAAGAAGACTTGAGGTTGTAATCACTGCCAAAGGTGCTTCAACAAAGTACTGAGTAAAGGGTCTGAATACTTATGTAAATGTGATATTTCAGTTTTCAATTTTCTATACATTTGCTAAAATGTATAAAAATCTGTTTTTGCTTGGTCGTTGTGGGGTATTGTCTGTAGATTGATGAGAGGAAAAAATGATTTAATCCATTTTGGAATAAGGCTGTAAAGTAACAAAATGTGGAAAAAGTCAAGGGGTCTGAATACTTTCCGAATGCACTGTACATTGGCACGGTTTGACTTCGTCTCGAAGTTTGACCCTTGCCAATATATCCTCCAAACACAAGCTTCTCAGGCATCACTTAAATAGCCTGCTGATGACATCATATATCTTTGTGAGTGAAAATATTCCATACCCCCACTGGGCACACACTGGTTGAATCAACGTTGTTTCCAAGTCATTTCATTGAAATGACGTTGAACCGACATGTAATAGAGGTTGAATTAACATCTGTGCAAAGTGGTTCAGTAGAATTTTACGGTAGATTACGTAGATAACAATTTGATGGATTTCACATTAAATATATTACATAATAATAGCATGCATATGAATCCACATCCTGTGGTCTTTTGAAATAGTTGGAGTCATTGTGAGCATATTGCATTACTTATTGTGGTTAGTCCTCCTCGACTGTTTGCTTGTTTCATTTGGTTTCCTCCCGGGAACATGTGTGACTGAATTCAGGAAGGTTTGCTTATGTCAAATTTTCCAGATTTGCAGCAGTTGGGGGAAACATGGGAAAGTTTGTGCTTCTTTGAAATGTGATCAACTTGTTATCCCACTTTGTAGACAAGTGGGAGGAAATGCCCTTGAATTATTTGTACACTTTCTGGAGTCTCTCTGGCGTCTCTAGCTCTTCTTTGTTTATGCCCATTCAGCATCATTCACACCCTTTTAAACCTTTACCCCACCCATCTCTTTAAGAATTCACATGTAAAGGCGGGGCATTGTCCTCAATTCAATGTCTGTTCCACATTGGTTGAATGTAATTTCATTGAAATGATGTGGAAACAATGTTGATTGGGTCAGCTTATGATACATGTTTTTATTCATATTTATGAATCCAATATAAGTTTGTAATTAAGGCATAAGAAAGTATACATGTACAAGAAGGCTTTTCTAGGGCCTCCCGATTGGCGCAGCGGTCTAAGGCACTACAGACCCAGGTTCGATCCCGGACTGTGTCACACCCAGCCACAATCGGGAGACCCATGAGGCGGCGCACAATTGACCCAGCGTCGTCCGGGTTAGGGGAGGGTTTGGCCGGCAGGGATGTTCTTGTCCCATCGCGAGCTAGCGTGTCCTGTGGCGGGCAGGGTGCATGCACGCTGACACAGTTGCCAGGTGTACGGTGTTTCCTCCGACACATTGGTATGGCTGGCCTCCGTGTTAAGCGAGCAGTGTGTCAAGAAGCAGTGCTGCTTGGCAGGGTCATGTTTCGGAGGACACATGGCTCTTGATCTTCGCTTATCCCGAGTCCGTATGGGAGTTGCAGCAATGCGACAAGACTGTAACTACCAACTGGAGAGAAAAAGGGGTAAAAATAAAAATGAAGAAGGCATTTCTGCAACAAAAGATTATATATACACTATGTATACAAAAGTATGTGAACAGCCCTTCAAATTAGTGGTTTGGCTATTTCAGCCACACCCGTTGCTGACAGGTGTATAAAATCGAGCACACAGTCATGCAATCTCCATAGACAAACTGCCTTACTGAAGAGCTCAGTGACTTTCAATGTGGCACCATCATAGGATGCCACCTTTCCAACAAGTCAGTTCGTCAAATCTTTACCCTGCTAGAGCTGCCCCAGTCAACCATAAGTGCTGTTATTGTGAAGTAGAAACATCTAGCAGAAACAAAGGCTCAGCCATGAAGTGGTACGCCACACAAGCTCACAGAACGGGATCGCAGAGTGCTGAAGCGCGTAGGGCGTAAAAATCGTCTGTCTTCGGTTGCAACACTCACTACCGAGTTTTAAGAAATGGGTTTCCATGGCTGAGCAACCACACACATGCCTAAGATCAACATGTGCAATGCGCACCTTTGGGATGAATTGGAAGGCTGACTGTGAGCCATACCTAATCCCCCAATATCACTGCCCGACCTCTCTAACGCTCCTGTGGCTGAATGTATGCAAGTCCACGCAGCAATGTTCCAACATCTAGTGGAAAGCCTTCTCAGAAGAGTGGAGGCTGTTATAGCAGCAAAAAGGGGGACCAACTCCATATTAATGTCCATGATTTTGGAATGAGATGTTCGACAATGCAAGTGTCCACATACTTTAAATCCATCCCAAAGGAAACTGTATGCAAGATGCTGTCATACTGTCACATACAAACACACATACTAATACACGCACGCAAACACAAACATTTCTCTCCCGTGTTGGCAGTGCCACCTCTGTACCCTCTTCAGCTGGCACAGTCCTATCATGACCATATAAGTGGGTTTCTGCTCTCTCTCTCTCTCTTTCTCTCTCTCTCTCTCTCTCTCTCACACACACACACACACACACACACACACACACACACACACACACACACACACACACACACACACACACACACACACACACACACACACACACACACACACACACACACACACACACACACACACACACACAGAGACACACACAGACACACACAAACACTCCCTTCCTTCTCACACGCTGGTACCCTAACGACTGGAGGTTGTTGAGGTCATGTTGATTTACCTAACAGCTGGAGGTTGTTGAGGTCAAACTGATTTACCTAACAGCTGGAGGTTGTTGAGGTCAAGTTGATTTACCTAACAGCTGGAGGTTGTTGAGGTCAAGTTGATTTACCTAACAGCTGGAGGTTGTTGAGGTCAAACTGATTTACCTAACAGCTGGAGGTTGTTGAGGTCAAGTTGATTTACCTAACAGCTGGAGGTTGTTGAGGTCAAGTTGATTTACCTAACAGCTGGAGGTTGTTGAGGTCAAGTTGATTTACCTAACAGCTGGAGGTTGTTGAGGTCAAACTGATTTACCTAACAGCTGGAGGTTGTTGAGGTCAAACTGATTTACCTAACAGCTGGAGGTTGTTGAGGTCAAGCTGATTTACCTAACAGCTGGAGGTTGTTGAGATCAAACTGATTTACCTAACAGCTGGAGGTTGTTGAGGTCAAACTGATTTACCTAACAGCTGGAGGTTGTTGAGGTCAAACTGATTTACCTAACAGCTGGAGGTTGTTGAGGTCAAACTGATTTACCTAACAGCTGGAGGTTGTTGAGGTCAAACTGATTTACCTAACAGCTGGAGGTTGTTGAGATCAATTTTCTTTCAGACCACCTTTGATCTCAAACTATGGGAGAGATACAGTCTGGAAGACCAGAGTTTGATAGTTGGGCAACAGATAGGAGTTCTGTGTTTGTTAGTTGGGGAATGTAAATTCCAATCAATTCTGTGAATCCATTTCTCTATGGAGAAATGCCATGTTCCAATCTATTGAACTGACAATAATTGAAATGGAACAACCTTGGTTTGTGTTAGACTTTTTTTATTTTCAAACTGAACTGACTATTTTGTTCTAATTGTTCCCACATGACATATGTTGTTTTGTAGCAGTATTTGGCTCAGTTTGAATAACTTCCAATGGTATTTTTTTATTTTTGTGTCAAGGATTCCCCTGTACTGCTGCTCATTCCGTGCGGTTCTACTTCACCGACCTTCTAGGCTTGACTGAACTGTCTAATTACGCACTCCTGGTTCCCATTTCCCCTGATTTTGAATTGTATATATGTGCCCTCTGCTCCTCATTGTCCTGGTCGGATGAATTGTTTCCGTTGGTCCTGTGAGTACATGTGTTGTTGTTTTGACTTTCGTGTTTTGTGCATTGTTATTACGGGTCTCGGCCCGTGTATTGTTATTACGGGTCTCGTCCCGTGCATTGTTATTACGGGTCTTGGCCCGTGCATTGTTATTACGGGTCTCGTCCCGTGCATTGTTATTACGGGTCACGTCCCGTGCATTATTATTACGGGTCTCGGCCCGTGTATTGTTATTACGGGTCTCGTCCCGTGCATTGTTATTACGGGTCACATCCCGTGCATTGTTATTACGGGTCTCGGCCCGTGCATTGTTATTACGGGTCTCGTCCCGTGCATTGTTATTACGGGTCACATCCCGTGTATTGTTATTACGGGTCACGTCCCGTGCATTGTTATTACGGGTCACGTCCCGTGCATTGTTATTACGGGTCTCGGCCCGTGTATTGTTATTAGGGTCACGTCCCGTGCATTGTTATTACGGGTCTCGGCCCGTGTATTGTTATTACGGGTCTCGTCCCGTGCATTGTTATTACGGGTCACATCCCGTGCATTGTTATTACGGGTCTCGTCCCGTGCATTGTTATTACGGGTCTCGTCCCGTGCATTGTTATTACGGGTCACGTCCCGTGCATTGTTATTACGGGTCTCGTACCGTGCATTGTTATTACGGGTCTCGTCCCGTGCATTGTTATTACGGGTCACATCCCGTGCATTGTTATTACGGGTCTCGGCCCGTGCATTGTTATTACGGGTCACATCCCGTGCATTGTTATTACGGGTCTCGTCCCGTGCATTGTTATTACGGGTCTCGGCCCGTGTATTGTTATTACGGGTCTCGGCCCGTGCATTGTTATTACGGGTCACATCCCGTGCATTGTTACTAGGGTATTGTCCCGTGTATTTATTAGAGGTTTAACCTCGCTCTTTTGTTTGGGTTACATCCCTGTGTGTTTCGTATACATGTTTGTTTTGGGCTTCGTCCCCTTGCCTTTTCATGGCATGTTGTGATAGTGGGTGGAGAAATTAAAACCACCTATTACTGTACGTGTGCCTGTATCAAATAATTTATACAACGTGACATTTTGCATTTTAGAAATGTCTTCCCGCGTGGAATACATCCTGACGAACATTTTATTTAGTATTTATATTACTGTTTTTTAAATAATATATATATATATATATTTAAGGGGTAGATCAGCTATAATATTGTAGATATATTGTGGATTCTATCAATGTAATTTTCTGCATTTCAGGTACCCCATATATTTTGTTTTAAATGTACACACCCACTCACTACCGGTCAAAAGTTTATATATTATATTAATATATAAACTATATAAAATATATATATATATATTATATATACTTAGAGTGTCTTCAGAAAGTATTCAGACCGCTTGACTTTTTACACATTTTGTTACGTTACAGCTTTATTCTAAAATTGATTAAAAAAAAAGCTCTAAAAAGGTCTACTGAGATCTTCTCAGCAATCTACACACAATACCCCACAAAGACAAAGCAAAAACCTTTTTTTTTTGCAAATGTATTAAATATAAAAAACAGAAATACCTTATTTACATAAGTTTTCAGACACTTTGCTATGAGACTCGAAATTGAGCTCAGGTGCATCCTGTTTCCATTGATCATCCTTGATGTTTCTACAACTTGACTGGGTCCACCTGTGGTAAATTAAATTGATTAGACATGATTTGGAAAGGCACACACATGTCTATGTAAGCTCCCACTGTTGACAGTGCAGGTCAGAGCAAAAACCAAGCCATGAGGTCGACGGAATTGTCCGTAGAGCTCTGAGACAGGATTGTGTCGAAGCACAGATCTGGGGAAGGGTACCAAAACATGTCTGCAGCATTGAAGGTCCCCAAAAACACAGTGGCCTCCATCATTCTTAAACGGCAGAAGTTTGGAACCACCAAGACTCTTCGTTGAGATGGCCACCCGGCCAATCTGAGCAATCGGGGGAGAAGGGCCTTGGTCAGGGAGGTGACCAAGAACCCAATGGTCACTCTTACAGAGCTCTAGAGTTCCGCTGTGGAGATGGGAGAACCTTCCAGAAGGACAACGATCTCTGCAGCACTCCACCAATCAGGCCTTTATGTTAGAGTGGCCAGGCACTTAACAGCCCGCTAGGAGTTTGCCAAAGGCACCTAAAGACTCTCAGACCATGAGAAACAAGATTCTCTGATCTGATGTAACCAAGATTGAACTCTTTGGCCTCAATGCCAAGTGTCACGTCTGGAGGAAACCAGGCACCATCCCTACGGTGAAGCATGGTGGTGGCAAATTCATGCTGTGGGGATGATTTTCAGAGGCATGATTTTTTCAGCAGTTTTTCAGTGTGCAGAGACTAGTCAGGATCGAGGCAAAGATTAACGGAGAAAAGTACAGAGAGATCCTTGACGAAAACCTGCTCTGGAGTGCTCAGGACCTCAGACTGGGGACGACGGTTCACCTTCCAATAGGACAACGACTCTAAGCACACAGCCAAGACAAAGCAGGAGTGGCTCCGGCACAAGTCTCAATGTCCTTGAGTGGCCCAGCCATAGCCCGGACATGAATCTCTGGAGAGACCTGAAAATAGCTGTGCAGCGACGCTCCCAATCCAACCTGACAGAGCTTGAGAGAATCTTCAGGGAAGAATGGGAGAAACTCCCTAAATACTGGTGTGCCAAGCTTCATACCCAGGAAGACTCAATGCTGTAATCGCTGCCAAAGGTGTCTGAATACTCATGTAAATGTGATTTTACAGATATTTCTAAACCTGTTTTTGCTTCATCATTATGGTGTAAAAACCATCAAGCGCTATGAACTTATCCTCTGCAGTAGATATAACTTAGCCTTCCTTTCCTGTGGCTGTCCTCATGTGAGCCAGTTTCATCATACAGTAGTGCTTGATGGTTTTTGAGGCTGCACTTGAAGAAACTTTTAAATTTCTTAATATTCCGTATCGACTGTCCTTCATGTCTTGAAGTAATGATGGACTGTCGTTTCTCTTAGCTTGTTTGAGCTGTTCTTGCCATAATATTGGTTTGGTCATTTACCAAATAGGGCTATCTTCTGTATATCACCCCTAACTTGTCACAACACAACTGATTGGCTGAAATGTATTAAGAAGGAAAAGAATTCCACAAATTAACTTTTAACAAGGCACACCTGTTAATTGAAATTCCTTCCAGGTGACTACCTCTTGAAACTGGATCAAGGCAAAGGGTGGCTGCTTTGAAGAATCTCAAATATAACATTTATTTTTATTTGTTTAACATATGTGTTATTTCATAGTTTTGATGTCTTCACTATTATTCTACAATGTAGAAAATAGTACAAAAATAAAGAAAAACCCTTGAATGAGTAGGTGTGTCCAAACATTTGACTGGTACTGTATATTTATACTATAATACTGTCATATAGGTGTTATTGCATTAGATGACGTGTGTGTGTGTGTGTGTGTGTGTGTGTGTGTGTGTGTGTGTGTGTGTGTGTGTGTGTGTGTGTGTGTGTGTGTGTGTGTGTGTGTGTGTGTGTCTGTGTGTGTGTGTGTGTGTGTGTGTGTGTGTGTGTGTGTGTGTGTGTGTGTGTGTGTGTGTGTGTGTGTGTGTGTGTGTGTGTGTGTCTGTGTGTTGGTCTGGACCCAGGGGAATGTACTCTGATAGTCTTCATCTGTCACGACCGCTTGACATGCCTCTCAGAGAGTGTGCTTTATCCCTGGCACAGACCACCAGCCACTCTAACACCGATAAAACACACAGGGACAAAACAAACCCACTGCCCTCTGTCTGGATAAAGACATGACCTGAGGTTAAAATGTCTCTGTGTGTGTGCATACCTGAAAGGGGGGCACGGGGTGCATTTGATGGGTGAACAGCCAGGTTGCTCAAGGTCCAAGGTAAAATTCGACGTCCGTCCAGGTATCCAGGAAGTCGGGAGATGACTTAGAAACCAACCACTAGGAGCAACAGTGAGCGCTCTTACCATCAAGTAGTCTTGCAGCTTGCTAGGGTGTAGTAAATATGGGTAGGTGATGGGTGTAAGTAGTCTTGCAGCTTGCTAGGGTGTTGTAAATATGGGTAGGTGATGGGTGTAAGCCGGTTCTGAGGATCAGCTGTTCAATCACAGTGCTAGGAACTCGTATTTAATTTTGGGGGTTTTAATCCTGTCCCAAACCTTAATCCTTACCTTAACCATTTGGAACTAATGCCTTAACTTAACCTTTGAAATTTGACTTTTATGGATAAACGTTGGATTGTTGCCTGTGTGTGTGTGTGTGTGTGTGTGTGTGTGTGTGTGTGTGTGTGTGTGTGTGTGTGTGTGTGTGTGTGTGTGTGTGTGTGTGTGTGTGTGTGTGTGTGTGTGTGGTGTGTGTGGTGTGTGTGCGCCTGTGGTTTGCTGCTGACGTGTAAAGGATGTTACAGTTCCGCAATGTTGACTGTCTGTAAAAATCCCCAAGCTCTGTTTCCATTTAAATTATGGTCATGGTTCTAATAAGATATGACACAGAACCAGCTGCTCACTTCAGTTTATTTCCTCATAGACAGCAAATGTGATTCAACACCAATGTCACCCGGCCTCTGGTACTGACGGTCATCACTGTGAATCATAGGTTGTCATACTATGGCTAGGCTGTTTGATCTGGTTCCTCTCTGAGTTTCTGCCTGTCAAAGGAGTTCTTCCCTCCCATTGACTCCTCTGGGGGCTCTAGTTCTAGGTTTCTGCAGAGCACGTTGTAATATGTCTTAGGAAAGATCTCTATCCAAATCTAAAGTGGTTGTTTGTTTGTGGTTTCCTTCCCGCCACAGTTCCCTGAGAGAGGAGTACATCTGCAGTCATCTGAGGCTTTGCTACTCTCCTGCTGAGCAACTGACCCTACCACCAGACCACCACGGACATTCCTCTCTATGGTGTTCTGTCTCAATCTCCCCTCTCTCTCTCTCTCTCTCTCTCTCTCTCTCTCTCTCTCTCTCTCCTCTTTGAAATATGGATGGAGAACGAGAGACTTAAAGGGGGAATATAGAATGGGATAAATAGATGGAGTGGGATTGATAAACTGAATCATTGCCAGAGATAAAATCACGTTATTCATGGACCCTTGTCCCATGTAAAACCACTGCCCTCTAGTGCACCAAAGTGAAGCTACAGCAATGTGTTTTTCTTTCCAAAAAGCACCTGCAGAGAATAATTTATTTGAAATTCTTCCTGTGGAAACATTTTCTAACCAGGACAGAATTCTAAATGGGGTCAAACATTAAATATTTAACCCTGTCTGAATTGAAGTTTCAAGACCCAGTAAAAAAAAAAAATCTGTTTTGATTCATTTTTTTGAACATACAGTTAAACTCTTTTTAACAGAGTAACTCAATACTTCCCCAACTGCGTGTGTTTTTGGACAGGACTCCCAGTAAGAGTATTTCATTGGTCTGAAATGGCTTTTAAAAAGCTTCCTGGGAGGCAACGTGTGGATCACAACATGTTAGTCAGATAATCTCCTCTGCTGATTCTGGAACACTAGGAGGTTACTTTGGATTGACTTAATAAAGTCCAAACCTTGTGATATGTGCTGATGCTTTTTCACTGTTTTCAGAGGGACTGGGGTTTTCAGTTCATAGTTCTCATTTTTCTCCGGCGATTGGAACCTATTGTGAGTACTAAATGGCTGCGGTGTACCTGCAGGAGTTAGTAGCAGTGTTAAGTAGGCTAGAGTAGCAGTCAGCTGTGTTGTGACAGGGACTCACCCAGTGTGTGCGCTAGCTACTGTGTTTGTGTTTGTGTACACCGGGATAATTACAGAGGGGGAGTGAGGGATACACCCTGAGGAGAAGGATAGCGCCAGGTGCACGTGTGCTAATTAGTAATTTCCAGTCTGCTCATTAAAGAGGAGAGACAGCACACACACACACAAACAAAGGATACAACTCTCTCTCACTCTCCACACACACACACACACACACACACACACACACACACACACACACACACACACACACACACACACACACACACACACACACCACATCGTGAGCTCAACAGATGGTCCCTAAAATCTTTTCTCTCTCCTCTCCTCTCCTCTCCTGTCCTCTTCACTACCCCTCATTGATTCTGTATCAGAAAGGGTTCCGTGTCTAGTTTCTCATAATAGAATAGAATCCTATTATTAGGCAGCTAGGACAGAATTGACATGGTAGTGTCTTGGGGGGGGGCTCCCTTATAGGGATCTTTAATTCTGCTGTGCCTTCTTCCAGGTCAAGCGTTCAGCACTTTGTTCTGTTGTTTCCATTCGATTATTTCCTTTTTCTTCTCATGGTAATTGATTCCATTAAGCAGGGTGGCGCAGCAGGGATCCATTATGGTGATCAGTGCTGATCCTAAAGTGGATTGTTAATACGGGACCGGAACTCAATACTTTGAGGAAACGGTAGGCTACAGTATCTAGCTAACAGCCACCGTCGTCAATGAAGGGTCCCCCAACCCAGAGACACAGCTATTTAATATATATTGTATTGTAATTTGCACTGTATTATGTATAAGACCTAGATATTGTGTGTATTTACTGATATGTGAGCTATGTGTGACGTTTTAAATGTATGTATTTCAGCCCTTGACTAATAATGTTCTGTACTATGTATTATGTCATGTGTAATGTGGAACCCAGGAAGAGTAGCTGATGCTTTTACAGCGGTTAATGGGGTTCCTAATAAATACCAAATACCAACACCAGCTTTAGAGGTTTATCTGGAAATTCCTCATGCAGCATTCTTCATCAATGATAATCTCATCTCTGAGCTTAAGCTTTTTCAATGTTTTTGCTACCCACCGTAAGTGAGCATAAGGAAAAATGCAGTATCCCATGCCAAAACTCAAAAAGTGATTATGATCTAGACTATGTATATAAATGATAAGCATTGGCTACATTTCTCTAAGGCTCCAGGACAGTTATTATCCTCTGTTTAACAGCAGGTCATGGGGTTGAAACACCAGTCCAACGGGAAGTGATTAACTCCCTCTGCCTCTCCCTCAACGTCAATAAGACCAAGGAGCTGATCGTGGACTACAGGAGAAAGAGAGCACGCCCCCATTCACATCTACAGGGCTGTAGTGGAGCGGGTCGAAATCTTCAAGTTCCTTGGTGTCCACATTACTAAGGACATAACATGGTTCACACACACCCCTACAGTCGTGACGAGGGCAGCCTCACTTCCCCCTCAGGAGGCTGAAAAGGTTTGGCATGGGCCCTCGGATCCTTTAACATATCTACAGCTGCACCATCAAGAGCATCTTGACTGGCTGCGTCACCGCTTGGTATGGCAAATGCACCTCCCTCAATCACAAAGCGCTACAGAGGGTATTGCGGATGGCCCAGTACATCACTGCGGCCGAGCTCCCTACCATCCAGGAACTTTGTATCAGGCGATGTCAGAGGAAGGTCTGAAAAATTGGCAAAGTCTAAAGCCACCCAAGCCACAGACTGTTCACTCTGCCACAGTTCAGTAAACGGTACCAAAGGCTCTCACACCAACAGGCTCTGAGACAGCTTCTACCCCCAAGCCATAAGATTGCTAAATAGAAAAAGACTGCTAAATAGTTTATTAAAAGGTCACCCGGACTATCTGCACTGACCCCATCTTGCACTGACTCTATGCACATCCACAGTACTATACAGCGCATTCGGAAAGTATTCCGACCCCTTGACTTTTTCCACATTTTGTTACATTACAACCTTATTCTAAAAGGAATGAAATACCTTTTTTTCCTCATCAATCTTCACACAATACCCCATAATGACAAAGCAGAAACAGGTTTTTAGAAATGTTTGCAAATGTATTAAAAGTAATAAACAGAAATATCTTAGGTAAATAAGTATTCAGATCCTTTGCTATGAGATTCGAAATTGAGCTCAGGTGCATCCTGTTTCTATTGATCATCCTTGAGATGTTTTTACAACTTGACTGGAGTCCATCTGTGGTAAATGCAACTGATTGGACATGATTTGGAAAGGCACACACCTGTCTATATAAGCTCCCCCAGTAGACAGTGTATATCAGAGCAAAAACCAAGCCATGAGGTCGACGGAATTGTCCGTAGAGCTCTGAGACAGGATTTTGTCGAGGCACAGATCTGGGAAAGTGTCACGTCCTGACCAGTATAGAGTATATTTGGTTATTGTAGTTTGGTCAGGACGTGGCAGAAGGTAGTTGATGTATGTTTATGGGGTTTGTCACAGGTCTATGTCTGTGTTTCTATGTCTAGTTGATTGGGGTTGGACTCTAAATTGAAGGCAGGTGTGTTGAGTTGCCTTTGATTGGGAGTCCTATATAGTAGGGTGTGTTTGTCTTTGTGTTTCGTGGGTAGTTGTATTTCGCACTGCTAGGGAATGTATAGCCTGTGAAACTGTCACTAGTCGTTCTTTGTTTTCTTGTTTTCACGTGTTCACATTTATTTAATAAATTAAGATGATGAGCACGCAACCCACTGCGTATTGGTCCACTTTCTCTGACAGTGACTTCAACATATCGTCAGAAGACGAGGATCGTGACAGAACTACCCACCACAACAGGACCAAGCAGCGGAGAAAGGAGCGGGACACTGAATATATGGATTATTGTGAGAAGTGGACTTGGGAAGAGATACTGGCCGGAGAGGGCCCGTGGAAGAAGGCTGGGGTGGAACAGGAATGCTACCGGGGGACACGTCTGGCTAGGAAGCCGGAGAGGCACCCCCAACAATTTTTTTGGGGGGGGCACACGGGTAGTTTGGCTGGGCGTAGGAAGAGCCATAAGCCAGCTACCCGTGAGTGCAGGAAGGAGCGAAGAAGGTGGAGAGCGCCGTGTTTAGCCGAGGTGCGCACTATCTCGCCCATATGCACGCACAGCCCAGTCTGCCCTGTACCAGCACCCCGCTCGTGCAGGGCTACTAGTTCCATCCAGCCAGGACGGGTTGTGCAGGCGGTGCGATCACGGCCACCTGTGCGCCTCCATGGCCCAGTCTTTCCGGTTCCTGCCTCTCGGAGTATCCCGGAAGTGAGTACCCCCAGTCTAACACGACCAGTACCAGCAACCCGGACCAAGCTTCCCAATAGTCAGCCTAGTCCTGTTCAGCCTGTTCCCGCTCCCCGCACTAGCCTTGAGGTGCGTGTGCCCAGGCTGGCACATCCTGTACCAGCCCCACGCATCAGGCTTCTAGTGCGTCAGCCCAGCCTCGCCAGTCTGGAGCCGCCAGAGCCGCCTCCCAGTCAGGAGCCGCCAGAGCCGCCCGTCAGTCAGGAGTCGCCAGAGCCGCCCGCCAGTCAGGAGTCGCCAGAGCCGCCCGCCAGTCAGGAGCCGCCAGAGCCGCCCGTCAGTCAGGAGTCGCCAGAGCCGCCCGCCAGTCAGGAGCTGCCAGAGCCGCCCGCCGGGCAGATGGGCCACTCTGGCAGCTCCGCGTCCATCTGTCCAGAGCTGCCAGAGCGGCCCGTCTGTCCGGAGCTGCCAGAGCGGCCCGTCTGCCCGGAGCTGCCAGAGCGGCCCGTCTGCCCGGAGCTGCCAGAGCGGCCCGTCTGCCCGGAGCTGCCAGAGCGGCCCGTCTGCCCGGAGCTGCCAGAGCGGCCCGTCTGCCCGGAGCTGCCAGAGCGGCCCGTCTGCCCGGAGCTGCCAGAGTGGCCCACCGTGCCGGATCTGCCAGAGTGGCCCGCCGTGCCGGATCTGCCAGAGTGGCCGTCCACCAACCAGGCGCAGCAAGGGTCGTCCGCCAGCCGGGCGCAGCAAGGGTCGTCCGCCAGCCGGGCGCAGCCATCGCCGCTTGCCAGCCGGGTGCAGCAAGGGTCGTCCGCCAGCCGGGCACAGCAAGGGTCGTCCGCCAGCCGGGCTCAGCATTCGCCGCTCGCCAGCCGGGCGCAGCCAGGGACGCCCACCAGCCAGGCACAGCAAGGGTCGCTCGCCAGCCGGGCGCAGCCAGAGACACCTGCCAGCCGGGCGCGGCAAGAATCGCCCGCCAGCCGGGCGAAGTTAGGGGCGCCACTTAAGTGGACTACGTCAGGGCTGGAGCGGAGTCCACATCCCACACCTGAGCCGCCTCCCATATAGGTGGGTTGGGGAGGGGGGGTGTAGCACTGTGCCGTCGTTGACGGCAGCCACCCTCCCTTCCCTCCCTTTTTGTTTAGGGGATTTTTTTGGTTGTTTTGGGGGGGTTATCTGTGTTTTGTGTAGGTGCATTCCAGGGTCTGCACCTTTGAGGGGGGGTACTGTCACATCCTGACCAGTATAGAGTATATTTGGTTATTGTAGTTTGGTCAGGACGTGGCAGAGGGTAGTTGATGTATGTTTATGGGGTTTGTCACTGGTCTATGTCTGTGTTTCTATGTCTAGTTGATTGGGGTTGGACTCTAAATTGAAGGCAGGTGTGTTGAGTTGCCTTTGATTGGGAGTCCTATATAGTAGGGTGTGTTTGTCTTTGTGTTTCGTGGGTAGTTGTATTTCGCACTGCTAGGGAATGTATAGCCTGTGAAACTGTCACTAGTCATTCTTTGTTTTCTTATTTTCACGTGTTCACATTTATTTAACCTGTTGGGGATAGGGGGCAGTATTGACACGGCTGGATAAAAAACGTACCCGATTTAATCTGTTTACTACTCCTGCACAGTAACTAGAATATGCATATAATTATTGGCTTTGGATAGAAAACACCCTAAAGTTTCTAAAACTGTTTGAATGGTGTCTGTGAGTATAACAGAACTCATATGGCAGGCAAAAACCTGAGAAGATTTCATGCAGGAAGTGGCCTGTCTGACAAGGTGTCGTTCTTCTTGTCTCTGTTTATTGAAGAGTGAGGATCTTAGCTGTCCCGTGACACTTCCTACGGCTGCCATAGGGTCTCAGAAGGCGGCAAAAAGTTGAATCGTGGCTTTGCAGGATCTGGCTGAAACAAAGTAGCGCGTTCGGGTAGTGGCTGGTTACAGTACTGTGAGACTCAGGCTCGTGCCCGCGTCGACCGAAAGCTTTGTTTACTTTCCTCTGTTTAGCTAAATGGACATTCCCGGTCGGAATATTATCGCTTTTTTACGAGAAAAATGGCATAAAAATGGATTTTAAACAGCGGTTGACATGCTTCGAAGTACGGTAATGGAATATTTAGATTTTTTTTGTCACGAATTGCGCCATGCGCACGACCCTTATTTACCCTTTCAGATAGTGTCTTGAACGCATGAACAAAATGCCGCTATTCGGATATAATGATGGATTATTTTGGACCAAACCAACATTTGTTATTGAAGTAGCAGTCCTGGGAGTGCATTCTGACGAAGAACAGGAAAGGTAAGACCATTTTTGTTATAGTAAATGGGATTTTGGTGAAGGCTAAACTTGCCGGGTGTCTAAATAGCTAGCCCTGTGATGCCGGGCTATCTACTCAAAATATTGCAAAATGTGCTTCATCCGAAAAGCTATTTTAAAATCGGACATATCGAGTGCATAGAGGAGTAATGTATCTATAATTCTTAAAATAATTGTTATGCTTTTTGTGAACGTTTATCGTGAGTAATTTAGTAAATTGTTAGTAAATTCCCCGGAAGTTTGCGGGGGGTATGCTTTTTCTGAACGTCACATGCTAATGTAAAAAGCTGGTTTTTGATATAAATATGAACTTGATTGATCTGGTACTAAAAATGCATGTTTTGTATAACATAATGTCCTAGGTGTGTCATCTGATGAAGATCAAGCCTTTTTGAAATCGGACAGTGTGGTTAGATTAACGAGAGTCTTGTCTTTAAATAGCTGTAAAATAGTCATATGTTTGAGAAATTGAAGTAATAGCATTTCAAAGGTTTTGAAAATCGCGTCACAGGATTCAACTGGCTGTTACGTAGGTGGGACAAATTCGTCCCGCCAGTCCCATAGAGGTTAATAAATTAAGATGATGAGCACGCAACCCGCTGCGTATTGGTCCACTTTCTCTGACAGTGACTTCAACATATCGTCAGAAGACGAGGATCGTGACAGAAAGGGGGTACCAAAACATTTCTGCAGCATTGAAGGTCCACAAGAAAACAGTAGCCTCCATCATTCTTAAATGGAAGAAGTTTGGAACCACCAAGACTCTTCCTAGATCTGGCCGCCCGACCAAACTGAGAAATCAGGGGAGAAGGGCCTTGGTCAGGGAGGTGACCAAGAACCCAATGGTCACTCTGACAGAGCTTCAGAGTTTCTCTGTAGAGATGGGAGAACCTTCCAGAAGGACAACCATCTCTGCAGCACTCCACCAATCAGGCCTTTATGGTAGAGTGGCCAGACAGAAGCCACTACTCAGAAAAGAGACATGACAGCAAGCTTGGAGTTTGCCAAAAGGCACCTAAAGGACTCTCAGACCATGAGGAACAAGATTCTCTGGTCTGATGAAACCAAGATTGAAATCTTTGGCCTGAATGCCAAGCGTCACGTCTGGAGGAAACCAGGCACCATCCCTATGGTGAAGCATGGTGGTGGCAGCATCATGCTGTGGGGATGATTTTCAGAGGCATGGACTGGGAGACAAGTCAGGATCACGGAAAAGATTAACAGAGCAATGTACAGAGAGATCCTTGATGAAAACCTGCTCCAGAACACTCAGGACCTCAGACTGGTACTGGTACTCACTGTATATAGCTCCACGGTGATCTGGTAGTCCCTGTACAGTGAGGGAAAAAAGTATTTGATCCCCTGCTGATTTTGTACGTTTGCCCACTGACAAAGAAATGATCTGTCTATAATTTTAATGGTAGGGTTATTTGAACAGTGAGAGACAGAACAACAAGAAAAAAATCCAGAAAAAAGCATTTAAAAAATGTTATATATTGATTTGCATTTTAATGAGGGAAATAAGTATTTGACCCCTCTGCAAAACATGACTTTGTACTTGGAGGCAAAATCCTTGTTGGCAATCACAGAGATCAGACGTTTCTTGTAGTTGGCCACCAGGTTTGCACACATCTCAGGGGGGAATTTGTCCCACTCCTCTTTGCAGATCCTCTCCAAGTCATTAAGGTTTCGAGGCTGACGTTTAACAACTCGAACCTTCAGCTCCCTCCACAGATTTTCTATGGGATTAAGGTCTGGAGACTGGCTAGGCCACTCCAGGACCTTAATGTACTTCTTCTTGAGCCACTCCTTTGTTGCCTTAGTCGTGTGTTTTGGGTCATTGTCATGCTGGAATACCCATCCACGACCCATTTTCAATGCCCTGGCTGAGGGAAAGAGGTTCTCACCCAAGATTTGACGGTACATGGCCCCGTCCATCGTCCCTTTGATGCGGTGAAGTTGTCCTGTCCCCTTAGCAGAAAAACACCCCCAAAGCACAATGTTTCCACCTCCATGTTTGACGGTGGGGATGGTGTTCTTGGGGTCATAGGCAGCATTCCTCCTCCTCCAAACATGGCGAGTTGAGTTGATGCCAAAGAGCTCCATTTTGGTCACATCTGACCACAACACTTTCACTCAGTTGTCCTCTGAATCATTCAGATGTTCATTGGCAAACTTCAGACGGGCATGTATATGTGCTTTCTTGAGCAGGGGGACCTTGCGTGCGCTGCAGGATTTCAGTCCTTCACAGCGTAGTGTGTTACCAATTGTTTTCTTGGTGACTATGGTCCCAGCTGCCTTGAGATCATTGACAAGATCTTCCCGTGTAGTTCTGAGCTGCCTGGGCTGATTCCTCACCGTTCTCATGATCATTGCAACTCCACGAGGTGAGATCTTGCATGGAGCCCCAGGCCGAGGGAGATTGACAGTTCTTTTGTGTTTCTTCCGTTTGCGAATAATCGTACCAACTGTTGTCACCTTCTCACCAAGCTGCTTGGCGATGGTCTTGTAGCCCATTCCAGCCTTGTGTAGGTCTACAATCTTGTCCCTGACATCCTTGGTGAGCTCTTTGGTCTTGGCCATGGTGGAGAGTTTGGAATCTGATTAATTGATTGCTTCTGTGGACAGGTGTCTTTTATACAGGTAACAAACTGAGATTAGGAGCACTCCCTTTAAGAGTGTGCTCCTAATCTCAGTTCGTTACCTGTATAAAAGACACCTGGGAGCCAGAAATAACTCTGATTGAGAGGGGGTCAAATACTTATTTCCCTCATTAAAATGCAAATCAATTTATTACATTTTTGACATGCGTTTTTTTGTTATTCTGTCTCTCACTGTTCAAATAAACCTACCATTCAAATTATAGACTGATCATTTCTTTGTCAGTGGGCAAACGTACAAAATCAGCAGGGGATCAAATACTTTTTTCCCTCACTGTATATAGCTCCACAGTGATCTGGTACTGGTACACCCTGTAAATAGCTCCACATTGATCTGGTACTGGTACTCCCTGTATATAACTCCACATTGATCTGGTACTGGTACTCCCTGTATATAGCTCCACATTGATCTGGTACTGGTACTCCCTGTATATAGCTCCACATTGATCTGGTACTGGTACTCACTGTATATAGCTCCACATTGATCTGGTACTGGTACTCACTGTATATAGCTACACATTGATCTGGTACTGGTACATCCTGTATATAGCTCCATATTTATCTGGTACTCACTGTATATAGCTCCACATTGATCTGGTACTGGTACTCCCTGTATATAGCTCCACATTGATCTGGTACTGGTACTCCCTATATGTAGCTCCACATTGATCTGGTACTGGTACTCCCTGTATATAGCTCCACATTGATCTGGTACTGGTACTCCCTGTATATAGCTCCACATTGATCTGGTACTGGTACTTCCTGTATATAGCTCCACATTGATCTGGTACTAGTACTTCCTGTATATCGTTCCACATTGATTTGGTACTGGTACTCCCTGTATATAGCTCCACATTGATCTGGTACCGGTACTGCCTGTATATAGCTCCACATTGATCTGGTACTGGTACTGGTACTCCCTGTATATAGCTCCACATTGATCTGGTACTGGTACTGGTACTCCCTGTATATAGCTCCCCATTGACCTGGTACTGGTACTCCCTGTATATAGCTCCACATTGATCTGGTACTAGTACTTCCTGTATATAGCTACACATTGATCTGGTACTGGTACTCCCTGTATACAGCTCCACATTGATCTGGTACTTCCTGTATTTAGCTTCACATTGATCTGGTACTTCCTGTATACAGCTCCACATTGATCTGGTACTCCCTGTGTATAGCTCCACGTTGATCTGGTACTTCCTACATATAGCTCCACATTGATCTGGTATTTCCTGTATATAGCTCCACGTTGATCTGGTACTTCCTGTATATAGCTCCACATTGATCTGGTACTTTCTGTATAAAGCTCCACATTGATCTGGTACTTCCTGTATATAGCTCCACGTTGATCTGGTACTTCCTGTATATAGCTCCACGTTGATCTGGTACTTCCTGTATATAGCTCCACATTGATCTGGTACTTCCTGTATTTAGCTCCACGTTGATCTGGTACTTCCTGTATATAGCTCCATTCTAGTGTATTTTATTCCTCTTGTGTTACTGTTTTAAACTCTGCTTCGTTGGGAAGGTCTCGTAAGCAAGCGAGAAGTCACAGTAAGTCTACACTTTTTGTATTCGGTGCACGGGACAAATAGCATTTTGATTTAATTTGATTGATTTTATTTAACCTCTGTGTAAAAGCATGACACAGGTTTGAAACAGCAGTCCAACAGCTCCCTCTAGTGGCACCTCTCATCAAGTGTGTATTAATACACAGGTGTGAATTGGATATTTGTTTTTTTGCGTATCCGAACTCTCCCTGAGATACCCTCGGAGACTGGGGTCATGGCCAGGGTCTACCACAGAGCAGTTGGTGTTAAGTGATTTGCTCAAGGGCACATCGATAGATTCTTTACTTTTTAGGCTCGGAGATTCGAACAAGCAACCTTTTGGTTACTGGCACAACACTCTAACCGCTAGGGTGTGTGCGTGTGTGTTCATGTGTGCTCCTTCTCATGCAGTCACCCATGGTGACCTTCAATCAGTGTCTCCGTGGTAACAGGTCCTCAGTGTTAACCAGGAAGTAGAGTGCTGATGCGTCATTCTGAGTGTCACCTTGGAGTGCCACACTACATATGTTAAGTGTGCTTCCACATACATACAGTGCCTTCGGAAAGTATTCAGACCCCCTTGACTTTTTCCACATTTTGTTACGTTACAGCCTTATTCTAAAATTGATTAAATAAATAAAAATCCTCAGCAATCTACACACAATATCCCATACTGACAAAGCAAAAACGGTTTTTAGAAATTTTAGCAAATGTATTAAAAGTAATAAACAGAAATACCTTATTTACCTAAGTATTCAGACCCTTTGCTATATGACTCGAAATTGAGCTCAGGTGCATCCTGTTTCCATTGATCATCCTTGATGTTTATACAACTTGATTGGAGTCCACCTGTGGTAAATTCAATTGATAGATTTGTAAAGGCACACACCTGTCTATATAAGGTCCCACAGTTGAAAGTGCATGTCAGAGTAAAAACCAAGCTCCGAGACAGGATTTTGTCGAGGCACTGATCTGGAGAATGGTACCAAAACATTTCTGCAGCATTGAATGTCCCCAAGAACACAGTGGCCTCTATCATTCTTAAATGGAAGAAATTTGGAACCACCAAGACTCTTCCTAGATCTGGCCGCCCGACCAAACTGAGAAATCAGGGGAGAAGGGCCTTGGTCAGGGAGGTGACCAAGAACCCGATGGGCACTCTTACAGAGCTCTAGAGTTTCTCTGTGGAGATGGGAGAAACTTCCAGAAGGACAACCATCTCTGCAGCACTCCACCAATCAGATGTTTATGGCAGAGTGGCCACTCCTCAGTAAAATGCACATGGCAGCCTGCTTGGAGTTTTCCAAAAGGCACCTAAAGATGCTCAGACCATGAGGAACAAGATTCTTTGGCCTGAATGTCAAGCGTCACATCTAGAGGAAACCTGGCATCATCCCTACGATGAAGCGTGGTGGTGGCAGCATCATGCTGTGGGGATTTGTTTTAGTGGCAGGAATTGGGAGACTAGTCAGGATCGAGGCAAAGAAGAAAGGAGCAAAGTACAGAGTAATCCTTGATGACAACCTGCTCCAGAACGCTCAGGACCTCCGACTGGCATGAAGGTTCACCTTCCAATAGTACAACAACCCTAAGCACACAGCCAAGACAACGCAGGAGTGTCTCTTAATAATGTCCTTGAGTGGCCCAGCCAAAGCCCAGACTTGAACCCGATCAAACATCTCTGGAGAGACCTGAAAATAGCTGTGCAGCAACACTCCCCATCCATCCTGACAGAGCTTGAGAGGATCTGCAGAGAAGAATGGGAGAAACTCCACAAATATAGGTGTGCCAAGCTTGTGGCATTATACCCAAGAAGACTCGATGCTGTAGGTGCTTCAAGAAAGTACAGAGTAAAGGGTCTGAATACTTGTAAATAAGCAAAAATGTAAAAAATTAAAAATAAAAAAATGTTCTTTGTCATTATGGGGTATTGTGTGCACATTGATGGATGATTTATTATTTTTATCAATTTTAGAATAAGGCTGTAACGTAACAAAATGTGGAAAAAGTCAAGGGGTCTGAATACTTTCTGAAGACACCGTATGTCCAGGTCAATATAATTGTTGTTTGTTCCTCTTGAGCTACTGTAGCCTACAACATTCCAAGGAACACTTCCTCAAAAATAGGACGAATTAATCTAAGATAAATGTATGAAATCAAGAAATCTGTAATACATTTTGATGTTTTTGCTGAGGAGGTCTTTGTCGCATAACTGTACATCTAACTAAGATGTTTGGTGCAGTAATTCTCAAGTGAAAAAATGTGAATGAAAACTAGTAGTCTTTCGTTGAATGACAACAAACACTTCATTGAAGAATCTCGTCCATAGTTCCCACTCCTACTAGGAGTAGTACTGTTAACCAATCACCAACAAAGGGAAGTAGACTTCGGCTAATGAACTTAGACCTAATAATATACGTTGTGTGCACGAAGTGCGGAAAAAAACCCTGTCAAAGACCGAAACGAACAAAAAACTATTTTGACTTGGTAGCATATGATACATTTTACACTCAGCCTTCTCCTTTCTTTCTCACATGTACACATTCATTATGAAGACTCAGTACAGAGACACATTGATTGCACACAAACACAGGGACATACAGAAGTCCCAGACACACATTTAATTTTTTATTAACCTTTATTTAACTAGGCAAGTCAGTTAAGAACAAATTCTTATTTTCAATGCCAGCCTTGGAACAGTGGATTAACTGCCTTGTTCAGGGGCAGAACAACAGATTTTCACCTCAGGGATTCAATCTTGCAACCTTTTGGTTACATGGCCAACGCTCTAACCACTAGGCTACCTGCCGCCCCGATATGAAGACTCAGTACAGAGACACATTGATTGCACACAAACACACACCTATACAAACACAGGGACATGCAGAAGTCCCAGACAGACACCTATACAAACACAGAGACATACAGATGTCCCCAGCACACACCTATACAAACACAGGGACATACAGAAGTCCCCAGCACACACCTATACAAACACAGAGACATACAGAAGTCCCAAACAGACACCTATACAAACACAGAGACATACAGAAGTCCCAGACACACACCTATACAAACACAGGGACATTCAAAGACTCAATCATGGACACTCTTACTGACAGTGGTGGCTGCTTTGTATGATGTATTGTTGTCTTTACCTTCTTGACCTTTGTGCTGTTGACTTTGCCCAATAATGTTTGTATCATGTTTTTGTGCTGCTACCATGTTGTGTTGCTACCATGTTGTTGTTATGTTTTGCTGCCTTGTTATGTTGTTTTCTTACATCTCTCTTTATGTAGAGTTGTGTGTCTCTCTTGTTCTGATGTGTGTTTTGTCCTATATTTATATTGTTTTTAATTTTTTTAATCCCAGGCCCCTGTCCCCGCAGGAGGCCTTTTGCCTTTTGGTAGGCCGTCATTGTGAATAAGAATTTGTTCTTAACTGATTTGCCTGGTAAAATAAATTACAAACATTCAGAAGCCCCAAACAGACACATGCACACTCGCTCAATTGGAGTGAAGTTGGGCCATCTAAACATAGAATGATCTGAGCTGCTATCAGAACTATTTCTCTCTCTCTCTCTCAGATGTGCACACACGGCGCTCCAGCCACAGGGGAGGAGGCTGGACTGATGCAATCTCACTTCAAAGCTCAAATAAACAAGACACACACATTTTTTTATATATCAAATTTTTTTTTCAATTAAATTCAAGTGCTAATTTACACATTGTGTCAATAGATGTGCCAATACAACTACCCTACTTTTTAGTCCAATTATTTAGATTTTTCAACCTAGACTGCAATATAATACTATCCAACTAATGCATCCTATTGTCATTAGAAATGCTAATTCTTAAAAAGTGTGGTGGTTGTTAGCCCAACAAGAAGAGTGAGGACTGTAAGTGCTACAGACTGGGTGTCATTCATAGCATTGTCCATGTTCATAGCCCTGTTTCTGTTACAGAGACTTCCCTCACAGTAGGACACAGACTTGGAGTCAGAACCGGAGTCAGAACCGGAGTCAGAACCGGAGTCAGAACCAGAGTCAGAACCGGAGTCAGAACCGGAGTCAGAACCAGAGTCAGAACCGGAGGCAGAACCACAGTCAGAACCACACAGATTCCAGCCTCGAAGAGTCACAGACCGACCATTACTAGCTGTCACGATGGAGAAAATATAGCGACATTAAAAATATTATCAAAAATAATACAATATGAATAATATACACAGATAATTCAAATAAACTTAAGATTGATTAGAATTGTAAGTAACAGTTACATGGACTAATAGTAAAGCATGAATATAGGCAAACACAAATGTTGTGCGTGTACTGTACCTGTGTCGTTAAGACAGTGATCTTGAACTCCCTGACAGGTCACAACCTGAACACAAACGTCATCTTCTGGATCAGTGCAAGAAGCACACCGAAGTCCATTGTGGGGGTCGTCTGGATCAGTGCAAGAAGCACACCGAAGTCCATTGTGGGGGTCGTCTGGATCAGTGCAAGAAGCACACCGAAGTCCATTGTGGGGGTTGTCTGGATCAGTGCAAGAAGCACACCGAAGTCCATTGTGGGGGTCGTCTGGATCAGTGCAAGAAGCACACCGAAGTCCATTGTGGGGGTTGTCTGGATCAGTACAAGAAGCACACCGAAGTCCATTGTGGGGGTCGTCTGGATCAGTGCAAGAAGCACACCGAAGTCCATTGTGGGGGTTGTCTGGATCAGTACAAGAAGCACACCGAAGTCCATTGTGGGGGTCGTCTGGATCAGTGCAAGAAGCACACCGAAGTCCATTGTGGGGGTCGTCTGGATCAGTGCAAGAAGCACACCGAAGTCCATTGTGGGGGTTGTCTGGATCAGTACAAGAAGCACACCGAAGTCCATTGTGGGGGTCGTCTGAAGAAACAACAGGAGAACTCATGTAAGGATCAGACAAAAAAAAATAATCTAATTCAACAAAGAACAATGAGGTTCAAAGTTCAAAGTACAGAACAATATTTACCAGAGAAAGTGTCACTGTTGCAGCCAGATGAGTTGCAGCATGATGAAGTGAATTGTTGGGAACCGATATTCAAAGACATTTTGGGGCTTGACTGACAAAAACTGTCAACCATGCATCCCTTCACGATCCTCTCATTGATACTTGAGTTTGAACCTGAAAGATAAAAGGTAAAAGGTGAAAGGTGAAAGGTAAAAGTGAAATGAATCATAATCATGTTTTAATAAGATAGTACTTAATAAAATACCCATTTATTACAAGAATTGGGCATCATAACTGAAGGGGAGAGGTTTGTCCATAATAAAGATAAGCTCTGCTTTTTTGACACCACACTCCACAAAGCAAGTCCTGCAGGCTCTAGTTTTGTCTTATCTTGATTATTGTCCAGTCGTGTGGTCCAGTGCTGCAAGGAAAGACCTAGTTAAGCTGCAGCTGGACCAGAACAGAGCGGCACGTTTTGCTCTTCATTGTAATCAGAGGGCTGATATAAATACTGTGCATGCCAGTCTCTCTTGGCTGAGAGTTGAGGAGAGACTGACTGCATCATTTCTTGTTTTTAAAAGAAGCAACGTGTCGGAAATTCAAAATTGTTTTCATAGTCAACTTACACACAGCTCTGACACACACACTTACCCCACCAGACATACCACCAGGGGTCTTTTCATAGTCCCCAGGTCCAGAACAAATTCCAAAAAACGTACAGTATTATACAGAGCCATGAGTGCTTGGAACTCCCTTCCATCTTACAAGTGAACAGCAAACCTGGTTTCAAAAAACAAATAAAGCAACACACGGCACAACGCCATGTGACCTACTTGTTGTGTGTATGTACCGACATGTATGTGGAACTGATAGATGCACACACACACACACACACACACACACACACACACACACACACACACACACACACACACACACACACACACACACACACACACACACACACACACACACTACATGTTAATGTTTTTAAATGTATGTACATTTTAAAGTCTATTTTCTTTCTGTAATGTATTTTTTGTTATGTGTCGGACCTAGTAAGACGAGCTGTCGCAATGGCGTCGCTAATGAGGATCCTAATAAATCAAATAAATAAACTACAAACATTATTAATGAAAACAATTCCAGTCATAGATTTTGAGAGTTTTAACTTATCCACATTGGAGTGGGTTGCTGTACGGTGGTTTCCCCAGCGAATATTAATGTCAATTTCCCAAATGCTAAATTGGATGTGTCCTCTGGCACTAACAACTATAGTGTCGAAAGTGGAAACAAAGGGGATATTTCAAAACATATGACAAGATAATACTACGTTTTATGTTCATTCAAATGTACAATGTCAATTATGAATGTAAGTAGTCAACTGCAGTCATTTTAGCGGACGACTGCAGAGAGCTGCTGGTGTTTGTAGAACACTGCAGGTCTCCTGGGTTGGTTCTGAGCAGGTGGGGTCTGCTGGATCTTTACAGGTGAAGCACTGCAGACCATGAGCTGCTGAAAAAGAGACGGCTACAAGAAACATTCAAACAAAGTAACCCAATAGTCTTATTTAACAAATAACTACCAAAGTCAACTAATATATTACCAGAGCAGAGCTGCAGAAAGGCCAGTAAGAGAGTAACAGTGCATTTCATTACATTTTAGTCATTTAGCAGACACTCTTATCCAGAGGAACTTACTGTAGTGAATACATACATATCATTTGATGCATTTTTAGTACTGGCCCCCCATGTGAATTGAACCCACAACCCTGGCATTGCACACACCATGCAGGCATTGCAAACACCATGCTCTACCAACTGAGCCACAGGGAAGACTGAGCCGGGACTGAGCTGAAGCAGTGATTTACAGTACCACTTCAGGACAGATTGTACTGTACAGCCTCAAAAGAATGAAAAACAAGATGGCAACATGACCTGCAATTCGATATATGTTTGTTCCATTTTCCTAGAACATGCTGCTATGTCATATTTACATTTCCTTCTGGGTCACACACAATTATTGTTAAAGTCTACTTATCAGATATTTTCTCCCACTTAATGAGCTATAACCTTACAGTACCTTCAGCAGAAAATGATTATATAAAAGTATCACAGTCAAGCTGAGAAATATCATATGACACATAATAACAGCTGAATATTGCCTGACAAGCATAGATGTATTTGGGTGTCGTGACATTTGGGGTGGCAGGTAGCCTAGTGGTTGGAGTGTTGGGCCAGTAACTGAAAGGTTGCTGGATCAAACCCCAGAGCTGACAAAGTAAAAATCTTTCATTCAGAACAATGCAGTAAACCTGCTGTTCCCTGGTAGGCTGTCACTTTAAATAAGAATATGTTCTTAACTCACTTGCCAAGTCACAAACAGGTTAAAATTGCTGAAATACTTTCTGTTTCAGACATTCAGTATGTTTTTAATCCACTTCATACTAGATACAGACAATCTAAAAGACATCCTATGCTCTAAAAGACTGGACATCTATGGACACACTGCACACACACACACACGGTGCTACTGCCACAGAGCTGCAGCAACATTGAGACCGTCTGAAATGAATAGTTGAAGCGTTAAATGTCACAGTATAAAACAGCCACAGAGAGAAAGTATACACACTCAGAACTTACACTCTTCCTGAGCCCTGTCTCAAGGACCCTGTAAGCGTGTGTGTGTGTGTGTGTGTGTGTGTGTGTGTGCGTGTGTGTGAATGATAAATAGAGAGGATTTGGAGGGGAGGAGGCTGGGCTGATGCAATCTCACTGGAAAGCTGAAATAAGCAAGACACACACACACACAGTGAAGGGGTAATTTGCAGTGACAGGTTTCTCGTTACATTTAAACCTGTCTTAAGAGAGAGCGAATGATCTCACCACTCGTCATTTATAGTGCCTTCAGAAAGTATTCACACCTCTTGACTTTATCCACATTTTGTTGTGTTACAGCACTGGATTTAAAATGGATTCAATTGCGATGTTTTGTCACTGGCCTCCACACAATACCCCATAATGTCAAAGTGGAATTATGTTTTTAGAAATGTTTACAAATGAATAAATAATGAACATCTGAAATGTTTTGAGTCAATTAGTATTCAACCCTTTTGTTATGGCAAACCTAAAAACGTTCAGGAGTACACATGTGCTTAGCAAGTCACATAATATGTTGCATGGACTCACTCTGTATGCAATAATAGTGTTTAACATGATTTTTGAATGACTATCTCATCTCTGTACCCCACAGATACAATTATCTGTAAGGTTCCTCAGTCGAGCAGTGAATTTCAAACACAGATTCAACCACAAAGACCAGAGAGGTTTTCCATTGCCTCTCAAATTGCCTCTCAATTGGTAGATGGGTAAAAAAGTTTTTTTTTTTTTTAAATAAGCAGACATCGAATATACCTTTGAGCATGTTGAAGTTATTCACTACACTTTGGATGGTGTATCAATACACCCAGTCACTACAAAGATACAGGCACCTTCCCTAACTCAGTTGCCAGAGAGAAAGGAAACAACTCAGGGATTTCACCATGAAGTCAATGGTGACTTTAAAACAGTTACAGAGTTTAATGGCTGTGATAGGAGAAAACTGAGGTTTTGCAAAATGTGGAAAAGCAATTAACTTTTGGTCCTGAATACAAAGTGTTCTCTTTTTGGGAAAATCAACTCTATATTTTCAAGCATAATGGTGGCTGCATCATGTTGTGGGTATGCCCGTAATCGTTGAGGACTGAGGAGTTTTTCAGGATAAAAAAGAAACAGAATGGAGCAAAATCCTAGAGGAAAACCTGGTCCAGTCTGCTTTCCACCAGACACTGGGAGATAAATTCACCCTTCAGCAGGATAATAACCTAAAACACAAGGGCAAATCTACAGTGGAGTTGCTTACCAAGAAGACATTAAATGTTCCTGAGTGGCCTAATTACAGTTTTGACTTAAATCTACTTGGAAATCTATGGCAAGACCTGAAAATTGTTTTTTAAAGAATAACGGGCAAATGTTGCAGTATCCAGGTGTGGAAAACTCTTAGAGACTTACCCAGACAAACTCACAGCTGTAATTGCTCCCAAAGGTGCTTCTTATGTAAATGAAATAGTCCTGTGTTTAATTTTCAATACATTTGCAAACATTTCTTAAAACATGTGTTCACTTTGTCATTATGGGGTATTGTGTAGATGGGTGAGATAAAAACAATTATTTAATCCATTTTGAATTCAGGCTGTAACACAAAATGATGTGGAATAAATCAAGTGGTATGAATACTTTCTGAAATCACTGTACATGTACACCTATTGTCGTTAAATATCAGTGTGTGTGGACGTGTTTAACTATTCTTGTACATGTACACCTATTGATGTCAGAATTGTAAACCAAAAAATGTGGACCAACTGTGGACATTTTGTTGGTCCCCACAAGGTCAAATGATATTTCTAGGGGATTTAGGGATAACCACAAAGGTGGTTTCTACTGACAATTGTGATGTACAAACTATGGCATAAGGGGACGACGAGCGGATAAGACATTAATGAGCGAGCTAGGATGGACGTAGTCAATATAACTATTTGTTCAGCACTTTTGAAATTACTGATTTCCTCTACTCCGCTCGTCATCCCCTTACGCCGTAGTTTGTACATCTCAATTGTCTCTAAGGAGAGCGTACTGGCGGCAGAAAAGTCAGACGCAGGAGAACAAAAACTGTGTTTCCAAACGGCGCAGTTTAATAACAAAAAAACCCACCGGAAAACAGAACAATCAAATAATGGGTACATAACCCGACGCACACCAGGACAGACGTGCACAAGCACTTACAATAAACAATCACCGACAAGGACATGAGGGGGAACAGAGGGTTAAATACACAACATGTAATTGATGGGATTGTAACCAGGTGTGTGGGAAGACAAGACAAAACCAAAGGAAAATGAAAAGAGGATCAGTGATGGCTAGAAGGTTGGTGACTTCGACCGCCGAACGCCGCCCGAACAAGAAGAGGGACCAACTTCGGCAGAAGTCGTGACTTTGTCAGTAGAAACCACATTTGTTTAAGCAAGTCAGCCAAGTTGTTTCTATACTTTGCAGCCTGTTTAGATTTCACAATACATCCCACCAACATCCCACAAAACCTATTGTACATTTGGTAAGTAACACAGCTATGACTGACACAGCTATTATTAGATAATGATATGTCACACACACACACACACACATACACACACACACACACACACACACACACACACACACACACACACACACACACACACACACACACACACACACACACACACTGATATCTGACGTCAATAGGCTTTATTAACAAATTCATTAACAAGTTTAATAAATCCATTGCAACATTTCAGAAGAGTTTCTGTTCACTACCAACACCATCAAGTATTTTTTATTGTGTCAGAATTTTATATTCAGCCACCTTCTAATGAGCAAAAAGCAACAGATCCGACAGTACTCTAGCGGGCCTGGGAGTGAACATGTTTTTACACTTTTGACAACACAGAAGCAGATCCCCATATAGCCAATCCTGTTTCTGTTGCAGAGACTTCCCTCACAGCAGGACACATAGCTGGAGTCAGAACCGTAGTCAGAACAAAAGTCAGAACCAGAGTCAGAGTTGGAGTCAGAACCGGAGTCAGAGTTGGAGTCAGAACCAGAGTCAGAACCAGAGTCAGAGTTGGAGTCAGAACCGTAGTCAGAACAAAAGTCAGAACCAGAGTCAGAGTTGGAGTCAGAACCAGAGTCAGAGTTGGAGTCAGAACCAGAGTCAGAGTTGGAGTCAGAACCGGAGTCAGAACCGGAGTCAGAACCAGAGTCAGAACCAGAGTCAGAACCGGAACCACATAAACTCCTGGAGACACAGCCTTGAAGAATCATATACCGACCATTATTAGCTGTCACTACGTAGAAAATATAGCAACATGACCAATAATATAAAAAATAATACAATATGAATTAAATTGATAATTCACTTATGATTAGTAGTTACAACTATTACAATTACTTTATTGTAGCATAAACACAGGCAAACATAAACATGTATTTACATGTGTCGTCAAGACAGCGATCTTTGACTCCCTGGTATGTCACAACCTGATCACAATCGTCATCATATGGGGAAGGGGGATACCTAGTCAGTTTTACAAGCGAATGCATTCAACCGAAATGGGTCTTCCACATGTAACCCAACCCCTCTGAATCATAGAGGTGCGGGAGGCTGCCTTAATCAACGTCCACGTCATCAGCGCCTGGGGAGCAGCAGTTGTTGTTGGGGGTTGCTAGCAAATTGATTGTTAAAAATTGATAATAGGTCCCGTGTGGCTCAGTTGGTAGAGCATGGTGTTTGCAACGCCAGGGTTGTGGGTTCGTTTCCCATGGGGGACCAGTACGGAGAACAAATGTATGAAATGTATGCATTCACTACTGTAAGTCGCTCTGGATAAGAGTGTCTGCTAAAATGTAAAAAAAAATGTAAATAATAAGAAGATTGTGGGAGCTGTTTTGTTAGACCTTAGTGCAGCTTTTGATGTCATTGATCTTAACATATTGCTGAAAATACATAGGTGTTATGGATTTACATCCCCTGTCTTATTATGGATTGAGAGTTACGTATCAAATAGAACACAGAGGGTTTTCGTTAATGGAAGCCTCTCTCATGCAAATTCAGTTGAGTGTGGTGTACCGCAAGGCAGCCGGCTAAGTCCATTATTGTTTAACGTAGAGCTCTAATCAGTTTTAGAATGTAACTAGCAATATGTTGGTGCAATAGGCTGGGGACATTTGAAGAAACAACAAGACAACTCATGTAAGGATCAGGTAAAAACATGTACAACTCATGAAAGCACCACGGAGTTCAATGAGGGCTTAGATAAACATTTACCAAAAGTCTCACTGTTGCAGCCAGATGAGTTGCAGCATGAAGAAATTAATTGTTGGAAACCGATATTCAAAGACATTTAGGGGCTTGACTGACAAAGATTTTCATCCATGCATCCCTTGACGTTGACAATCGTCTCATTAATACCATAGTTTGAGCATGAAAATATTCAATTACTTTTACAGTGCCTTCAGAAAGTATTCAGATCTCTTGACTTTTTCCACATTTTGTTAAGTTACAGCCTTATTCTGAAATGTATTAATAAAAACAATGTCCTCATCAATCGACACACAATACTCCATAATCGCTAAACAAAAACAGGTTTTCAGACATTTTTTCAAATGTATTTAAAATAAATCACAGTATTCAGACCCTTTACTCAGTACTTTGTTGAAGGAAATCGATTGCTCAGTTTGGCTGGGTGGCCAGTTCTAGGAAGAGTCTTGGTGGTTCCAAACTTCTTCCATTTAAGAATGATGGAGGCCACTGTGTTCTTGGGGACTTTCAATGCTGCAGAATGTTTTTGGTTATGTACATTTCTAAAAACCTGTTTTTGATTTGTCATTATGGGGTATTGTGTATAGATTGCTACACATTTTTATTTAATCCATTTTAGAATAAGGCTGTAACGTAACAAAATGTGGAAAAAGACAAGGGGTCTGAATACTTTCCGAAGGCACTGTAATTTCAAATTCATTCCCAAATCCCCACATTATGGTAAACGGCACATGGTAAATGGGGGAGATTGACTTGATCCCCAAATGCTAATGTTGCTAACTGTTTGCATTGGCTAGTTTACCAAAAACCAAAGTGTGGATTGCAGTCGCTCCTTGTCCATTGACTGTTTTCAAGGTAAGGAAACAAATATCAAAATATGAACATTTGCTGAACTAGATCCACAGACGATGCAATTGCCATCGCACTGCACACTGCCCTATCCCATCTGGACAAGAGGAATGCCTATGTAAGAATGTTGTTCATTGACTATAGCTCAGCATTCAACACCATAGTACCCTCCAAGCTCATCATTAAGCTCGGGACCCTGGGTCTGAACCCCGCCCTGTGCAACTGGCTCCTGGACTTCCTGACTGGCCGACCCTGACCGCCCTGTGCAACTGGGTCCTTCCTGACTGGCCGGCAGGTGGTGAAGGTAGGAAACAACACCTCCATTTCGCTGATCCTCAACACAGGGACCCCACAAGGGTGCATGCTCAGCCCCCTCCTGTAATCCCTGTTCACCAATGACTGCGTGGCCACACAAGCCTCCAACTCAATCATCAAGTTTTTAGACGACACAATAGAAGTAGGCCTGATTACCAACAATGACGAGACAGCCTACAGGGAGGAGGTGAGGGCCCTGGGAGAGTGGTGCTAGGAAAATAACCTCTCACTCAACGTCAATACAACAAAGGAGCTGATTGTGGACTTCAGGAAACAGCAGAGTGAGTATGCCCCATCCATATCGCCGGGACCGCAGTGGAGAAGATGGAAAGTTTCAAGTTCCTTGGCGTACACATCACTGACAAACTGAAATGGTCCACCCACACAGACAGTGTGGTGAAGAAGGCGCAACAGCGCCTCTTCAACCTTAGGAGGTTGAAGAAATGTGGCTTGTCACCTAAAACCCTCACAAACAGTTACAGATGCACAATTGAGAGCATCCTATCAGGCTGTATCACCACCTGGTACGCCAATTGCACCGCCCGCAACTGCAGGGCTCTCCAGAGGATGGTGTGGTCTGCACAACGCATCACCGGGGGCAAACTACCTGCCCTCCAGGACACCTACAGCACCCAATGTGACATCAGTCAGCTCTCCTGACTCCAGGACCCTTCAGTCAGCTCTCCTGACTCCAGGACCCTTCTTCAGTCAGCTCTCCTGACTCCATTACTCTTCAGTTAGCTCTCCTGACTCCATGACCCTTCAGTCAGCTCTCCTGACTCCATGACCCTTCAGTTAGCTCTCCTGACTCCATTACTCTTCAGTTAGCTCTCCTGACTCCATGACCCTTCAGTTAGCTCTCCTGACTCCATTACTCTTCAGTTAGCTCTCCTGACTCCATTACTCTTCAGTTAGCTCTCCTGACTCCATGACCCTTCAGTTAGCTCTCCTGACTCCATGACCCTTCAGTCAGCTCTCCTGACTCCAGGACCCTTCTTCAGTCAGCTCTCCTGACTCCATGACCCTTCAGTCAGCTCTCCTGACTCCAGGACCCTTCTTCAGTCAGCTCTCCTGACTCCATTACTCTTCAGTCAGCTCTCCTGACTCCATGACCCTTCAGTTAGCTCTCCTGACTCCAGGACCCTTCAGTCAGCTCTCCTGAGTCCATTACTCTTCAGTCAGCTCTCCTGACTCCATTACTCTTCAGTCAGCTCTCCTGACTCCATGACCCTTCAGTCAGCTCTCCTGACTCCATGACCCTTCAGTCAGCTCTCCTGACTCCAGGACCCTTCAGTTAGCTCTCCTGACTCCATGACCCTTCAGTTAGCTCTCCTGACTCCATTACTCTTCAGTTAGCTCTCCTGACTCCATGACCCTTCAGTTAGCTCTCCTGACTCCATTACTCTTCAGTTAGCTCTCCTGACTCCAGCACCCTTCAGTTAGCTCTCCTGACTCCATTACTCTTCAGTCAGCTCTCCTGACTCCATGACCCTTCAGTCAGCTCTCCTGACTCCAGGACCCTTCTTCAGTCAGCTCTCCTGACTCCATTACTCTTCAGTTAGCTCTCCTGACTCCATTACTCTTCAGTTAGCTCTCCTGACTCCATTACTCTTCAGTCAGCTCTCCTCACTCCATTACTCTTCAGTCAGCTCTCCTGACTCCATTACTCTTCAGTCAGCTCTCCTGACTCCAGGACCCTTCTTCAGTCAGCTCTCCTGACTCCAGGACCCTTCTTCAGTCAGCTCTCCTGACTCCAGGACCCTTCTTCAGTCAGCTCTCCTGACTCCAGGACCCTTCTTCAGTCAGCTCTCCTGACTCCATGACCCTTCAGTCAGCTCTCCTGACTCCATGACCCTTCAGTCAGCTCTCCTGACTCCATGACCCTTCAGTCAGCTCTCCTGACTCCATTACTCTTCAGTCAGCTCTCCTGACTCCATCACCCTTCAGTCAGCTCTCCTGACTCCAGGACCCTTCAGTCAGCTCTCCTGACTCCATTACTCTTCAGTCAGCTCTCCTGACTCCATCACCCTTCAGTCAGCTCTCCTGACTCCAGGACCCTTCAGTCAGCTCTCCTGACTCCATTACTCTTCAGTCAGCTCTCCTGACTCCATCACCCTTCAGTCAGCTCTCCTGACTCCAGGACCCTTCTTCAGTCAGCTCTCCTGACTCCAGGACCCTTCTTCAGTCAGCTCTCCTGACTCCATGACCCTTCAGTCAGCTCTCCTGACTCCATGACCCTTCAGTCAGCTCTCCTGACTCCATGACCCTTCAGTCAGCTCTTCTGACTCCATGACCCTTCAGTCAGCTCTCCTGACTCCATGACCCTTAAGTCAGCTCTCCTGACTCCATGAGGTAGCAGCAGGATCACAGCACAACTAACAAATAATTCAACTTTACTTTACTCAGCTGTTAATTACTTATTTTCATACTAGGTTAGGTGAGAATAAAGCACTGGAGTAAGCACAATGATCTACTTCCTGTCTCATCTATTTTTCTGTATCCTCTCCCTCTCTCTCTCTTTGTCTCAGTCACTCTGTCGGTCTCAGGAGGAGTTAAAACCTGAGTTACCCTCCCTCAGTCTCTCATCTTTCTATCTCTCTGCCTCTCATCCACTCTGAGTGTAATTTGTATCTGGCCTCACTCCCTCCCTGTCGAGACTATTAGTAGTCTCCCCTCCACTCTAGTTTGAGAAACAGATGCCTCACAAGTCCTGAACTGGCAGCTTCATTAAATAGTAACCGCAAAACACCAGTCTCAACGTCAACAGTGAAGAGGCGACTCTGGGATGCTGGCCTTCTAGGCATACAATTTACACTCAGAGTGGATGAGAGACAGAGAGATAGAAAGATGAGAGAAGACCAGCATCCCGGAGTCGCCTATTCACTGTTGACTTTGAGACTGGTGTTTTGCAGGTACTCTTTAATGAAACTGCCAGTTGAGGACTTGTGAGGTGTCTGTTTCTCAAACTAGACACTAAAGTACTTGTCCTCTTACTCAGTTGTGCACAGTGGCCTCCCACTCCTCTTTCTATTCTGGTTAGAGCCAGTTTGCACTGTTCTGTGAAAGTAGTAGTACACAGCGTTGTACGAGATCTTCAGTTTCTTGGCAATTTCTCGCATGGAAAAGCCTTCATTTCTCAGAACAAGAATAGATAGACTGATGAGTTTCAGAAGAAAGTTCTTTGTTTCTTCCCATTTTGAGCCTGTAATCGTACCCACAAATGCTGATGCCCCGGATACTCAACTAGTCTAAAGAAGGCCAGTTTAATTGCTTCTTTAATCAGAACAACCGTTTTCAGCTGTGCTAACATAATTGCAAAAGGGTTTTCTAATGATAAATTATCCTTTTAAAATGATAAACTTGGATTAGCTAACATAACATGCCATTGGAACACAGGAGTGATGGTTGCTGATAATGGGTCTCTGTTTGCCTATGTAGCTATTCCATAGAAAATCTGCCGTTTCCAGCTACAATAGTCATTTACAACATTAACAATGTCTACATTGTATTTCTGATCAATTTGATGTTATTTTAATTGACAAAAAATGTGCTTTTCTTTAAAAAACAAGGACATTTCTAAGTGACCCCATACTTTTGAACGGTAGTATATGTCTTCCTTTTTATAAACCCAACCTCTCTATTTTCTCTCTCTCTCTCCTCTCTCTCCTCTCTCTCCTCTCTCTCTCTCCTCCCCCTCTCCCTCTCTCCCTCTCTCTCTTTCCTTTCTCTCTCTCTCTAGCATCTCTCCCTCTCTCTCTCTTTCTCTCTCTCTCCTCTCTCTCTCTCCTCTCCCCACCCTTTCTCTCTCCTCCCCCTCTCCATCTCTCTCTCCCTCTCTCTTTCTTTCTCTCTCTCTCAGGGAGAGTGGCTGTAGAGGTTAATATTTTATGGGAGAGTCATCTCTACTGAATATGATGAGTTGCAGTGCCCTTTTAGCTGTGTGTGTATGTGCACATGCTGAAGTGTGTATGTGCGTATATTTATGTATGAATATAAAGCATTTGAGTCATCTATCTAATATTAGAATCTTTTTCTATTTCATGGTCCAATTGAAATGTGAGAATGAGCGAGTGAGAGAGTGAGTGATTTTAATGACGCTGTATCTCTTTTTCCACTTACTTCTCTCTCCCTCTCCTTTCTCCTCCTTTTCTCGCTGCCCACCGCAGTTTTATGCCTCTCTCTCTTCGCTGTCTCCCTTCCCTCCCCTTCTCTCTCTTTGTAATGTCTGCATTAGGTATTCTGCAGGCGTCCTCAGCTGTCACCACTGCACTGGATGTGTGAGGGTGTCTGAAGCACTTAAGGATCTTATATCATCTTTTCATCTCTCCTCATCTTTACCTTGCCCCCCTTTCTCTCTCTCTCTCTCCACTATCTATCTCTCTGTTCTCCATCTATGTTTCTCACACTTTCTCCCAGGAGCTATACAGACCGGGAATGGAGAGGTGGATCACCTTCACTGTGTTTCATCTATGATATGATCTGACGGGAAGTCCGTCTTTCTCTACACACTGCTATCTCTCTAAAACAACCTGTCTTTTAATTTTGATTTTCATCTCCCTGTCTCTGTGTCTGTCTCTCTCTCTCCCTCCCTCTCTCTCTCTCTCTCTGTTTTTCCTTCTCTCTCTCTCTCTCTCTCTCTCTCTCTCTCTCTCTCTCTGTTTCTCTTCAATCTCTAATTCTCTTCTCTCTCTCTATCTTCTCTCTATCCTCTCTCTCTTCAGTGTGTATTTTAGTCATGCTATGGTCAGCTGGTAAGTTAGTCTCTGTGGACAGTTTATTGTCCTCCCTGTCCCTGTTGACTTTGCGTGCTCGTGTGTGTCCTTGGATCATGTCCCTAAGGACCCTCCGTCCCCAAACCAAAGGCTCCTCCAGTTATTATAACCAATCTAAGTCAGTTAGACCAAATCCTAATTACATCACATGAAAGGGGATCGAATGCACTCAAAGTCACATTAATCTCTTGCCCTTGTTTTATTTTTTTTAAATGTAACCTTTATTTAACTTGTGTAGAGAAATGTCCCCTAAACATGAATGGAAAGGACTAAATAAATGAATATGACAAACAAACAGAGAGCGAGGCTATGGAGAGAGAGAGAGAGAGAGAGAGAGAGAGAGAGAGAGAGAGAGGAGAGAGAGAGAGAGAGAGAGAGAGAGCGAAGGAGAGTGAGAAAGACAAACCGATACAACAGATGCACAGCACCATCAGTCTTGTGTTAGTGTACCATAACGTTAAATATATATACAATGAGGGAAAAAATACTTTTGATCCCCTGCTGATTTTGTACGTTTGCCCACTGACAAAGAAATGATCTGTCTATAATTTTAATGGTAGGTTTATTTGAACAGTGAGAGACAGAATAACAACAACAAAAATCCAGAAAAGCGCATGTCAAAAATGTTATAAAATGATTTGCATTTTAATGAGGGAAATAAGTATTTGACCCCTCTGCAAAACATGACTTAGTACTTGGTGGCAAAAACCTTGTTGGCAATCACAGAGGTCAGACGTTTCTTGTAGTTGGCCACCAGGTTTGCACACATCTCAGGAGGGAATTTGTCCCACTCCTCTTTGCAGATCTTCTCCAAGTCATTAAGGTTTCGAGGCTGACGTTTGGCAACTCGAACCTTCAGCTCCCTCCACAGATTTTCTATGGGATTAAGGTCTGGAGACTGGCTAGGCCACTCCAGGACCTTAATGTGCTTCTTCTTGAGCCACTCCTTTGTTGCCTTGGCCGTGTGTTTTGGGTCATTGTCATGCTGGAATACCCATCCACGACCCATTTTCAATACCCTGGCTGAGGGGAGGAGGTTCTCACCCAAGATTTGACGGTACATGGCCCCGTCCATCGTAACTTTGATGCGGTGAAGTTGTCCTGTCCCCTTAGCAGAAAAACACCCCCAAAGCATAATGTTTCCACCTCCATGTTTGACGGTGGGGATGGTGTTCTTGGGGTCATAGGCAGCATTCCTCCTCCTCCAAACACGGCGAGTTGAGTTGATGCCAAAGAGCTCCATTTTGGTCTCATCTGACCACAACACTTTCACCCAGTTGTCCTCTGAATCATTCAGATGTTCATTGGCAAACTTCAGACGGGCATGTATATGTGCTTTCTTGAGCAGGGGGACCTTGCGGGCGCTGCAGGATTTCAGTCCTTCACGGCGTAGTGTGTTACCAATTGTTTTCTTGGTGACTATGGTCCCAGCTGCCTTGAGATCATTGACAAGATCCTCCCGTGTAGTTCTGGGCTGATTCCTCACCGTTCTCATGATCATTGCAACTCCACGAGGTGAGATCTTGCATGGAGCCCCAGGCCGAGGGAGATTTACAGTTCTTTTGTGTTTCTTCCATTTGCGAATAATCACACAAACTGTTGTCACCTTCTCACCAAGCTGCTTGGCGATGGTCTTGTAGCCCATTCCAGCCTTGTGTAGGTCTACAATCTTGTCCCTGACATCCTTGGAGAGTTCTTTGGTCTTGACCATGGTGGAGAGTTTGGAATCTGATTGATTGATTGCTTCTGTGGACAGGTGTCTTTTATACAGGTAACAAGCTGAGATTAGGAGCAATCCCTTTAAAAGTGTGTTCCTAATCTCAGCTCGTTACCTGTATTTTTTTAATTTATTTATTTCACCTTTATTTAACCAGGTAGGCAAGTTGAGAACAAGTTATCATTTACAATTGCGACCTGGCCAAGATAAAGCAAAGTAGTTCGACAACATACAAAAACACAGAGTTACACATGGAGTAAAACAACATACAATCAATGATACAGTAGAAAAAAATAAGACTATATACAATGTGAGCGAATGAGGTGAGATAAGGGAGGTAAAGGCAAAAAAAGGCCATGGTGGCAAAGTAAATAAAGTACAGCAAGTAACACACTGGAATGGTAGATTTGTTATTTGAAGAAAGTTCAAAGTTAAAATATAAATACTATGGTGCAAAGGAGCAAAATAAATAAAATAAATAAATACAGTAGGGGAAGAGGTAGTAGTTTGGGCTAAATTATAGATGGGCTATGTACAGGTGCAGTGATCTGGGAGCTGCTCTGATAGCTGGTGCTTAAAGCTAGTGAGGGAGATAATTGTTTCCAGTTTCAGAGATTTTTGTAGTTCGTTCCAGTCATTGGCAGCAGAGAACTGGAAGGAGAGACGACCAAAGGAGGAGTTGGCTTTAGGGGTGACCAGAGAGATATACCTGCTGGAGCGCGTGCTACAGGTGGGTGCTGCTATGGTGACCAGTGAGCGGAGATAAGGGGGGACTTTACCTAGCAGGGTCTTGTAGATGACCTGGAGCTAATGTGTTTGGCGACGATTATGAAGCGAAGGCCAGCCAACGAGAGCGTACAGGTCGCAGTGGTGGGTAGTATATGGGGCTTTGGTGACAAAACGGATGGCACTGTGATAGACTGCATCCAGCTTGTTGAGTAGGGTATTGGAGGCTATTTTGTAAATGACATCGCCGAAGTCGAGGATTGGTAGGATGGTCAGTTTTACGAGGGTATGTTTGGCAGCATGAGTGAAGGATGCTTTGTTGCGAAATAGGAAGCCAATTCTAGATTTAACTTTGGATTGGAGATGATTGATGTGAGTCTGGAAGGAGAGTTTACAGTCTAACCAGACACCTAGGTATTTGTAGTTGTCCACAAATTCTAAGTCAGAACCGTCCAGAGAAGTGATGCTGGACAGGCGGGCAGGTGCAGGCAGCGATCGGTTGAAGAGCATGCATTTAGTTTTACTTGTATTTAGGAGCAGTTGGAGACCACGGAAGGAGAGTTGTATGCCATTGAAGTTCATCTTGAGGGTAGTTAACACAGTGTCCAAAGAAGGGCCAGAAGTATACAGAATGGTGTCGTCTGCGTAGAGGTGGATCAGAGATTCACCAGCAGCAAGAGCGACATCATTGATGTATACAGAGAAAAGACTTGGCCCAAGAATTGAACCCTGTGGTACCCCCATAGAGACTGCCAGAGGTCCGGACAGCAGGCCCTCCGATTTGACACACTGAACTCTATCAGAGAAGTAGTTGGTGAACCAGGCGACGCAATCGTTTAAGAAACCAAGGCTACTGAGTCTGCTGATGAGGATGTGGTGATTAACAGAGTCAAAAGCTTTGGCCAGGTCAATGAATACGGCAGCACAGTATTGTTTCTTATCGATGGCGGTTACGATGTCGTTTAGGACCTTGAGCGTGGCTGAGGTGCACCCATGACCAGCTCTGAAACCAGATTGCATAGCGGAGAGGGTGTGGTGGGATTCGAAATGGTCGGTAATCTGTTTGTTGACATGGCTTTCGAAGACCTTAGAAAGGCAGGGTAGGATGGATATAGGTCTGTAGCAATTTGGGTCAAGAGTGTCACCTCCTTTGAAGAGGGGGATGACAGCAGCTGCTTTCCAATCTATGGGAATCTCAGACGACACGAAAGAGAGGTTGAACAGGCTAGTAATAGGGGTTGCAATAATTTTGGCAGATAATTTTTGAAAGAAAGGGTCCAGATTGTCAAGCCCAGCTGATTTGTAGGGGTCCAGATTTTGCAGCTCTTTCAGAACATCAGCTGAATGGATTTGGGAGAAGGAGAAATGGGGGAGGCTTGGGCGAGTAGCTGTGGGGGGTGCAGTGCTGTTGAATGCAGTAGGGGTAGTTAGGTGGAAAGCATGGCCAGCCGTAGAAAAATGCTTATTGAAAAATCGAAATTATTTGAAATGATAAAAGACACCTGGGAGCCAGAAACCTTTCTGATTGAGAGGGGGTCAAATACTTATTTCCCTCATTAAAATGTAAATCATTTTATAACATTTTTGACATGCGTTTTTCTGGATTGTTTTGTTGTTATTCTGTCTCTCACTGTTCAAAAAAACCTACCATTAAAATTATAGACTGATCATTTCTTTGTCAGTAGGCAAACGTACAAAATCAGCAGGGGATCAAATACTTTTTTCCCTCACTATATATATATATAGTAGTACAGGATTTCCATAACACTCTAGTAATCTAGCTGACTATATACAGTAGTACAGGGTTACGATAGTATCCTAGTTATCTAGATGACTATATACAGTAGTACAGGGTTACCATAGCATATATAAACTCAATAAAAAAAAAAACGTCCTCTCACTGTCAACTGCGTTTATTTTCAGGAAACTTAACATGTGTAAATATTTGTATGAACATAACAAGATTCAACAACTGAGACATAAACTGCACAAGTTCCACAGACATGTGACTAACAGAAATGGAATAATGTGTCCCTGAACAAGGGGGGTGGGGGCAAAATCACAAGTAACAGTCAGTATCTGGTGTGGCCACCAGCTGCATTAAGTACTACAGTGCATCTCCTCCTCATGGACTGCAACAGATTTGCCATTTCTTGCTGTGAGATGTTACCCCACTCTTCCACCAAGGCACCTGCAAGTTCCCAGACATTTCTGGGGGGGAATGGCCCTAGCCCTCACCCTCCGATCCAACAGGTCCCAGACGTGCTCAATGGGATTGAGATCCGGGCTCTTCGCTGGCCATGGCAGAACACTGACATTCCTGTCTTGCAGGAAATCACGCACAGAACGAGCAGTATGGCTGGTGGCATTGTCATGCTGGAGGGTCATGTCAGGATGAGCCTGCAGGAAGGGTACCACATGAGGGAGGAGGATGTCTTTCCTGTAACGCACAGCATTGAGATTGCCTGCAATGACAACAAGCTCAGTCCGATGATGCTGTGACACACCGCCCCAGACCATGACGGACCCTCCACCTCCGAATCGATCCCGCTCCAGAGTACAGGCCTCGGTGTAACACTCATTCCTATTGTAAGAGATATACTGATTTATTTTGTACCATATTTTGTTTAAAATATTAATTGAATATGGTTCAATCTACGCTGTATATTGTGGATAAAGACTTCGACATAATTGTTCATTGTTTTCTGAAAGGTATTTTTACCATCACCCCTGGTGAGACAAAACCGCGACTCATCAGTGAAGAGCACTGTTTGCCAGTCCTGTCTGGTCCAGCGACGGTGGGTTTGTGCCCATAGGCGACGTTGTTGCCGGTGATTTCTGGTGAGGACCTGCCTTACAACAGGCTTACAATCCCTCAGTCTAGCCTCTTTCAGCCTATTGCGGACAGTCTGAGCACTGATGGAGGGATTGTGCGTTCCTGGTGTAACAGGGGCAGTTGTTGTTGCCATCCTGTACCTGTCCCGCAGGTGTGATGTTCGTATGTACCGATCCTGTGCAGGCGTTGTTACACGTGGCCTGCCACTGCGAGGACGATCAGCTGTCCATCCTGTCTCCCTGTAGCACCGTCTTAGGGGTCTCACAGTACGGACATTGCAATTTATTTCCCTGGCCACATCTGCAGTCCTCATGCCTCCTTGCAACATGCCTAAGGCATGTTCACGCAGATGAGCAGGGACCCTGGGCATCTTTCTTTTGGTGTTTTTCAGAGTCAGTAGAAAGGCCTCTTTAGTGTCCTAAGTTTTCATAACTGTGACCTTAATTGCCTACCGTCTGTAAGCTGTTAGTGTCTCAACAACCGTTCCACAGTTGCATGTTCATTAATTGTTTATGGTTCATTGAACAAGAATGGGAAACAGTGTTTAAACCCTTTACAATGAAGATCTGTGAAGTTATTTGGATTTTTACCAATTTTCTTTGAAAGACAGGGTCCTGAAAAAGTGAAGTTTATTTTTTTGCTGAGTTTAGTAGTACAGGGTTATCATAACACCCTAGTTATCATCTAGATGACTACTGTATATGTAGTCGAAGTAGATCAACGTTAGCTGAATGAAATATGGACAGCCATAAACCTTATGACCAACCAGAACTATCCTTCATAGTGGAGACCAACACCATGGCCAACCAGAACTCTCCTTCATAGTGGAGACCAACACTATGGCCAACCAGAACTCTCCTTCATAGTGGAGACCAACACTATGGCCAACCAGAACTCTCCTTCATAGTGGAGACCAACACTATGGCCAACCAGAACTCTCCTTCATAGTGGAGACCAACACTATGGCCAACCAGAACTCTCCTTCATAGTGGAGACCAACACCATGGCCAACCAGAACTCTCCTTCATAGTGGAGACCAACACTATGGCCAATCAGAACTCTCCTTCATAGTGGAGACCAACACTATAGCCAACCAGAACTCTCCTTCATAGTGGAGACCAACACTATGGCCAACCAGAACTCTCCTTCATAATAGAGACCAACACTATGGCCAACCAGAACTCTCCTTCATAGTGGAGACCAACACTATGGCCAACCAGAACTCTCTTTCATAGTGGAGACCTTGAACAACACAAAACATTACAGGATGAGGCCTTTCTCTCTTTCTCTTTCTCTCTCTATCGCTCTGTCACTCTCTCTCTTTCTGTATCTCTTTCTCTCTCTGTCTGTCTTTCAATGAAATGAAATTAAATATACATATTGAATTGAATTTAAACTACACATGCTCAAAGTAAACATATAGTGACAATGATCAAAGACAGGAACATACTATACTGTCAGTAATGAAGCAAAAACAGCAATTACAACACATAATAAAAAAGAATAGGCAAAAATGAATAATCACACTACACTTCTCACTGGCTGTCCCTCAGGTTGAATAATCACACTACACTTCTCACTGACTGTTCCTCAGGTTGAATATTCACACTACACTTCTCACTGACTGTCCCTCAGGTTGAATATTCACACTACACTTCTCACTGGCTGTCCCTCAGGTTGAATAATCACACTACACTTCTCACTGGCTGTCCCTCAGGTTGAATAATCACACTACACTTCTCACAGGCTGTCCCTCAGGTTGAATAATCACACTACACTTCTCACAGGCTGTTCCTCAGGTTGAATATTCACACTACACTTCTCACAGGCTGTTCCTCAGGTTGAATATTCACACTACACTTCTCACAGGCTGTCCCTCAGGTTGAATATTCACACTACACTTCTCACTGACTGTCCCTCAGGTTGAATATTCACACTACACTTCTCACAGGCTGTCCCTCAGGTTGAATATTCACACTACACTTCTCACAGGCTGTCCCTCAGGTTGAAAAATCACACTACACTTCTCACTGACTGTCCCTCAGGTTGAATATTCACACTACACTTCTCACTGACTGTCCCTCAGGTTGAATAATCACACTACACTTCTCACTGGCTTGTTGTGGCAGGTTGTGGCAGGAGGCTCTATTTCTCTCTCACACTCACTCACTCACTCTCTCACACACACACACACACACACACACACACACACACACACACACACACACACACACACACACACACACACACACACACACACACACACACACGCTCACACACACACACAGACTCCTATTCATTTCACTGGTTGTCCTTGGATGTCCGTCCATGACAAACATTCCAGAGGCTGTGATGTGTTATGTGTTATGTTGTGTTATGATGTGTTATGATGTGTTATGTTGTGTTATGATGTGTTATGATGTGTTATGATGTGTTATGTTGTGTTATGATGTGTTATGATGTGTTATGTTGTGGTATGATGTGTTATGATGAGTTATGATGTGTTATGATGTGTTATGATGTGTTATGTTGTGTTATGATGTGTTATGATGTGTTATGTTGTGGTATGATGTGTTATGATGTGTTATGATGTGTTATGTTGTGTTATGATGTGTTATGATGTGTTATGATGTGTTATGATGTGTTATGTTGTGTTATGATGTGTTATGATGTGTTATGATGTGTTATGTTGTGTTATGATGTGTTATATGTTCTATTTTGTTATCTTGTGTTATTATGTGTTTATTTATGATGTGATGTGTTGTGATGTGTTATGATGTGTTATGTTGTGTTATGATGTGTTATGATGTGTTATGTTGTGTTATGATGTGTTATGATGTGTTATGATGTGTTATGTGTTATGTTGTGGTATGATGTGTTATGTGTTAGGATGTGTTATGTGTTATGATGTGTTATGATGTGTTATGATGTGTTATGTGTTATGTTGTGGTATGATGTGTTATGATGTGTTATGATGTGTTATATTGTGTTATGATGTGTTATGTTGTGTTATGATGTGTTATGATGTGTTATGTGTTATGTTGTGTTATGATGTGTTATGTTGTGTTATGATGTGTTATGATGTGTTATGATGTGTTATGATGTGTTATGTGTTATGTTGTGTTATGTTGTGTTATTATGTGTTATGATGTGTTATGATGTGTTATGATGTGTTATGTTGTGTTATGATGTGTTATGATGTGTTATGTTGTGTTATGTTGTGTTATGATGTGTTATGTTGTGGTATGATGTGATATGATGAGTTATGATGTGTTATGATGTGTTATGTTGTGTTATGTTGTGTTATGATGTGTTATGATGTGTTATGATGTGTTATATGTTATATTTTGTTATCTTGTGTTATTATGTGTTTATTTATGATGTGATGTGTTGTGATGTATTATGATGTGTTATGATCAAATCAACCATACAGTTTTTCAATTCCTCATCAATCCATGGAGCCTTAACAGTTCTAACAGTCTGTTTCAAATCAAATTTTATTAGTCACATACATGTGTTTAGCAGATGTTATTGCAGGTGTAGTGAAATGCTTGTGCCTCTAGCTCTAACAGTCCATTAATATCTAACAAGCAATATCTAACAATTTCACAACAACACACACACATTTAAAGTAAAGGAATGTGTTAAGTTATTTGTTTTATATTTAACTTTCATTTAACCAGGCAAGTTGGGTTAAGAACACATTTTTATTTACAATGACGGCCTACCCCGGCCAAACCCTAACCTGGACGACACTGGGCCAATTGTGAGCCACCCTATGGGACTCCCAATCATGGCCGGTTGTGATACAGCCCCTAAGTGATGTGTTATGTTGTGTTAGGATACGTTATGATGCGTTATGATGCATTATGATGTTTTATGTTATTATGTGTTCTGATGTGCTATGACGTTTTATGTTCTGATGTGTTTTGATGTGTTCTGATGTGTTATGTTATATTGTGCTATGATGTTTTATGTTCTGTGTTCTGATGTGTTCTGATGTGTTATGTTATATTATGTTATGATGTTTTATGTTCTGATGTGTTATGTTATATTATGTTATGATGTTTTATGTTCTGATGTGTTGTTATATTGTGTTATGATGTTTTATGTTCTGATGTGTTCTGATGTGTTATGTTATATTGTGTTATGACGTTTTATGTTCTGATGTGTTCTGATGTGTTATGTTATATTGTGTTATGATGTTTTATGTTCTGATGTGTTCTGATGTGTTATGTTATATTGTGCTATGATGTTTTATGTTCTGATGTGTTCTGATGTGTTATGTTATATTGTGCTATGATGTTTTATGTTCTGTGTTCTGATGTGTTCTGATGTGTTATGTTATATTGTGTTATGATGTTTTATGTTCTGATGTGTTCTGATGTGTTGTTATATTGTGTTATGATGTTTTATGTTCTGTGTTCTGATGTGTTCTGATGTGTTGTTATATTATGTTATGATGTTTTATGTTATTATGTGTTCTGATGTGCTATGACGTTTTATGTTCTGATGTGTTCTGATGTGTTCTGATGTGTTATGTTATATTGTGTTATGATGTTTTATGTTCTGTGTTCTGATGTGTTCTGATGTGTTGTTATATTATGTTATGATGTTTTATGTTCTGATGTGTTCTGATGTGTTATGTTATATTGTGTTATGATGTTTTATGTTCTGATGTGTTCTGATGTGTTATGTTATATTGTGTTATGATGTTTTATGTTCTGTGTTCTGATGTGTTATGTTATATTGTGTTATGATGTTTTATGTTCTGATGTGTTCTGATGTGTTATGTTATATTGTGCTATGATGTTTTATGTTCTGATGTGTTATGTTATATTGTGCTATGATGTTTTATGTTCTGTGTTCTGATGTGTTCTGATGTGTTATGTTATATTGTGTTATGATGTTTTATGTTCTGATGTGTTCTGATGTGTTGTTATATTGTGTTATGATGTTTTATGTTCTGATGTGTTCTGATGTGTTATGTTATATTGTGTTATGATGTTTTATGTTCTGATGTGTTCTGATGTGTTGTTATATTGTGTTATGACGTTTTATGTTCTGATGTGTTCTGATGTGTTATGTTATATTGTGTTATGACGTTTTATGTTCTGATGTGTTCTGATGTGTTGTGGTATGTTCAGTTAATCTGGTCCACCCAGCCCGATCTCTAGCTATTGAGCCTGGGGACGAGGTGACCCATCAGAGTGTGGATGGGCAGGCCAATGGAAACAGTCACGAGATGTTCTCCTCTTAATAACCTTTTAGTGCAGTGGGCTAAATCAGGGTCACACGGTGGTTCTTGGTTAAAAAATCTACTTTGAAACAAAAGTCTACACCTCACACACATGGTTATGGGCTTAAAACAAAGAAGACACCTGTGCCATGTCAGATATAGAGTTGAAATGATTTACATTTTGAGTTTACGTCCCAATATTACACGTTATATACATCACAGAAGACTGAAATACAAGTAAACTATTTATAGAAACACCAGATTTGAATAACATTCTACCCATGAGGCCAGTAGATCATTTTACTGCAGACATGTTATCTTTATCTCCCAGCTGCATTGTTAAGGCCCATTTAGAGCTTATAGAAAGCCTGCCTGTCCATGTGCTCTCTTTGGTGCTCCCAATCAAGGATTTACCGACACAAGGGTACCATGGCCCCCCTGCCCCCCCCCCCCCCACACACACACACACGACACACACACACACACACACACACACACACACACACACACACACACACAGACTGGGTGTTTTGTTGAAGCTCATTACTTGATGTAGGCTATGAGACATGAGCAGCAGAAGGAACCACACGGACACTGTCAGGCTCCTTAATAGTCACCACTAGTCAGTGACCTGCTCCCCCTCTCCCCTCCTTCCCCCCAGACTTCCTACCACCCACACACACACCTCCCCCCTCCTGCCCCCCAGACTTCCTACCACCCCCACACACACCTCCCCCCTCCTGCCCCCCAGACTTCCTACCACCCCCACACACACCTCCCCCCTCCTGCCCCTCAGACTTCCTACCACCCCCACACACACCTCCCCCCTCCTGCCCCCCAGACTTCCTACCACCCCCACACACACCTCCCCCCTCCTGCCCCCCAGACTTCCTACCACCCCCACACACAACTCCCCCCTCCTGCCCCCCAGACTTCCTACCACCCCCACACACACCTCCCCCCTCTCCCCTCCTGCCCCCCAGACTTCCTACCACCCCCACACACACCTCCCCCCTCCTGCCCCCCAGACTTCCTACAACCCTCACACACACCTCCCCCCTCCCCCTCCTGCCCCCCAGACTTCCTACCACCCCCACACACACCTCCCCCCTCCCCCCTCCCAGACTTCCTACCACCCCCACACACATCTCCCCCCTCCTGCCCCCCAGACTTCCTACCACCCCCACACACACCTCCCCCCTCCTGCCCCCCAGACTTCCTACAACCCCCACACACACCTCCCCCCTCCCCCCTCCTGCCCCCCAGACTTCCTACCACCCCCACACACACCTCCCCCCTCCCAGACTTCCTACAACCCCCACACACACCTCCCCCCTCCCCCCTCCTGCCCCCCAGACTTCCTACCACCCCCACACACACCTCCCCCCTCCCAGACTTCCTACCACCCCCACACACACCTCCCCCCTCCTGCCCCCCAGACTTCCTACCACCCCCACACACAACTCCCCCCTCCTGCCCCCCAGACTTCCTACAACCCCCACACACACCTCCCCGCTCCCCCCGCTGCTCCCTCTGTGAACATTTAACTCCCCCCCCCCCCCCCAATAGACATGTATATTTATCATTGTCACAGTTGTAAACAAGTACTGTATATATTATTATTAGTATTATTTATAGTTTCATTCACACCTGCACAGTTGGAGCTCGGAGCTGAAGAATGTCACTGTACCCTGCAACTACACCTGTGATTAAATCAAACATCAGATGTGAAAAAATAATCTCCATTGGGACCCAGCAGCATTATGGAGTGTGTGTGTGTGTGTGTGTGTGTGTGTGTGTGTGTGTGTGTGTGTGTGTGTGTGTGTGTGTGTGTGTGTGTGTGTGTGTGTGATGAGAGAGCAAACATCAAACAAGAACGCAGTTGAATAAGACTCTGTGGTGCATCTTCTGTGAAACAGATCATTAACTCAGAATGGTTAAGGTAAGGGGGAACGGTTCGAGATACGGTTAAAACCCACAAAATTAAAAAATGAGCACTGGGATTGAACACGCAACCCTCGGTGCCAGAGCTTGCGGCGTATGCAATCCCCGTCCAAAATGCCCTAGCAGACCCCACGCCTAGCTTTAAAGTCATCTCCCGACAACCTGTTTACCTCGACGGACGTCGAATTTCACAGTGGATCTTGAGCGACCTGGCTGATCACTCCATTTTCTTGATGTGGCGGCAACGATTTAGCATAGGCTGTTAAATTAATATAGGGGAAACGCTGCACACACATACACACATATACACATACATACAGACACACATGCACACACACAGACACACATACACACACACACATACACACAGACACACAGACACACAGACACACATACACACAGACACACATATACACAGACATAGACACACACACACACACACACACACACATAGACACACATGCACACAGACAGACACACATACACACACACACAGAGACACACAGACACACACACATCACCCGGGTAGTGAGGAGCTGGAGCTCAATTCATGCCATATGAATCTACCGAGTGAGACAAGCTATGGGCTAGCGTTAATGAACACACACACGCGCACACACACGGCAGGTAGCTTCGAGGTTTGAGCATTTGGCCAGTAGCCAAAAAATCACCAGTTCAAATCCCGGAGCTGACAAAGTGAAAAATCTGTTGCTGTGCCCTTGAGCAAGGCACTTAACCCCTATTTCTCCAGGGACGCTGGACAATGGTGACCCTGGCCGTGACCCCACTCCCTGCTGGGATATGCAAAAATCACATGTCCATTACACACTTGGAACAACGAACACTTGCATAAATGTGTAACAGGATAAATACAAGCACACCCCGAATTAGTATTAATATCTTACACCAGCCCGCCCTTCTGCCATTATGAGAAAAGACCGTGACGACAGCGTGTGGTATGTAAACCGGCTGCTGGAGACAAAGTGCAGCACGCGCTGCTCGGTTAGAACATAAATCGCAGTTCATCCTCGAGGAGCATTGATGTCTATCTCCTCCAGTGCGCATCTAAAGTGCACTGGTAGTGTTAAAAAAAGTGTACTATTCTGGAAGCTACTTTCCATTAAGGTTAAGATATATCCAACTAGACTGCTCAAATATAGCCTATCGGAGTGACTCACCAGGGATGTATTCTAGCCTATGTGTGCCATTCTAACTTGAGTAACGTTTAGGCATTGGTTCAAAGTTTTTTTTTTATATGAGCGGCTGAACATTGGGCAACACAAGCCAGGTCGACAAAGTTACCTAAATAAAAATGTCCTCGACTCTCAGCTCCCCATCGCTGAACAACAGCAGCCTTTTCACTGCGAGCTACGAGAGGACGGACCTCACCGAGGCGCAAAGACACATCAGCATGCTTCTCTTCGGCTTGTGCGTCGCCATCGCCGCTGCTACCTTCGTGGGAGGTGTGTATTCTCTCATCTTTTTCATCCAGATGAGGTGGAAAACCATCCTGTGGCTCATCGTGGCTTCAATGTCCGTTGACGACTTGCTCAGCGTAATACCTCTCTCCCTCTTTATGCTCCTCCAGTGGGAGAGAGATGGAGAGGGAGGGTCGGTGACCATATGCACTTTATCGGGACTTCTCTATGTGTTCCAAGGACTCTCCAGCAATATGAAGGCTTGCCTTATCGCAGGCTACACCTTTTACGTTACTAAGCGAGAAAGAAGTCCTCGACCGTTACGCGTGATGTGGGCGATAGCCGGGGTGTGGGTAGTCAGCCTGGCCGTCAGTGTACTACCCCTGTGCGGCTGGGGGAGTTTCACCCCGGTCTCTCTAGGCTGTTTCCCAGAGAGCCACAGTTTTTACGTTCTGCTCCTTTTCTCTTTGTACTCCTTGTGTTTCTGCGGATTGGTCTTATTCTTCGTTCCTCTCACCTACCAACTACTGTGTTCCAGGGAGCCACAGAGGACGTTCAACCCGAGCTACTTGGATATAGCCAGGGATCTGAGATGGGACGGGTCTGCGCCTCTCTGCGACCTCCCGTCCTTCTCTCGGGATAGCTTAGACAGAAGTTTCAGTGCCTACAACGAGCTGTGTCCGGTTGGGTCGGGGAAAGGGCTAGGGGTGCGGGGCACAGTGGAAACATATACCTGCCCAACCCCTGCCTCTGACGGTGTACTGAGGGATGGAACCATCAGTAACTGGGAATCTCCGGTGTTCTTTGCACAAAAGCGCTTCTCCATGATCCTAGCGGTGGTGAGAGTTGTCTTGTGGATGCCGATGATGGTGAGTGGCCTAGAGATGGAGAAATGTGTAGATTAAGAAATATCAAATCGTATATGGTCTATGCATGCTTTTATAACAAATAGGTGTTCATGTGGGGTTTCAACTAGGTATATTGTATTGTATACAGTGTATTTCCTGCAATGCCACATTGAATAGGCTTTATGCCTAATCTATAAAACATGTAGGGTAAGGTGGGGTAACTAGCCCCCATAAGAACAATATCCAATTGCAGACATAGAAAAAGCCCTCATGGGGTAACTTGACCCCTGAAGATTAGTGTGTTAATTAAAACCTATTTAATGAATTTAGTTTAGCATTTTGTTTGTAGTTAAGTCTTAAAAGCTAGAGACTAGGTAGGCTATCATATTTGAATAAATGTAATATTGAAACAAAATGGAATTGCACATCTCACTGTTAATATCCTCAGTATAGCTAGGTTAGCATTCAATTGGTGACAGATTTTCATGTGAATATTCTACAATCTGCATCCCTGTGGAACGTTTTTGACACCTTGTCGAGTCCATGCCCCAACAAATTGAGGCTGTTCTGAGGGCAAAAGGGGTTGCAACTCAATATTATAAAGGTGTTCAGTGTACATAACGTTTTCTAAATGACGAGATTTTAATACAACTTACATCAGAATCATTTTGTTATAGTGATTTTTTTATTTTTGTTGATGAGACAGATGCATTTTAGTTGAGCAAAGTGGTTTTTGTGAGAATTACAGGGGGTGGGTGGTGGGGCAGTTACCCCACATTACCTTGTGTCATTATCTAATGATGCATTAGATTCATGAAGTAGGCCATATGGGTTTAAATACATGCCGTTTCATTCACAGACTCTGGTGCTCGTGCGTCATGCTGTGAACGAGCGCAGCTCGTCCCTGGAAGCGGTGGAAACGGTGAGCTTCTTCCTGACCCTGCTGGCGCCTGCGGTCACGCCGGTGTTCATGCTCTCCGAGCGCTGGATCCACCTTCCGTGCGGGTGCTTCATCAACTGCCGGCAGGACACAGAGCGCGAGCCCACCGGTACGCTATGCCCTCTGTGGTTGTAAAGGGCCAGTGAGCTGAAAAACATATGGGTACAAACCAGACGTTTATCTAAAGCAACGTAACATTTTAACATAGCCTATATGCCTAGGAGAATCAAATGCCCAGTATTATGGTAAATGCCCCTTAACATACAGTATAGGCCTACACATTAAACCTAACACATTTACACGGACACCAATTGTTACAATAAAAAAAATGTGTGTCTGAAACACAAAAGCCTACATCACTGTCGATTAAAAAATTCAAATTAATATAAATGTAATATGCATAGATTTTTTGTTGTTGTTGTAAAAGTCACTACATATAAGAATTTTCTTCCCACAGCAAAGAAGAGGAGGTTTGAGTTTAACCTCTCCTTCCAACAAGGATACGGAATATACAAGTTATCCCACTCAAACAAACCCCACCACAGCCCGTCTGTCGAGAAGGCTTCCTATCAAAACATCTTCAACTTCACAGAAAACCAACTTGCTGTGCTGGACAGCTCCGATGTCGCGAGCCTGCAGGCCGAGCTCGAGTTCATGACCCCACGCGAAGTAGACAGCTCCTACCTGCACGAGCATGGCGAGCTGCTTCTCGAGGCGGAGGCAGGTGGGGGAGAGGCCCTCGCGCTGGCAGACTGCCTCCAGTTTCCTCACGGTAACCACGGAGACCAGGACAGCTTCTTCTGTGGGCCCAGCTCCCGGGACTGCGAGGACCTCAACCTCACTGACACGTCGTCGGTGTTCGAGGGAACGGAACGGAGACTGTCGCATGTAGAGTGCAGAAAAATGGAGCTGACGGACTGGGAGTGGTGTAGGAGTAAATCAGAGAGGACCCCCAGACAGGTAGCTAACCTCCCAACGTTTCCCTAATAGGGTGTAGGAGTAAATCAGAGAGGACCCCCAGACAGGTAGCTAACCTCCCAACGTTTCCCTAATAGGGTGTAGGAGTAAATCAGAGAGGACCCCCAGACAGGTAGCTAACCTCCCAACGTTTCCCTAATAGGGTTTCGATGTAAATCAGAGAGGACCCCCAGACAGGTAGCTAACCTCCCAACATTTCCCTAATAGGCTAACATAAACTAACCTTTAGGACCCTAAAACTCAACTCTGGACCTCAAAGCCTGTTCGACTGCATTTTTTTCATTGTTCCCCTCTAATCAGAGACTGATTTAAATGAGGGACACCAGATGTGTGCAATTAATTATCAGGTAGAACAGAAAACCAGCAGGCTCCGGATCTCGTAGGGTAAGAGTTGAATACCTCTTCTTTAGACTAAACCAACCAGTGTCATATATTTAGAAAAGAATATGTCTCGGGGCTAGACAAAAGGCTAGCTAGGTAAATACATTTTTACACTAAGGCTGCGTCACATTGACCTGTATAGCCTAACCCAGTGTTTCATCTTCCTGGTCCTGGGAACCCAAAGGGGGGCACATTTTAGTTTTACACAGCTGATTCAAATGATCAACTCATCATCAAGCTTTAGATTTAAATCAGGTGTTTGTGGGGCTGAGGCAAATATAAAAACATTTCACCCCTCTGTGTGTTCAGGACCAGAATTAAGAATCACTCTTATCATATAGACCTAGTGTCCCTTGTTGTGGAGCCATCATATGATATTATCCTCCAATATGTCCCTTGTTGTGGAGCCATCATATGATATTATCCTCCAATATGTCCCTTGTTGTGGAGCCATCATATGATATTATCCTCCAATATGTCCCTTGCTGTGGAGCCATCATATGCGATATTATCCTCCAATATGTCCCTTGTTGTGGAGCCATCATATGATATTATCCTCCAATATGTCACTTGCTGTGTAGCCAATATGCGATATTATCCTCCCATATGTCCCTTGCTGTTTAGCCATCATATGATATTGTCCTCCAATATGTCCCTTTTTGTGGAGCCATCATATGATATTATCCTCCAATATGTCCCTTTATGTTTAGCCATGATATGACATTATCCTCCAGTATGTCCCTTGCTGTTTTTTGGTATTATTTGGTATTTTATTAGGATCCCCATTAGCTGTTGCAAAAGCATCAGGTTCTCTTCCTGGGGTCCACACAAAACATGAAACATGAAATAATACAGAACATTAATAGACAAGAACAGCTCAAGGACAGGACTAAATAATTTAAAAAAAGGTACACATAGCCTACATATCAATGCATACACACAAACTATCTAGGTCAAATAGGGGAGAGGCGTTGTGCCGTGAGGTATTGCTTTATCTGTTTTTGTAAACCAAGTTTGCTGTGTATTTGAGCAATATGAGATGGAACGGAGTTCTATGCAGTAATGGCTCTATATAAAACTATATGCTTTCTTGAATTCGTTCTGGATTTGGGGACTGTGAAAAGACCCCTGGTGGCATGGCTGGTGGGATAAGTGTGTGTGTCAGAGCTGTGTGTAAATTGACAATTTGGGATTTTTAACACATTGTTTCTTATAAAAAGAAGAAGTGATGCAGTCAGTCTCTCCTCAACTCTCAGCCAAGAGAGACTGGCATGCATAGTATTTAAATCAGCCTTCTGAATACAATTAAGAGAAAGATGTGCCACTCTGATCTGGGCCAGCTGCATCTTAACTAGATCTTTCACTGCAACACTGAACCACACAACTGGACAATAATCAAGATAAGACAAAACTAGAGCCTGCAGAACTTGCTTTGTGGAGTGTGGAGTCAAAAAAGCAGAGCGTCTCTTTATTACAGACAGACCTCTCCCCATCTTTACAACCATTGAATCTATATGTTTTGACCATGACAGTTTACAATCTAAGGTAACAGCAAGTAATTTAGTCTCCTCAACTTGTTCAACAGCCACACCATTCATTACCAGATTCAGCTGAGGGCTAGATCTTAGGGAATGATTCGTACCAAATGCAATGCTCTTAGTTTTAGAGATGTTCAGGACCAGTTTATTACTGGCCGCCCATTCCAAAACAGACTGAAACTCTTTGTTAACTTCTCTAGGGCTGGCGGGACGAAATCGTCCCACCTACGTAACAGCCAGTGGAATCCTGTGGCGCGTTATTCAAATACCTTAGAAATGCTATTACTTCAATTTCTCAAACATATGACTATTTTACACCATTTTAAAGACAAGACTCTCGTTAATCTAACCACACTGTCCGATTTCAAAAAGGCTTTACAACGAAAACAAAACATTAGATTATGTCATCAGAGTACCCAGCCAGAAATAATCAGACACCCATTTTTCAAGCTAGCATATAATGTCACAAAAACCCAGAAGACAGCTAAATGCAGCACTAACCTTTGATGATCTTCATCAGATGACACACCTAGGACATTATGTTATACAATACATGCATGTTTTGTTCAATCAAGTTCATATTTATATAAAAAACCAGCTTTTTACATTAGCATGTGACGTTCAGAACTAGCATACCCCCCGCAAACTTCCGGTGAATTTACTAAATTACTCACGATAAACGTTCACAAAAAGCATAACAATTATTTTAAGAATTATAGATACAGAACTCCTCTATGCACTCGATATGTCCGATTTTAAAATAGCTTTTCGGTGAAAGCACATTTTGCAATATTCTCAGTAGATAGCCCGGCATCACAGGGCTAGCTATTTAGACACCCAGCAAGTTTAGCACTCACCAAAGTCAGATTTACTATAAGAAAATGTTTATTACCTTTGGTGTTCTTCGTCAGAATGCACTCCCAGGACTTCTACTTCAATAACAAATGTTGGTTTGGTACAAAATAATCCATTGTTATATCCAAATAGCGGCGTTTTGTTCGTGCGTTCAAGACACTATCCGAAAGGGTAAATAAGGGTGACGAGCATGGCGCAATTCGTGACAAACAAATTCTAAATATTCCATTACCGTACTTCGAAGCATGTCAACCGCTGTTTAAAATCAATTTTTATGCCATTTTTCTCATAAAAAAGCGGTAATATTCCGACCGGGAATCTGCGTTTAGGTAAACAGACGAAAGAAAATAAAGCATGGGGTCGACTCGGGCTCGCGCCTAAGCCCATAGTACTCTGATCGGCCACTTGTCAAACGCGATAAAGTGTTTCAGCCAGAGGCTGCCTCGATATTGTTCAGCTTTTTCCCGGGCTCTGAGAGCCTATGGGAGCTGTAGGAAGTGTCACGTTATAGCAAAGATCCTCAGTCTTCAATAAAAAGAGCCAAGATGAAACACAACTTGTCAGACAGGCCACTTCCTGCATGGAATCTTCTCAGGTTTTGGCCTGCCATATGAGTTCTGTTATACTCACAGACACCATTCAAACAGTTTTAGAAACTTTAGGGTGTTTTCTATCCAAAGCCAATAATTATATGCATATTCTAGTTACTGGGCAGGAGTAGTAACCAGATTAAATCGGGTACGTTTTTTTATCCGGCCGTGTCAATACTGCCCCCTAGCCCTAACAGGTTAACTGCCTTGTTCAGGGACAGAACGACAGATTTTTACCTTGTAAACTCAGGGATTCAATCTTGCAACCTTTCGGTTACTAGTCCAACCCTCTAACCACTAGGCTACCTGCCTCTAACCACTAGGCTACCTGCCTCTAACCACTAGGCTACCTGCCTCTAACCACTAGACTACCTGCCTCTAACCACTAGACTACCTGCCTCTAACCACTAGGCTACCTGCCACATTGAAGTGCCAGTCATTGTAAAGAGTGACATTACAGTCACAGTCATGTTATTGGCTGTCCTTTTAACCACAGTAACCCAGATTCATGTCAGTAATCAAATCAATAGTAACACCATGAAATCCAGGAGATACCTGTAGGCCTACATGTAAATGACAGCATGTTGTTTTGCTGTCCTACCTGTCTTAGTTAACATTTTACATTTACATTTTAGTCATAAAGCAGACACACTTATCCAGAGCGACTTACAGTAGTGAATGCATACATTTCAATTCATTTCATACATTTTTTCTCCCCGCACTGGCCCCCCCGTGGGAATCGAACCCACAACCCTGGCGTTGCAAACACCATGCTCTACCAACTGAGCCACAGTACCTCAGAATAGTAGTGTCGTACTCTGTATTTGACAGTTGTGGTTTTAGGAATCCTCATTTTATTCAGATATAACCCTATGAGTCTAAAGTCTCACTTCTCATGATAAGCCTTACATTCAAACCAAGGTGTTTAATGTAACACCATGAAATCCATTAACACTCTTTGTGAACTCTGAGTCTATTCAGATTCAGTTCTGTAGATAGTGTCTTAGGTCTGTTTCCAGGCCTGATGTGAACAGCTACAGTGAAAGGTGTGAAGGAGGTTTGGCCATGTGTTAATAAAAGTACACAGCTGTAGGGATGTAGACTATACAGTCTCTCCACTGCTGCAGGCAGCGGAGAAAGAGCTGTTTTTCATCCCCGTTTGAGACCACCCACTCAGTCCCCGGTCTCAAAGACACGCACATTCCCACTCACACACACCTGTACACGTGCTTACATGCGTGTGTGTGGGTCGTACCTGTTCTGGTAATGGGTTTCTGACACTAATTGATAGTAGACTGAATGATATTGAGCTGACAGCCAGGAGAAATCAGACTGAATGATATTGAGCTGACAGCCAGGAGAAATCAGACTGAATGATATTGAGATGACAGCCAGGAGAAATCAGACTGAATGATATTGAGATGACAGCCAGGAGAAATCAGACTGAATGATATTGAGCTGACAGCCAGGAGAAATCAGACTGAATGATATTGAGATGACAGCCAGGAGAAATCAGAGCGTTCTCATAACTAGGGACGAGGACCTCTGGCCTCTTCATGCAATGGGTTTTGAGAAGGAGGCAAGGAGAGTGGGTACGAGGAATCAAGGAAATGCAATTGAGATTCTCCTCATGTTCCAACCAACCCTACTGATGTTCAGCTGCAGTAAAGTACCGGTGTCATGGATTGCAAAGTCAGGTGACTAGTTACCCAGATGCAGTTTCAGTGACGATTGAGCAAAGATCATAGTCCAATTCTATCTGCCCCACAGTAGCCTGTTTTACAACATACTGTACCCTATACTTTCTATTTTACAACATACTGTACCCTATACTTTCTATTTTACAACATACTGTACCCTACACTTTCTATTTTACAACATACTGTGCCCTACACTTTCTATTTTACAACATACTGTGTCCTATACTTTCTATTTTACAACATACTGTATCCTATACTTTCTATTTTACAACATACTGTATCCTATACATTCTATTTTACAACATACTGTACCCTATACATTCTATTTTACAACATACTGTACCCTATACATTCTATTTTACAACATACTGTATCCTATACTTTCTATTTTATAACATACTGTATCCTATACTTTCTATTTTACAACATACTGTATCCTATACTTTCTATTTTATAACATACTGTATCCTATACTTTCTATTTTACAACATACTGTATCCTATACTTTCTATTTTACAACATACTGTATCCTATACTTTCTATTTTATAACATACTGTATCCTATACATTCTATTTTACAACATACTGTATCCTATACATTCTATTTTATAACATACTGTACCCTATACATTCTATTTTACAACATACTGTATCCTATACATTCTATTTTACAACATACTGTACCCTATACATTCTATTTTATAACATACTGTACCCTATACATTCTATTTTACAACATACTGTATCCTATACATTCTATTTTATAACATACTGTACCCTATACATTCTATTTTATAACATACTGTATCCTATACATTCTATTTTATAACATACTGTATCCTATACATTCTATTTTATAACATACTGTACCCTTTTTTTTATTTCTTTTTTATTTCACCTTTATTTAACCAGGTAGGCTAGTTGAGAACAAGTTCTCATTTGCAATTGCGACCTGGCCAAGATAAAGCATAGCAATTCGCACATACAACAACACAGAGTTACACATGGAATAAACAAAACATACAGTCAATAATACAGTAGAACAAAAGAAGAAAAAAAACTCTATATACAGTGAGAGCAAATGAGGTGAGATAAGGGAGTTAAGGCAATAAATAGGCCATAGTGGTGAAGTAATTACAACATAGCAATTAAACACTGGAATGGTAGATTTGCAGAAGATGAATGTGCAAGTAGAGATACTGGGGTGCAAAGGAGCAAGATAAATAAATAATTACAGTATGGGGATGAGGTAGATAGATGGGCTGTTTACAGATGGGCTATGTACAGGTGCAATGATCTGTGAGCTGCTCTGACAGCTGGTGCTTAAAGATAGTGAGGGAGATATGAGTCTCCAGCATCAGTGATTTTTGCAGTTCGTTCCAGTCATTGGCAGCAGAGAACTGGAAGGAGAGGCGGCTGAAGGAGGAATTGGCTTTGGGGGTGACCAGAGAGATATACCTGCTGGAGCGCGTGCTACGAGTGGGTGCTGCTATGGTGACCAGTGAGCTGAGATAAGGCGGGGCTTTACCTAGCAGAGACTTGTAGATAACCTGTAGCCAGTGGGTTTGGCGACGAGTATGAAGCGAGGGCCAACCAACAAGAGCGTACAGGTCGCAGTGGTGGGTAGTGTATGGGGCTTTGGTGACAAACGGATGGCACTGTGATAGACTGCATCCAATTTGTTGAGTAGAGTGTTGGAGGCTATTTTAAAGATGACATCGCCAAAGTCGAGGATCGGTAGGATGGTCAGTTTTACGAGGATTTGTTTGGCAGCATGAGTGAAGGACCCTATACTTTCTGTTTTACAACATACTGTATCCTACACTGTCTACTTTACAACATACTGTATCCTACACTGTCTACTTTCTATTTTACAACATACTATACCCTATACTTTCTACTTTACAACTGTCATAAACTTCATCATCTGAAGAGGAGAAATCATCGGACCAATATGCAGCAGTTATATTGCTCATCTTCTTTTTATTAGAAGGAAGAAAGAAAAAAAACACTTACAAAAAAACTAATGACGAAGTCCAGTAAGGTGCTCAGACTATACAAGGAAACAACCACCCACAAACACAAGAGAAAATAAACCCACTTAAATATGGACTCCAATTAGAGGCAACGACAACCAGCCGGCTCTAATTTGAGGTCGTTCCAAAACCCCAACATAGAAATAGAAAGACTAGAAAAACCACATAGAAATAGAAAACATAGAACATCAACCAAAAACCCCGAAACACACTAAACAAACACCCCCTGCCACGCCCTGACCAAACTACAATAACAAACAACCCCTTTTACTGGTCAGGACGTGACAAC